>NC_143551.1:97574741-97883620 GCF_054136105.1 Typopeltis vanoorti | reverse complement strand
ATACTGAGGAGGAGGGACGCCCCATGAGGGAAGTTACCAGTGTGTTCATGACACCATCTGGAATTATCTCTCCAGCTCGGGAAGGCAAGTTGCCTGAAGCTTGTCCACCGCCTAAGTTTGATTCTCCACCTCCTACTCCAAAACAGTCTCCTGAAATATCAGAAGCTGGCCCAGTGAAGAAAGATATTAAAATAAAAGATATTAGAAAGGAAAAAACCAAAAAAGACAAGGTTACTCTTTTGAAAAAAGAAGGACGTAAAGTTAAACATTCCAAGAAAGAGAATAAAGAAAATGCAAATATAAAAAGTGACAAACTTGGTAATCCCATATCTACTGTTGTTAAAAAGGATCCTGGAGAAAACTCTGTAATAAAAGCTAGGAAAACAGATAGAAGTGAAAAATCAAGTGAAAGTGGAAAACAGAAAGTGAGAAGTGATAAAGCTAAGTTTAGAGAAGATAAAAATAAGCATAAAAGTTCATCCAAGCCATTGAAATCAAAGCTTAAAGTATTAAAATCATCTGGTGCTTCAGTAAAATCCTTGCCATCCCCAAAATTTTCTAAGTCTCCAAAATTTTTAAAAGTTCCCTGTTTTCGTAAGTCTCCAGTTACAAAAGTACCGAGGCAAGTGAAACCTCAAACTTCAGTTCTTCAAACTGTTATAAAGCCAGTGTCATCACAAATAATAAAAGAAGATAGATTAGAAAAGGTAGAGCCGACAGTGAAAGTTGAGGTTAAAGAAGAAAATCCAGAGCTCAAAATGGAAGAGATAGTTGCTGATCAACGTTTCCGAGAAGAATCACCAGAACCTCGTTTAGTTATTGATGATTCAGCAGAAGCACAAGCTCGCCAAGAGATGGAGTCTCGTCTTGCAGTCTTAGATGAATGTATTGATTGTGTTATTCAGAAAGCAAGAGAGGAATCAGAAAAAGAAGCAGAAGAATCAGAAAAATCAGTTAAAGAAACCATTGATGAAGTTGTTAGAAGTTCTTTAGCTAAAAAGAATGAACCTAAGGATATATATGAATTTACTGATTCTTCTGATGGATCTCTTCCTCCAACTCCAAAGACTCCTGATACAATTGGATCTCCTTTAATGAGATCTAAAAAAGAAAAAACTAAAACACCGGAAAGTGGTAGCAAGAGTTTTACTAATTCTGAAATTCCAAAGAAAGGAAAAGAAAAAGGAAAGGATAAAATGAAGAAAAAGTCTTCTAAAGATAAGGTGAAAACTTCACCTTCTTTGCCATCACCAAAATCCCAAAAGTCAAATGTACAGTCTGTTTTCACAAAATCATTAGATAAAAAATCAGTTCCATCTCCAGTAGATAAAAAAGATGTTGATATTGAAGAACCTTCTTCACCAATTTCATCCTCTCCTACAGGTTTCTCATCACCACTCCATACCACTTCAGTTCGCCAACTTCCTCCACCAACTTTTTCTAGATTGCCTCCTCCTCCACCATTTATTCCTTCTTCATCAATTTCAGTTCAAGGCTTTTCACCAAGTCCTTTTACCTCTGTTAGACCTCTTTCTCCTTTTCAGCCTAATCCTCCATTTCCAACACCTCCTCTGTTTGTACCGCCAAAATCAGATACTCCTTCCATATTTGGTATACCAGCATTACCTCAGCCGCTTAATTTGGCTATGTCTGGTCCAAACACTCAAGGAAAAACAGTTGTCGATAAACGACCTTCATTACAATCTGAAGAAGAGACAGAAACAAAAAAGATAAAGATGGAAGAAATCCCTGAGAAAGTAAGCACTCTTTATTATTGTGCATCTCATTAAAATTTGTCTTTTTGGTTGATATGCTGTGTTCTGTATAAATAAACTGTAAATTTGTTTATTTAACATAAAATGAAGAAGATTATTTGTAATACAACTGCAACATGTACGAAGTATGAAATTAATATTGTTAATGTGAATGCGTTTTCCAAACTGTTCTACATGCACTCTCATATCCCCACACAGTGTAACAGAAACCAAGGCTTAATTCTACACTTGGTTTGTTTTACGTTTATTAAAAATCTGATAGCTATGGATCAGGAATATGACATGCATTATTAACGTGACCAATTTTTTTACAATGAAAAGGAGGACGAAAAAATTTTAATCGTTTTGTGGAAAATAGTTGCCTGATTATGTACAAAATACATTAATATCTCCGATAATTCATAATTGAAAAAAGATTCCAGAATTTTTGGACATTTGTCTAAACTTAAAAAATATGAACGGAGAGGCTCAAATAATTGTAAAACACGCTCTATAGCAGGTGTTAGAGCGAGCCATCTAACTTTTGAATATCCTAAAAGTTTTTTGTATTCAACATTTGCATCTTCACAAAATTGTTTTAAAGTAGCCACACGAACAGTAAAATGACTAAAATACAAATAAATTGTCGTTATTATTATTTCTACATCAATTGGCATGGCACATGATGCTGTGTTGATTGCATTTGACAAAATATGTGCATTACAACCTATTCCTAGTATTTTCTTTTGGAGTAAATCTTGTAATTTTACATAGACATTATTCACTCCTTCACCCACCAAAATTTGTGTTTGTATTATCAGCTGTTAGTGCAACAACTTTAGATTTCAAATTGTTTTCATTTATTACTCTGCATAGGTGGTTTGACAAAATTTCAGCAGTTTCGCCCTCAATGGATTCTAAATTTAAAATTTTTACTTGAATGCCCTTGGTAACATTATAATACCTTACTAGTATTGGATACAATTTGGTTTCATTATGATTTGATGCATCAGATAAAACTGTTACAAATGCTGCATTTTTCAAGTCTTCTGCAAGTATTTTATCACAGTAATTTTTAAATACTGATTTAATAATAGCCTCACATTTTGTCCTGGCACATGAAAATTTAGTATTGTGAAACTTTTTCAATAATTTAGTTGTACAATCCATACTACGAAAACTTTGATTGTGAATTATGGTATGAAATACAAATGTTCCCTCCATTACAGCTAACTGTTTTTCATCTTCAGAATAATTAGAAGTTTTAAAAAAATAGGTTACTTTACTACTGGAAGCTGATGCATCTAATGATTGCTTATGTTTGTTGGTGTTCAAGTGTTTCGTTATAGCTGCTCTGCCTCCAACTGCAATACAAAATTCTCCTCTTCAAATATTGCAGAAAGCAATGTTGTCTCTCTTTGATATGAGGAGTGGAAATTCCTTTTTCAATTGTTCATTGAAATGGCATTTCCTCTTTCTTGATTTTTCCATCCCTTAAATGAAATTAAAAATTAAAAATAAAATATAGAGCCACACGAACAGTGCAAGCACATTATGAATAAATAAAATTAATAATTAAAACTAAAACTTTAATAACAAAAGCGATAAAACTTTACTAAATCTATATTTAAATTATTTTACACTTGTGTTGAAAACAGGGTTGTATAAAATTGAATTAATGAATTAATAAAATGTGAATTGTACTTACCTGAGTATAATATTCACCGAGAAAGAAATAATTTCGTATTTCCGTTAGAAATAAACACGAAGTATAATATAGAGATAAAGTAAACAAAGTGAAGTGCGCAATGGTGCGAGACACGTGAAGTTCTCCTATGCCCTGCGCATGTGTTTCATAATCGCGTCTTTCCGAACTGTACCGTCACATGACGCGTAACAGTTCGGCGCGGCATCTCTGAATACAGAGATTAACAGATTAGTTTTAAAATATCGAAAAGGAGGACAGGTAGAAGGACACTTTTCGAGAAAGGACAGAACCTACAAAAGAAGGACTGTCCTCCCTAAAGGAGGACAATTGGTCACCTTAGCATTATACCACAGAATATGGCAGCAATTACTGGCATCGTTTTGTTGTATGCATGTTGTTTAATTTGAAGGGTTTTTTTTTTCACTATGTTATATGTATTAAACTGTTGAAGTTAGTGACGAATCTTTCATGTGTAATAATCTGTCTATTTTTATTTTTATTATTATTATTATTTTTTTTTTCGTTTATCAAATAATACAAGTCCTATGCTCCTAATGATTACTGTGCTCAGGTCTGGTCCCCCTGGATTTTTTTGGGGATGAGGAAGCAGTGGATAAAATTCAGAGGCGAGTGACTAAGATCGTGAGCAGCCTGTGGAATGTTCCCTATGAGGATAGATTGAGGGTGTGTGGATTGCCACAAGGGTCAGTGCTGGGACCATTGCTGTTTAATTTGTACATAAATGATATAGGAAATCTGAAAATAAATATTCAATTGTTTGCTGATGATGCAAAATTAGGTAGAATAATTAATCAAGATGATGTGGAGATCTTGCAGGACACTTTAAATAGGTTGTCAGTTTGGGCAAAAGTCAATGGGTGTCAGTTTAATGTTGAGAAATGTAAAATTATGCATTTTGGGATAAATAGATTACAAGCCATGTATCACACTGATGGTACTGTACTCCAGGATATAGATGAAACTAGAAATTTAGGGGTGGTGGTGGTGGTGAACTGAGAGTTGAAGTTTAGAGAACATATTGCTAAGGTAGCCAACCTCTAAGATTACTTGGCTATTGAGGAACACATTAACAAGTAGAAATAAGCAAGTTGTTCCTCTTTATAAGGCCTCGATACATCCACATCCGGATTACTGTGCTCAAGGTCTGGTCTCTTGGGTTTCTTGGGAATGATGAAGCGGTGGAGAGAATTCAGAAGTGAGTGGCCTGTGGAATGTTCCCTCTGAGAATAGATTGAGGGTGTGTGGATTATAATAATAATAATAATAATAATAAACATATGATGATACACAGCGGTGAGTCCCCTTGGAGGTACGACACCATCTCAGTTCTCTCCCCCCCCCCCCCCCCCCAATTTTATCCGGGCTCAGGAACCGGCATAGCTGACGAATCAGCCCTATGGCTGGGTCAGTATTCCTGACTGTAATCCATGTGTCTGTTCGCTGGACCGGTTTGCCTGCTTGCATAATGAAAAACCCTGCTGTCCACACCCAAGACTGGCTAACTTGGCTATGGCTGAGGAAGATCCTTAAGCTCCTCGCGTCGTCGACAGGAATCGAGCCTAGGACACTCCTTCCCCAGGCATATGGTTGCGAAGCGCATAGCCACTAGGCTAACCATGTGGACTGTGGGTTATAGAAGTTAGTTGACAGGAAAAAAAGAGAGAATATGATAGAAACATTTAAGTTGCTTAAGGGTTTTATAGGATAGATGCAGGGGGAAAATGTTTCAGCACTTGGCTAGAGGGACCAGAACAAGGGATCATCCTTGGAAGTTGAATAAAAGTATGGTTAGTAGGCATGTGAGGACTACATTTTTTGCTTAGAGAGTTGTGAATGAGTGGAATGGGTTGCCAGAGTCAGTTGTGAGTGCTTTGTCTGTTAATTGGTTCAAGGAAAAGTATGCTAGAATGTTTGGATAGATTGGGTCTCCCACCGTGTGTCCTCCGACTCCATGGAGGTGCCTGTATAACAATAATGATGATGATGATGTTGATGATGCAAGTCTAATGACTTACAAAGACTGTCAGGTTTTGTTGTTATTTTAATAAAACTAGTTCTCCTTTACTAAACATGTGGTCTCTATGCTGGAAGTTGAATGAACATATGCACTCTTGTTAATAGCGACATTGGTGCATATTTCATTTTCCTGATCATTAAATTGCTGATAATCCTATTTTAAAGTTGTTGAATGGCTTGCAATAATGTTGTGAATCTATATTAAAACTGTAGATTCTCTAAAATTAAGCCATGATCTGTTTTCAGTATTACCCTTTGCACATTGATTAACCCCCCCCCCCCTCCAACCAGCCATGGCATCTATAGATGTCCAGCTTAATCTGGATATGATTCTCTGACACCCATTGAATAACATGGATGAGAAGTGCAATTTGGTCTCACTATTTCATCCACCTCTGCCAGTAGCGAGGTTAAAACCTAACACATTTTGATAAATAATCTTCATACAGTAATCTAACATTTATCTGACCATCAAAGCAATGATCCTTCAATTAACTGACTCCTTTATGTTACCTGACTTTTGATACAACGCTCTGTCATTGTACCTTCACTTATCTGACTCTTCCTTCAGTTACCAGAATGTCAAATCAACCTCCTACTGAGGTTGTACACATAAGAGATTACTCTGTATGTATTATACAATACAGTGAAACTTACACTTTTCATGAAATAATTCAAAACAAATGGCTGATTGAGAAAATGAAAATTATGTATCTGAGGGGAAAAAAATATTCTTTGGCTCATAACTTTTTAAAGTTACTTAATCTGTAGATATTTGAATGCAACAAAAAAGCAGATACAGTATATGCTGTGTTCCTGTTCCTTACTAATTGTGTGGTATTATTTGTTGCTTTTCTTTTTTTTTTTTTTTTTTTTTTTGTCTTTGGCTTCAACTTTTGTAATGTTGGAATGTTATGTTACATTTGTAACATAACAATTCTCTGCTTTTGTGAAAATGCACCACACACACACACACATATATATGTGTGTGTGGACTCTCCTTGTGACTTATGAATAGGTTGCATTTTAGAGGACCATCTGTAAGTCAGAACAGCCTTTGAAGCTAATCATATCCAATAGAAGTTTATGAATTAAATATGCCAAGAAATTATATTCTTGGTTTCATCCTTTATCCACTATATAGTCATTAGCCACTATATAACCTATATAGTGGCTAATGACTTCACATCAATTGCCTTAGTATCCCATAATGCAAAGCACATATCCTTACATACATATATGATGCTATGCATTATAGGAAGGGCCACTACCCAAACTGCTTTCAACCTTTATTGGGATGAAAAAGTATAGGGGTGCATGAGAGCCTGATAGTATTAGGAAAAAGAAAAGTCAGATAGATGGTATGAGAGATAGAGAAAAGGCCTCAGCTCTTTTATATCATTATATAGCCAAAGACTATCAATTTTCCTATTTTTCACCAGTCTCATGCAGATGAACATCCAAAAGACCAATTGAAACTAAAGTGCAAAGATGACTAATATCCAGATGGTTACCCTTATCTGAGTTAATGCCTTCAGTTGACCTTTGCCTGGGATTGCTCTCCAGTCATCCCTGCAATTGACCATAAGACCACATTGAACTAAGAGGATGGAACAATTTAAAAAACCTCTCATAGCAAAAAATACACAGAATTTTATCTCCCCCTGGTTGAATATTGCATGATGTTGGTGTTAAACACCACCTAGCCAAAAATATCTCCTAGAATGCTTCTTTCTGAATACAAAAAAAAAATTATCTGACTGAACAGTAAATTTCCACAATACAATATTATAAAGCATTTGTATGTCATATTACTTGTTTTCAAATCCATGTTTCTTTCTAACCTTCCATAAGTGGTATTTTAATTCATTAATTAAAAAAATCAAAATTCTCTTCCCATTGCTGACAGGTGGTTGGTACTGCAAAAAAAAAGAACCTGTTCTGTTGTAAGTAATGGAATGCCCAACACATTACATAATCTGTTCCAAATTATGCAGGGCAAGAGGGCAACTTTAGAATACATGTTGTACTGTTTCCATTGGTAATATCACAGATTGGATCTCCGATGTTAAAGCACCTCCATTTGATGGTTTCGACTGGAAGGCAACCATATGCAGTTCTCCAAGCAATATCTCTCCTGTTAGGGTTTCTTGGAACTTAAATAGGTTATGAAACAAAGTGTTGCTATCAGTACCCAACTGTGGAAATTCACGGCAAAAGAGATTAAAGATTTATTTATACCAAATTTTACTTTTTTAATGGAAAGAATGTTAATACCAGAATGTTGTAATATTCAGGAACAATCTCAGCTTTTGGATCCTTTATAATCATTTATTCCAAACAGGGGAAGATGAAAACCCAGGTAGTACCAGAGAAGGTCTGCACATGAATGATTTGTCTGCAACATTTTATGGATTTTTGAAGCTTTCATGTTAGAGATTTAATGGAATATTTTCATTGTATGATTTGTAATAAATTTAATGCTTTATCCGAGTGTAAGCAAACGAAATTTGTGTCTGAAGTATCTTCAGGACTGAGGCAACTCGTGGTAAAAGCAGACCAAGCTCTCATCACTATTTGTCAGTATCTCCCATAATGCAAAGCACATCTCCTTGCAGACATGTATAATGCTATGCATTAAGGGAAGGGCCACTACCCAGACCGGTTTCGACCTTTATTGAGGTCTCGTCAGTGGGAGCCAGATCCAGATGGAGATACTAAGACAAGTAGTGATGAGAGTTTGGTCCACTTTTACCACGAGTTGCCTCAGTCCTGAAGATACTTCAAGCACAAACTTTGTTTGTTTACACTTGAATAAAGGATTAAACTAAATTTATTATAGTCTAATCAAGTGGGAAAAAACCTCCAAGATTTTTCTCTAAATCCAGAGTAATTTAATAATAAGGTGAGACACCTTTTGGCAACTCGTATAGGTAAATAATTTCACCACTTCTGGGTCTGGCTCCCATTGACGAGACCTCAATAAAGGTTGAAATCGGTCTAGGTAGTGGCCCTTCTCTTAATGCATAGCATTATACACGTCTGCAAGGAGATATGCTTTGCATTATGGGAGATACTAAGACAAGTAGTGATGAGAGCTTGGTCCACTTTTACCACAAGTTGCCTTAGTCCTGAAGATACTTCAGGTGCAAACTTTGTTTGCTTACACTTGGATAAAGGATTAAACTAAATTTATTATAGTCTAACCAAGTGGAAGAAAACTTCCAACATCTTTCTCTAAATCCAGTGTATGATTTGTGTTTCTTCTAAATGGATGGTTGCTGATCTGCCTGCCTGTCTGTCCGAAGTAATGGTCTTACAGACCATGTTTCGGATACAACCCACAGGATCTCCTAAAGAAAAACCACCATGCTCCACCATAGTAAATTCAAAAAAGAAAGACTGTTTTCAGAATCTGCGGCAGCACTCAGAAATCAACCGAATTTAAATAAATACAGTCGCATAAAACTTCCCAAAATTTGGGAAACTTTAATTATCAGAGATCCCACGTTACATCCAAGCCACCTACAAGCACCATAGCACACCACCTAGATAGGACTTTAGAGTCATCTACATGTTTCACTTAGTATTGTATTGTATTTGATTGTGTTATTACAATCATCATCATCACGAATCATGGGCTCACTGCCTGTTGGTGTCCGATGCCTCCTTCACTATCTTCCACCTTTCTTTGTCCAGTGCACAGTGTTGCAGTTTCTGAACACCCATTCCACACCAGTCTCCTTTATGTTATCTATCCATTCTCTGTATAGTCTACCTATTCTGTTCACACCATCCATAATATCAAACACGAATGTCTCTATCTTCTGGTCCTCACTCATTCTGCAGATGTGTCCAAATAATTGCAGCTTCCGTTTTAAAATCTTTGCATTAGATTCTCCTTTAGTTGTATCTTCTGATAGAGCTCTATCGGAAGATACAACTGATATTTCTGTGACTTTCTGTACCCGTCCTATTCTTAGAATCTTCCTGTAACAATTTCTTTCAAATGCCAAAATTTTTTTTCTTGATTCCTTATTTATTACCCACGTTTCAGATCCATACAGTACACCACTAAAGATGCATGTTTCCAGTACTCTTAGTTTTGTTTGCCTTCTGATCACTTTACTTTTCCAGATGTTATCTATGGTCTTCAGATTTGTTCTTCTCTTTGCAAGCCTGGTCTTTATTTCTTTTTTACAGTCCAAATCATGTGTCATTTTACTTCCCAAATATGTGAATTGTTCTACATTTTCTGTATCATTTCCATCCACTTGTATCTTTTGTTTCATGTTCTTATCACCAGATACCATTGTCTTTGTTTTTCCAAGTTCATAACAAGTCCAAATCTTTTCCCTTCCTCATTTAACAGTTTCAATATTTTTTAGTAGTTTTGCCTTCTTCAATAATAGTGTTATCTGCAAATCTCAGATTGTTAATTCTCATCCCATGCACTGATATTCCTTTTGAATCTTCCTTCATTTTATCCATTCCTCTTTCCAAATGTGCGATGAAAATGCTTGGTGATATTGCCCCCCCCCCCCTGTCTGCTACCCCTGCTTGTTTTAAACTGTTTTCCCCAAATCATATTCTAACTGCTGTAACTGCATTCCTATAAACATCTATTAGTTTTCTGTCAGTTCCATAGGATTCTAGCACTGCTAATGTCACTTTCTGGTCGATACATGAAATGTCTTCAGAAAATCAACAAAGCAGGTATATATGTTTTTGTTTTTTCTCCCAGCTTTCTCTGCTATAAACCACATTGTCAAAATCTGTTGAATTGTAGTTCTGTCTTTCCTAAATCCTGCTTGCTCGTCTGCAAGGTATGCTTCCAATTGTGTTCTCAATCTTTCTGTCAATATCATCATCATCATCATCACCACCTTACCAAGATGACTTGTCAAGGCAATTGTTCTATAATTTTTACATTCTAGCTTATTTCCTTTCTTGTATAATGTCACTAATATCGATTTCACCCACTCCTCTGGCATTTTCCCTTCTTTCCATACCATATTACATAGTTGGTGTATTTCTGTAACCATACTTTTGCCACCATATTTAATCATTTCTCCAGTGATATTATCATTACCAGGATGTTTTAGCCATCCTGTTGCTTTTTCCACCTCTCCTGTGGTCCACAGCAAATTCTAACATTTTATCACCTCGTTCATTTCTTTCTCTGCAATCATATTTTATCATGATGCTTTCCCAACCATCATTATCTATTCCGACTTTGGCATTCCAATCTCCTTCAATAATTAGTACATCTTGCTTTGGTATTATTTCTATTGTCTCTGTCAGATCATTGTAAAATAGTTCAATATCCTCATCTGTGCTGTCAGATGTGGGTGCATATATCTGGACTATTGATATATTAAATACTTGTTGTTGTTGTTGTTACAGTAGTTATTTGTAATCCCTGAAGATGTCTCGACGAAATATTGGAAGCATTAAAATTAGTTTTGATCTTTTCCCAGTGCTGAAAATATTCCATTAAACCTCCAACATTATGTCCTCATAGCAATTAAGCCTCAACACACAGATTTTTGAAGCTGTATTACTTAAATTGCAGAATTTTAAGACTGATAACCCAAATCCTCCATGCTTCTTTGATAGTTGAAGAAATTCCTTTTTAACTTCTTGGTATCAGCTGGACCAAAAAAAATTGCACAGGCTTACTATATAATTGCTTTTCTGCAACTTCTGTGATGTTTGTAAACTTTATTATGTACAACTGAACAGGGAAGATTATGATTTTGAGTACTATGGCTTTAGAAGAAAAGAAAAGTGGCCCAATTTTCCAGTCTTCTAAGATTTCAGTGGTCTTCTATATAAGTTCTTGAAATGATAATATTGGGTAAGTAGAGAAGAGAATTCCAAGTATAATGAGGGGTTCTCTCTTAGGGATTAGTCTTGTCTGCATTAGCAGTTAATTCAATGATCTTGCTGAGTTTTTTCAAAATATCAAAAAAGATGTATATAGAATCATTATCCTTCAAAGTGCCCGCTGCATCATTAGCATATGCTAATACCTTATTTTTCTTTATAGTTAAAGGAACTGTTATTCCTTGCACAGCAGGTGTATTGTTGACATCCTGTAAGAAAGGTTCAAGAACCAATGCAAAGAGCAATGAACTAAGAAGACAGCCTTGCTTGACTCCTTTATAAATTTTTACCAGGTCTGATATGAACCCATTAACTAGGAGGCAGATAGTTAAATTGACATAGGCTCCTTTAATAACGGATAGTAACTTTTTACCCACGCCAGTGTTTGCCAGGGGATGTGGAACAGAAAGGGATGCCAGACATTATCAAATGCTGGAATAAGGTCTACTGGCACTGCCATTGGTTGCTTTTTTCATATTATTATTATTATTATGTGACACCTCCAAGGAGTTCAATGATTCATCGAGGGAGGGCAAATACTCTACAGCTCTCATTCTCCACCACTCAATCCACTGAACACAGCAAACCACATCATCTATACCAACACCGTCTACTGGCCACCACTACTTATATTTTCACAGGCAATCACAAACATCCATGCCCAGAGCAGGATTCGAACCCATAGCCTTTTGGCTGTAGAGTGGATACGCTAACCATTTGGCCAACCAGACTAGCATTATACATAATTAAAAGCACACATGTGTGCTTTTAATTATATATCTCATTTCTATTTTGAGCTTGTTATTGATAATGGGTAAAAATATTTTGTAGTCAGTATTAGATTGAGAAATAGGTCTCCAGCTGCTGATGATTAAGGTGTGATCTCTATTAGGTTTTGGAATGAGGCTAGTATGGCTTGTTACAAATTCAGTTGGTATATGTCCTGACAAGAGAAACAAATTAAACAGTATAACTAGAATGGGAAGAATAAAATCCCAGGCCTTGCAATAAAGTTCTATAAAATCCTCTGGACCTGATGGTCCTGGGGATTTTCTTGTCTGGCATTCGTTATAAGCTGTGGTAACTTCAGATGCTATAATGGGTCTGTCAAGCTCATCTTGGATATGAACAGGAAAGCCATTGATGTTCCAAGAGTTATAATTTCCCACAGTACTATTGTCTTCAAACAGATTTTTGTAGTATTTTTGAAAGGAGTCATGGATGTCTTGAGTGGTGGACATGTCTTCACCATCAACGCAGATTTGAGTGACAGTCCTTTCTTCACGGAATTTAGTGAATTGTCTATTGACGAATGCAGCTGAAGGGCTATCTGCTAAGTGCTGCTGTATTCTTATTTTAAAATTTCTTTCTTCTACTTGTTTCTGCCTTTCCACTTCTATCTCTGTGTTAATGTTTCTAATGATCTTGCTACATTCTGTACCATTGCATGGGTTTGCTATGAACCATCTTCTCTCTATATAGGTCTTTCAACTTTTTCCTTTTGAGGACAGTCTGTTCCTTTTCCCATTCAATCCTATTCTGTTTTACTGCTTGTTTGAATTTTAACCACATATCCCAGTTCCAGGTAACATTATTCCAATTTGAACGGAGGGTCTGGAATTTAGTTGAAAAGATCAATGGAAAATTTGGTGGAAGTCTCCATGGTCCAGAACTGATCTCTACTTGTTCCATGCAGTGGAATTTAAGTAGAACTGAATTATGATCTGACATATTGATGTCAAGATGTTTTATCTGAATTTTCCTATTTATATCCTATTTAATTATCTTTTTTTTATAAAATTGTTCATTTAGTGTTGTTAATACAATCTTGCTAATCCGAACCTCTTTAGTCCGAACCCTCCAGTAATCCGAACTACAGTTTGAAAGAAAAAAAAAGTTTTATTACATATTATTATATTGTGTACTATTATTTTTATTTAATAATTATTATTTTAACTATTATTCTTTATTTTATTATTATTATGGTACAGTATAACTATGGTGATACACAAAAAGAGGAAATTCAAAACGTGCATAATTTGGTTAAAAATATAAATCCAGATGTTGAAATTTCACAAACAAATGTTATGGAATGGATTACAGGTAGAACCGAAAGTGAATTTGAAAGCCAATCAGATGCTGAAATTATAAATATGATGCTTCAGAATGAATTAGAACAGGGTTTCTCAAACTTTTTTCTACGACGGAACACTTCACAAATACTGAAATTTTCACGGAACACCTTGGTTATTTTGTAATATATTAATTAATAATTAATTGGTAATTTAGCTGATTTTTATTATTAATTAATATTTGATAATTAATTAAACATCAATTAAAGTTTTTTAATTTAATTAATCGTCAATAAACCATCTTAAATTAATTTGTGCTGATTTTCATTGACATATCCTATTCTGATCACCAAATATATTTATAATATTATTATAAGTACTTACGAGTAAATGCAGACTTTTTCTCCCGTGTACTGGTAGTTTTCCCCTCCTTTTGTAGATCCTGGAGATCTTTGTAGGCTTGAGGTGGATGACTCACTATCTGTTCCATCACAAACATCTTCAATAAGAGATTTCTTAATACCAAAATTAAACAAAGTGCCTTGTCTCTTATTCATATTAGAATTTAAATCTGTATTCCTATTACTTTTAAAAAAATCACGGCACTCCAGTTTCAGACCAAGCACTTACACACTGCAATACGAACTTGCGAAGAAAGTATTCAGTATTAATAGATTTGAGAACCGGATACAGACTAACTTGATGTTCAATTTCAGTGAAAAAAATTTTCTTTATTCTTCCTTGCTGATTGGTCACTGACATTTGCAACACAGATGTTATTTCGTTCAGTTTTGTGAACACGCCGCCCATTGTTGTAATCGGCTTGCAGGCAATTTTTATGATCGGTCATAAACGGTGGTATTCTCTTTCCTGATGTTGAAAAATTCATGAATATTTCCATGTTTAAAAATATGCTGCTTGGTCTCTGACAGTCGCTACACAGATGTCATTTCCTTCAGTTTTGAGAACAGAGGATATGCCACCATTGTTATAATCTGCTTGCAGGCAATATTTATGACCGATCATAAACAGCGGTATTCCCTTGCCCAAATGTTGAAAGGTTTCGATGTGTGAAAATTAACGATACACAGATGTTATTAGGCATTCTGGGGCTGAGCTTTTCGACATATTCATGAATATTATTCTCCTCAGAATATTTTTACTATAAAATATTTATTCATGAAGAATGCTTAGAAAACTAAAATGACAAATTTCAGAACTTCTCGCGGAACACCTATTCACTTTCCACGGAACACAGTTTGAGAAACCCTGAATTAGAAGTTGATGAGGTGAAACACAAAAAGAGGAAATTCAAAACATGCATAATTTGGTTAAAAATATAAATCCAGATGTTGAAATTTCACGAACAAATGTTATGGAATGGATTACAGGTAGAACCGAAAGTGAATTCGAAATCCAATCAGATGCTGAAATTATAAATATGACGCTTTAGAATGAATTAGAAGACGATGATGACAATGAAGAACTCGAAGAAAAAAAAGTAAAACATGAAGAGGCAGTTGACAGTTTTAATATGTGTATAGAATGGGCTAAGCAGAATGACACACCATTCCACGAAATTTTATTGCTAATGCAGCTCCGATAAGAAGCATTCGAGCATTTTTTTTGTGTTAAAATAGCACAAAAAAAACTTTTTTTGTATTATTTTGTGAAACTTTTTTTTGTGTGTTGTGTACAAGAAAGTGATATTTTTTATGCAAATTAAGTTATATACTGACCTATGCAATTTTATTAAATAAGAATCCTCAACAATACATACAAACTATATTTTTTACTAAAATAAACTTGGGTAGTGTATTATTTTTTAAGTTTTACATTACAGTACAGCAGCTTTTTTCTATCAGTTATTTAATTTATTTACAGAATTTAATTGATGCACTATTAGAATCTGATTATTTTTGTCTTAAATGCTAGTTATTGTCTCTTGGGAGAAAATTCGCTGATCCGAACGAGCACGGTTTTTATTTGTTCGGATTAGCAAGATACCACTGTACTGTTAAAAATAAGTTATGGCTAATTTTTTTTTTATCCCTAACTAACATTGTTATTATTATTATTATTATTATTATTATTATTATTCGGGCCTCCATGGAGTCAAAAGACTCATCGAGGGAGGTCCCTCCTAGGAAATACAAAGTCTATCATATGTTAGCTACTTATACATTGGTGTATTTTATCAGTCTTCTGCAAGACAGAATTAAAATTCAAACATTTTATCACTGTTACATAACCATTTACTATTATTTATTTATTAATGATGCATGATCATTGTCTCTCTCTCTCTCTCTCTCTCTCTCTCTCTCTCTCTCTCTCACACACACACACACACACACACACACACACACACACACACACACACACACACACACACACACACACACACTAGTGTAAGAACTTACAGTTCTAACACTTTATAAGTCTTGAATTGCTTTTATGATGAGGAGGGGGGGGGGAAATCAAACAGCCTCTCTCTCTCTCTCTCTCTCTCTCTCTATATATATATATATATATATATAGTGGAACCTCAGTTGTTGAACGCCTCTGTTCTTGAACAATTCGGTTCCTGAACATATTTTCTGAACAAAAAACGCCCCGATTTCCGAACAAACAAATGGCAACCACGTGCTCCGCGTGCTTAGCTGTAAGGCAGGAAAACGTCAGTTACATGGCAGCCTTCGTTCAGTGCAGACACTTGCTTGAATTTGCAGTGAGTTTTCTTGAATTTTTTTATGTTTTGTTGTTTTTTCTCCATAATTTATTATAATTAAGCCACCATGGGACTGCAGAAGAATAGTGATAGCAGCAAAGCGAAAAGAAAAGTTGTTAGAACCATCATGATAGAGATGAAAAAAGAAATGAAATCCAAACATGAAAATGGCGTTCGTGTCTTGGATCTTGCTATGCAGTTTGGTATGGCGAAATCGATGATCTATACAATACTCAAAAATAAAGAGGCGATTGATTTTTGTCTATATTTTATCTATTTATTGTTTATTCTTTTTATGTAAGATTTTGTGCATTTTCATTATGTTTGTATACGATCTTATGCATGAGGTACTGTTGTAAAGGTTTAAATAAACAATCATCTGGTGTTCGAGAACGGATTAATCCATTTTACATTAATTCTTATGGGAAAATGGTTTCAGTTTTCAAACAATTTGGTTTCCGAACCGCCTTCAGGAACGAATCAAGTTCGACAACCGAGGTTCCACTGTATATATATATATATATATATATTTTCATTAAAAGATTTAATGACTAAAACCGAGATAATTGAAATAAAAGATATTGAAATAAAAACACAACTAGTTTCGGCTTTTGAGAGCCTTCTTCAGGTGTCTTCTAAGAATAGGAAACTGTAATAAAAACATGGAAGTTTAAAACTGTGAAGCACAGGAAAATTGTACTACATAATTGACATGAAAAACCGTTGTATTTACATTTAAGTTGTTCTTACAAACGTGGCATTGTTTGTTGAGTGGGTGCTTGCAGACTCTCGCAAATGCCAGTACTGAACAACAGCAAATTGACTATCAGGGATGTTGTAGCTCTAATTGTTATTTAAATGTTCACAATTAAGGATGATATCTCTGGATTCCACAATTTTTCTCTCAAACTCATCATGCCAACGAAAGATGTTTTCGGATTTATCCCAGCAGACTGAATGACCCTGGTGTTCATCATCAGGATTTATAATAAATTTAGTTTAATCCTTTATCCAAGTGTGAGCAAACAAAGTTTGCGCCTGAAAGTATCTTCAGGACTGGGGTAAGGTGGTGCAACACCAGGATGACAAGCTATTAACACTCCTATCTCAGTATCTCCCATAATGCAAAACACATCTCCTTGCAGATATGTCTAATGTTATGCATTAAGGGAAGGGCCACAACCCAGACTAGTTTCGACCTTTATTGAGGTCTCTTCAGTGGGAGCCAGGCCCAAGTAGAGATACCAGCCAGAAGCATTAGCAAGATCATCTCTACCTATAGGAGTTACCAAATGGTGTCCCACCTTTTTAATAAATTACTCTGGATTTAGAGAAAGATGTTGAAAGTTTATTTTTCACTTGGTTAGAATATAATAAATTTAGTTTAATCCTTTATCCAAGTGTGAGCAAACAAAGTTTGCGCCTGAAAGTAACCTCAGGACTGGGGTAAGGTGGTGCAACACCTGGCTCCCACTGAAGAGACCTCAATGAAGGTCGAAACTAGTCTGGGTTGTGGCCCTTCCCTTAATGCATAACATTAGACATATCTGCAAGGAGATGTGTTTTGCATTATGGGAGATACTGAGATAGGAGTGTTAGTAGCTTGCTCCACCTTTCCAAGGAGTCGCCCTGGTGTTGCACCACCTTCTCCATCCTGAAGATACTTTCAGGTGCAAACTTTGTTTGCTCACACTTGGATAAAGGATTAAACTAAATTTATTATATTCTAACCAAGTGAAAAATAAACTTTCAGCATCTTTCTCTAAATCCAGAGTAATTTATTAAAAAGGTGGGACACCATTTGGCAACTCCTATAGGTAGAGATGACCTTGCTAATGCTTCTGGCTGGTATCTCCACTTGGGCCTGGCTCCCACTGAAGAGACCTCAGTAAAGGTCGAAACTAGTCTGGGTAGTGGCCCTTCCCTTAATGCATAATATTATACATATCCGCAAGGAGATGTGCTTTGCATTATGGGAGATACTGAGATAGGAGTGTTAGTAGCTTACTCCACCTTTGCAAGGAGTCATCCTGGTGTTGCACCACCTTACCCCAGTCCTGAAGATACTTTCAGGCGTAAACTTTGTTTGCTCACACTTGGATAAAGGATTAAACTAAATGTATTATATTCTAACCAAGTGAAAAATATACTTTCAACATCTTTCTCTAAATCCAGAGTCATCGTCGTCTTCTTCTTTCACTCTGCCTTATCCCTTGTTAAACAGGGTTGGCGCACCAACCTTTAACCTTCCTCTTCCAAGTTCTCCCGTCCAGAGCATCCTTCAGACTCCATCCTTTCTCCCTAAGATCCTCTGTCATCTTATCCCTCCACCTCAGCTTGGGCCTGCCTCTTTTCCTCCTTCCCTCCAACTCCATATACTCCACTCGTTTACCAATATACTCCTCACCCTTCCTCTCAACATGTCCAAACCACCTCAGCCTACTTTCTTGTATCTTCTTGTCAATTGGTCCCACCTTGACCGTCCCTCTGATGTAGTCATTCCTTATCCTGTCCTTCTTTGTCACACCACTCATCCATCTCAACATCTGCATTTCTGCTACCTCCATCTTCCTCTCCTGTGCCTTGGTTATAGGCCACGTCTCTGCACCATGGAGCATCGCTGGCCTCACCACCATCTTATAGAGCTTTCCTTTCCTCTTACAACTCACTCTCTTGTCGCACAGGACCCCGCTCATCTTCCTCCAATTCATCCAACCGCATGTTATTTGGTGCTGTATTTCCTCATCCAGGTCACCATTCCTCTCGACAACCGACCCAAGGTACTTGAATTTCTTCCCTGAATTTAGCCTTTCACCCTGGAGTCGTATGACGATATCCTCGTCACTCCCCGTTGACATATATTCAGTCTTAACCCGGTTAATTTTCATGCCGCTCTCCTCCAATGCCTTTCTCCACTCTTCCAGGGTATTTTCAAGCTTCTCTCGGGATGATTCGCATAGAACAATGTCATCGACAAACAGCATGTTCCATGGTGCCTCTTTCTTGACATCCTCCACTAGTACATCCATGACCAGGTCAAAGAGGTAGGGGCTCAGAGCTGACCCTTGGTGTAGCCCTACGACAATAGGGATCCCTTCTGTCATGCCGACACTAGACCTGACCTGAGTTTCTGTTCCCTCATACATCCCCTTCACCAACCTCTCGTACTTCTCCGACACCCCCTTTTTCCTCATACACCTCCATACCTCCTGCCTGGCCACTCTGTCTTATGCCTAAAATAAATCCAGAGTAATATATTAAAAAGGTGGGACACCATTTGGCAACTCCTTTAGGTTGAGATGACCTTGCTAATGCTTCTGGCTGGTATCTCCACTTGGGCCTGGCTCCCACTGAAGAGACCTCAATAGAGGTCGAAACTAGTCTGGGTTGTGGCCCTTCTCTTAATGCATAACATTAGACACATCTGCAAGGAGATGTGTTTTGCATTGTGGGAGATACTGAGATAGGAGTGTTAGTAGCTTGCTCCATCTTTGCAAGGATTTGTCCTGGTGTTGCACCACCTTACCCCAGTCCTGTAGATACTTTTAGGTGCAAACTTTGTTTGCTCACACTTGGATAAAGGATTAAACTAAATTTATTATATTCTAACCAAGTGAAAAATAAACTTTCCACATCATCAGGATTGTTCGAGAAAAGAACATGACTAGACAAGGCACTGGCATGTGTTCTTTTGTAAGAGATGTCTCTCTCTTGTGTTCCTCCACAGGTAATTCAATAGATTTATTTGTTTGAATTATGTATTTCTTTCATTTAATAAATCAAGTTTAGTCTTGCAGTAGTATTATAAGCACGTTTAGTGTGAATCGATATCTACTGCAAGGCTAAACTTAATTTAATAAATGAAAGAATCACAGATATCAAGTCTATGTTAGCTTCTTTTTTCTCTAAAAGAGATTCTTTAGAAAATTACTTAAGTTCATCTTTAGATAACTGGTCCTGGATTGATATTAAAAACATGAGCTCTCTCCGTGCTTCTAGATCGCAACACTCCAACAAATTAATTCTTATCAGAAAATTCAACCAACTTAAACAGGAGCAAACTTGCCAACCCCATATCAATTCATAAAATTTAAAAAATGTTGTGATTAACAAATCCTCACACACACACACTTTCTCCTGCAGAACTTAGTGTGCTCTCTAAAGGTCTTAACTTCATTCCTTCTCCGATCTTCATTCCTAAAGAACTCTTTCTTACAAAAGTTGAAAAGGCGGCTGCACTGTTACCAAAACAAACTGCAAATCTACTTAGGATCGATGTCATCTTCACTATAAACAACAGTCGTTGTCCTACAGATAATCTATCTCCGACAGAAAGAAAAGCAATCCACCTGCTTCATAACAACCATGATATTATTATCTTATCTGCTGATAAAGGGAACTGTAATCTTAGACAAATCTGACTAGCATTCAAAGATTAACAACTTATTAAGTTCTGACACTTATTCTATTCTAGAAAGTGATCCCACAAGAGAACTTCATAACCATACAAACAATCTTCTGAAATCTACATCTGAACTTCCCAGACACATAAGACTATCTCTCCGCTCTCTCCATCCCTCATTCCTCGTTTGTATGGCCTGCCTAAGATCTACAAGGCTGACACTCCTTTAATACCTATTGTGGAAGATATTGACTCACCTACCTATATTCTGTCTAAATATCTTGCAGCTTCTTTAAAACATCTAGTTGGCAATTCCTCCTCCTTCATCAAAAACTCTGAAGATTTCATCTCAAAATAAAAAATGTAAATATCAAAGACTCTGACAGAATGGTGAGTTTTGACATCATGTCTCTTTTTATGAATGTACCTACAGATGAAGTTCTGACTCTTCTTAAGGACAAGGTTTCTAAGAAAATATTTGCTCTACTAACACACTGCATTAATTCCGGCTATTTCTGCTACGAAGATAAAATATATAAACAAAGAAGCAGGTTAGCAATAGGCAGCCCTGTATCCCCAGTCTTAACTAACATCTTTTTACAAAATTTTGAAGAGAGAGCTATTTCTATAGCTACTCTAAAACTTAAACTGTGGTTATGTTACATAGATGATGTCTTCCATATCTGGGAACATGGTTTAGAGGAACTACAAAACTTCCTAAACCATTTAAATAATCAACATCAGAACATTAAATTCACATCAGAACTAGAGATTAATGGCATTCTCCCCTTCTTGGATCTAAAGATCAGTAGATTACCTGACTGTCTTATATTTTCAATTTTTCGAAAAACCACCCACACTGATAGATATTTGTATGCCTCTTCTCATCACTTCCCTCCTCACAAACTTGGCATCATCTCCACCCTTGCCCATCGTGCAAGATGTCTTATTTCCACAGAAGAAGACCTTCAAACAGAACTTAACTTCCTGAAAAACACCTTCTTAAATAATGGATATTCATCTCGTAACATCTCTAAACGTTTTGAGACCACGCCAACAACCTCGACAAGAAGATGAATCCAACCCTATCACTCACATACAGTTACCATTTATTAGTTCTCTTATCCCAAAACTATCTAGGATTACGAAGAAATTCAACATAAAGACCGACTATACAACTCTGCCAAAACTTCATTCTTTTCTGAGTCGACCAAAACCAAAACACAACCAACTGCATTTTCCTGGTGTTTATAAAGTTATGTGCGACTGTGGTCGACCTTATTTTGGCCAGACAGATAAATCTATTTCACTATGTCTTGAGGAACATAGATGTGACATCTCCTACAGTAGAACACGAGCGAGCGCCCTTTCCAGTCATGTTCTTTTCTCCGCCAACTCTAACCTCGAAGAATGTCAACACCAAGTTGATTTGGACCGCACAACCATTTATATATATATGCAAGGATGAATTTGAAAGACAAATTATAGAATCCAAAGAAATAGTTCTGGACCCTTCACACATGAACAACAATCTGATCTACAACTTGCCTGATTCCCATAGCGCAGTAATCCAGTACTAGCGCTCTAAAATTAGCTGTCACACACATTCAACTCATGCTAACAATAGCAGGCGGTCACCTATTCAAATATGACTGTTACTATTCTTCTTCTTTTTATTAAGCTGGAAAGTCCATGTTTTTTACCTTGTTAGTTTTATAAGTTTTGTGTTATTTCTTACTTACCTGAAGAAGTCGGGACGGGACACCGATGAAACTAGTTGTGATTTATTAAAGTTTTTAGTGTTATACTTTCTCGGGTTCTAGTCAGTTAAATATTAATTTTATAAATGTATACATCTTGAGTCAATCCTAATAACAAGATATATATATATATATATATTATTAAAAAGTTTTAATGACTGATACCGAGAGGTAAAGAGATGACATGGTATATTTGAAAAGATACTACTAGTTTACTAGTTTCGTTGAATTGATCAACATCTTCGGGTATCACAATCAAAGAAATATATAAAAAATTACAGACACTTAAAATTGCATTAACAGAACAAGTACAAAAAGACAGTAGCGTGTTTGAAAACAAAATGCGAGCTTGAATTCCAAATAAACGTAGACTACGTGCTGTCATGAGTGCACCAATACTGAACAGAGCCAACGTGTGCATCAGAGACATTGAAACTTAGGCTGTTGTTGATATGGGAAGAATCTAGAGAAATTTCTCTAGATTCGACAATCTTTCTCTCAAGCTCATCATAGTACACATGGATGTTAGAAGTTTGAGTCCAGTTCACAATGTGTTGGCGGCCTTCGTCTGAGTTAACTGAAAAGAGAACGTGGCTAGAGAAAGCACTGGCTCTAGTGTCCTGTTGTAGGGGGTATCTCTACGGTGTTCTTCCAAATGTAGAAGGGTGGATTTAGCAGTCTGGCGATAGTATGGCTTTCCACAATCACATAAAATCTTGTACACTGTATGGTTGTATATGTATTGTTGATATGGGAAGAATCTAGAAGAATTTCTCTAGATTCTTCCCATATCAACAACAGCCTAAGTTTCAATCTCTCTGATGCACACGTTGCCTCTGTTCAGTACTAGCGCACTCGTGACAGCACGTAGTCTACATTTATTTGGAACTCAAGCTCGCATTTTGTTTTCAAACACGCTACTGTCTTTTGTACTTGTTCTGTTAATGCAATTTTAAGTGTCTGTAAATATTTCTTTGATTGTGATACCTGAAGATGTTGATCAATTCAACGAAACTAGTAAACTAGTAGTATCTGTTCAAATATACCATGTCATCTCTTTATCTCTAGGTATCAGTCATTAAAACTTTTTAATAATATTTCCCACCAAATAAAAATGAATTATGATAATATATATATATATACACACACACACACACACACACACACACACACACACACACACACACACACACACACACACTCACACATATATATACAGGAAAATCTTGCTTAACATGATTAATTAATCCATCAATGAATGCGTGCTATGTGAAATCGCGTTAAGTGAATATAATGAACAATAGGAATAATTATAATTCATCCATCAGCGTAAATTTGAAAGAAAAAAAAAAATTATAAGCAACATAGACGTGTTGCCCAGATATGATAACAGTGAATTGAGAAGAAGAGTGGAGATAATGAATAGTAAGATGGCTGAGTTGTGAGGCAAAGGGGGGGGGGGGTTCAATTTGTAAATCTGTGCAGTGATTTGAAGGGAAGTTTAAAAGGTACAAAGCTGATGGAATGTATTTGAATGGATTTGGTGTTGGGCATTTAGAAAGGCTATTGTTTTCTGAGAAGGTACAGAGTCAAGAAGTTAATGTAGCAGATGATCAGCGTCTTCTACCTCTGAAAGAGGATAGCACAAATCAACAGATTGTACGATAAGATGAAGATGGATATGAGGTTGCAGATGTTGTTGCAGCAGCAAAAGATGATGGAATGCATAAAGGGGAGGATGAGGTAGGTAGAAATGGAAATCACAGTCAGGATCAGGGAAACAGGAGTGGTCAGACTGAAAAAAGAGGTGTAGTATAGCAGCTAGAATAGAGAATGTTGGTGCTGGTAGAATGGCCTCAAACACACAGCGATTGTTATGTTTATACAAAAATGCAAGGAGTACTTGAAACAAGAGAGCTGAGTTTGTTGCATCGAGTGAGACGGTATGCTAAAAATAATTGGAATAAGTGAAACTTGGTTGTCTGAGGAGGAGGAGGAGGTTATGTCAGGAATAGAATTAGAAGGATATATAATTTTCTGGAATGATAGAAATGTGAAAAGAGGAGGGAGGGAGTGCTGTTAATGATTACAGAGGAATTGTGTCTGCAAAGTGTGGAAGTCGGTGGTGCATGCCCAGATTTTGAATCTGTGTGGTGCTTAGCTGAAATAAACAGGTTAGTATAATAGCATCTGATAGGATGCTGTTATAGGCCAGGGAATGCAGAGAATACTGATTGTGAAATATTTAGGCAAATTATTTGGCATGTAAAAAGAAGGTGATACTGATGGGAGAATTTAATTATAGGAATATAGACTGGAAGGAGGAGATAGTGTATGGGAACAAGGAGAGCGAGTTTGTGGAATTTCTGAGAGATAAGTTATCTTAAGCAGCACATGACTGAAGCACCTAGAGGCTTTAATGTTTTGGATTTGGTGATAACTTCACAAGATGTAGTTGCTAATGAAGTGTTGACACTGCCATCGGTTGGTGAGAGTGATCATGAGGTAACTTGTGTAAGTGATTATAACAAGAAAAGGTCACCTCCAAAAATGGGTACATGTGGAAGTATAAAGCATGTGATTATAGGAAGCTCTATAGTCAGTTAGCATCAGTACGTTGGGTAGATGAGCTGAGTGGAAAAGATGTTGACAATGCATGGAAACTCACAAGGCAGTATCTGATAAAAGCAATGTATGACTGCATACCAGGGTTTAAGCGAGTAAATAGAGTTGAAATGAAATGGATGAACAGCAAAATCAAGCAAGCTGTGCGGAAAAGAAAATGTTATGGAAGAGGTACAGGACAGTTGGTGGTGATCAGATCCATGAAGAGTATAAAGTGTAGGCTAGAAAGGTGACAATCATGCGTTAACTTTGGTCAAGCCAAAGTTAACTCAAAGGAATTTTTCCTGTACCTGGCAAGCAAGAGGAAGAATAATTATGGCAGACTAATATTTTTGGATAGTCATGTCAGCAGACTAACAGATGCAAAGGATATAGTGGAATTATTGAATGAGCACTTTATCAGTGCATATCATACTAGCATAAATGATTTGGTACAATATATAGAAGAGAGGCAAGTATTAGGAGAATGAAAGAAACAGAGGTGTATCAGATGTTTTTTGTGTTAGATGTGAATAAGGCTGTAGGAATGGATGACATATCACCCTGTATTCTTAAGGAATGTGCACCACTGTTGGTTATGGCCTTGACCTGGTTATTCAGTTTGGAATATCAGGTACATGTCCTTGATACACAATGCTTTTAAGAAATCCCCACAGCCAAAAGTCACAAGGATTGAGATCAGGCGATCTCGGTGGCCATGGCGTGAGAAATGCATGACTAATAATTCTTCTGTCAGAGAAATGTTGTCGCAAAACACGCTGTACCTGAAGTCTGATGTGGGGTGGTGCACCATCCTGCATGAAGATGGTCGAATCGAGACATCCTCTTTGCTGCAGTTGTGGAACCACAAAGTTCTGTAGCATGTTGGCATACCTGTTAGCATTGACGGAAGAGGTCACTGGTCCATTTTGGCGATTTTTCTCGTAAAAGTATGGACCGATGATAAAAGATGCTATAAATCCGCACCACACTGTGACTTTGGGCTAGTGGATAGACATCTGCAGACACACGTGCAGATTAGTTGCAGCCCAAATGCGACAGTTGCGTGTGTTAATATCACCGTTCAAATAAAAGTGTGCTTCGACACTCCATAAAATCTGCTATGGCCATGCATCATCCACTTCCATGCGTGCTAAGAATCTCAAAGACAATTTGCAGATGTCTGTTTTTATCTAGTTCCTTACTTATGCAGACATCGTTTACAGATTATATATACCGGGTGATTATAAAATAACGTCAAGTGTTCAGAGCCTTCTAGTGAGTAATGTATTGTACGAAACACACCAATATTCGATTCGTGTGGTCACATCACCAGGGCGCAATTCTTGAACACGACTGATTGTATAGGGGTAAAACTTCAACATCTGCTGTAGGATTTTCCACACTACCAAATATTGGTGTGTTTCGTCCAATACATTACTCACTAGAGGGCTCTGAACACTTGACATTATTTTAAAATCACCTGGTATATATATAAAAAAAAACCTTTGCACTTTAAAAAAAACTTTTAAAAAACTTTAAACTTTAAAAGTTTAAACCAAGAATGTAATTTCTTGGTTTCTTTAATTTATAGTATAACCAAGTGGAAAAACTTCCAACATCTTTACACATTTGATAGGTCCGAAGCAGATGAACACAGAATTATTCTCTCTTCGTAATCATTTCCATAATAATAATAACCATTCCCATCATTAACACAGTTACATGCAGATTCTCACAATTCCTCCCACCAGAATTCAGTTTTTTGAGTCTGTGTTAGGTCTCATATCAATTAATAAATTTTCAAGATGCCAAATACATTCAAGGGTAGGCTGTCCCTCTTATATAAATCCAATCATCCCTCAAACTTACTTACCACATCCATCCTTTCTACACAGCCTTAGCATTGAATCGTTTGCCATCATAGCCATTCTTTGCAATTCATTTCCATCATATCCAGGTAATATACTAATGATTTTTACTTTCTCAGACTTCGCTCTAGCTTCTTCCAACAACCTTTTCATATCCTCTCTCATACAGAATTTATCGCTACTTAAGTTGTTGGCACCTATCAGAATTACGATCTCATTTGCTTTGCTTTTCTGTTTTTGAATTGCTTGCATTATAATTTTAATTTTTGCTCTTGGAAAACTCATTATAACCCACTATCAGTGGCATGTTTTATGGTGACTATACCAAGTCATAGTCACCATATCAAGTAACATCCATCTTTTCACAGTCAACTAGACTTACTAGATTTTTGTTATTATGCACTAATTTACCTGATTATACTTGCTTTGTTGTTTTCCATTTTGCTGCTGAACTTTTTTGTTTTTCCTGTTCCTCTAAATGCCATTCAACTTTCTATAATTCCTCGTCATCTGTCTAATGATCTGCTTTCACCTCGCAATTTTGGAGATTAAATTATTTTCAATATTCATTTTAACAGAGAAAATTTTCTTGTTCACTATTTCGCTGTTCTTGTTAGCATTCTGTTTCTTCTGCATTTTTGGTACCATTTTATAGCTATATTTAATAACTACAGTATCACAATAAAAATATGTTATAGAGACACTAAGTACTCTAAAATCACAAAGATCTCCTCTAATATACTATAATACACTAATTTTCTAATAAAAAAAACACAGCAAAACAGATTAATATCACAGATTACATGAGCACTAAATTACACCGACCACTCACAATGTAACCTTGAACCAAGGCTCCAATTATTTTAGATCAGTGTATACAGAGTCCATCAAAAAAATGTATACACACTTCAGCAAAAGAAAAACCTGTATAAAAATTCTAATACTAAATTTATACAGACATCAAGGGTTGAATATGAGTTACCTTTGATTTCTACAATTACACAACGCATATAAAGTATATTAATTAAAGGTAACTTTAATGAATAACTTCTATATTTCGGCAAAGTCACATTGCCATCTTCAGGAACATAAAGATATGGTATGTGCATGCAGACACTAACACAAAGCAAATGAGGAAGAAAGCAAGAAACTAATATTGTTCCTAAAGTCCTAATGGTGCCCTCTTGCGGGCTAATTTGGTAGTCTTGGCAGTTGGGCTGAAGTTCTCATAATGTAAGTCTCCCAAATTTGGGGTAGTTTCATGCACCCAAATTTGTTGAGGTTAGGAACGTTTTTTAGAGCTGCTGAAGATTCTTTGAATAATCTTTCGTATTTAAACTTGCTGCGATGAATTATTTTTGTTTTCTTCCAACGCATTTTATGGTGGGCATCTAAGGCATGGTCTGCCAGCCCAGAACGGCTGTACTGGTGAAACCAGATGTAGTCTTTGTGTTCTGAAATCCTGATATTTGTTGTTCTGCCTGTTTGGCCAAAGTAGGACAATTTGCAGCTGCAAGGGACCTGGTATACACCAGGTAGGTCTAGGGGAAGTGGTTTGTCTTTGGTAGAGCGGATAAGGGATGCCAACTTTTTATATGGTCTGTAACAGGAAGTAAGGTCATATTTTTTGAGGATATTGGTTATTTTCTCAGAGGTGCCCTGAATGTAGGGGATGGTGATAGACTTGGTGTAATCTTTATTGTGGAGGGGGGGGGAGGGGGGGGGGTTGTGGTTTATTGGTTTTAGTATTTTTTGAATTTTTTTGGGGTTATAGCCATTGGCTAAAGAAAGTGTTGAGGATGTGGTTTAGTTCAGTAGTCAGGGCCTTGTCATCTGAGCAGATTAATTTTGCCCTGTTATATAGTGTTTTTATAATCCCATATTGTTGTGAGGGGGGGGGGGGGGGGGATTGCTGTGTGAATGTATCTGCCAGTATGGGTGGGTTTTCTGTAAACAGAGGAAAACCAAAGATCCATCAAGCTGGCGGGTGATTAAATGGGAATCATGCACTTTATGGGAATAATCAATTTCTCTTCCAACAAGATGGCACACCACCACCACACTACCACCGAGACATAAGAGCTTACCTCGATGAGAGTTTGCAGGGACAATGGGTAGGACGAAGGAACAATATTAGTTTCTTGCTTTCTTCCTCATTTGCTTTGTGTTAGTGCCTGCGTGCACATACCATATCTTTATGTTCCTGAAGATGGCAATGTGACT
The DNA here is from genome assembly GCF_054136105.1 of Typopeltis vanoorti. Classification (NCBI taxonomy): domain Eukaryota; kingdom Metazoa; phylum Arthropoda; class Arachnida; order Uropygi; family Thelyphonidae; genus Typopeltis; species Typopeltis vanoorti. The sequence goes on along the minus strand of NC_143551.1, from coordinate 97,854,572 downwards.
TTGCCGAAATATAGAAGTTATTCATTAAAGTTTACCTTTAATTAATATACTTTATATGCGTTGTTAATTCCCTAAACTAATTACCAGTTATGTCAAACTAGAATCATGATCATCCACGGAGATGCAATCGCACGAAAGGCCCGTCAATACGGCAAATTGAGGTTTGAAGATATCGAGGCAAATAAATCGTCTGACCGTTCCTAAAACGCTGCCGGGGATAACAAAGTGATCCCTAATTGTGTCAAATTGAAGCACCCGTTTTACTTCCGAGAAAGCTCTATGCATTTATAACCGCACTAGCTTCGCCCTGTTCAGAGAACAAATTACCGCGACGCGCGTTTCTCCTTGCCAACGAAAACAAAACCTTACGGGCGCTAGAGGAAGAGCTTACGAATACACTCGGCTGTGATCTATGGTCAATACTTCATGCACATCGGCAAGAAAAGAATTCGAAAAAAATACGTAGTCGGGCACGTGAAAAAATACGAAAGCCTGACAAAGAATTCTACTTCCTTACCACAGCCACCACTCAACACTGTAGTCAACCTCTCGTCGGCAGTTTTAAAGCCTGAAGCACTCACCCGCACTTTCACGTGGTCACAATTTCGCCCTAGCTCCTAAAAGGATACCTGCTGAAGAAATCATGATCCCAAATAGAGCGTGGGATTCGCAACCTGCCTAACCATATCGCCAACAATGTAAGACTGGATGTAGTCGGTGTTCTCACTAAAGCCAAACATCCAAAAACCAACTTATCCAGAAACGAATATGCAGCCCTACAAGAATTGAAAAACAACAAAAAAATAGTAATCACCAAAGCTGATAAGGAAGCGCCACTGTGGTGCCCAATCAAAAAGACTACAAAGGTAAGCTAAATGCTTTAGTACTAGACCGTACTACTTACCTCCCCATTGAATATAATCCGACCAGCTCTCAGATTAGAACTCTCCACAGACTCCTTAAGAAAGTCACCAACAAACTTAAACCTTATAACTCTAGACCCCCCCCCCCCCCCCCCCCCCGATTATATGGACTCCCAAAAATACATAAACAAAATGTGCAATTGCGTCCCATAGTGGATGGCATTGATTCCCCCACATATAAATTAGCCAAACATTTAGCCAAAATGCTCACACACTACACTGGCAACACACCATCACACATAAAAAACTCAGCTCACTTTAAAGCCAGTATAGAAAACCTCACACTCCAACGCACTGACATAATGGTCAGTTTTGACGTCTCCTCCCTATTCACTAATGTCCCACTCAAAGAAACCCTTGAGCTCATCCAAGCTAAATATAACACATCCAAGCCACTATATAACAGGGCAAAATTAATCTGCTCAGATGACAAGGCCCTGACTACTGAACTAAACCACATCCTCAACACTTTCTTAGCCAATGGCTATAACCCCAAGAAAATCCAAAAAATACTAAAAACCAGTAAACTACAACCCCCCCCTCCCCCCCCCCCCCCCTCCACAATAAAGATTACACCAAGTCTATCACCATCCCCTAAATCCAGGGCACCTCTGAGAAAATAACCAATATCCTCAAAAAATATGACCTTACTTCCTGTTACAGACCATATAAAAAGTTGGCATCCCTTATCCGCTCTACCAAAGACAAACCACTTCCCCTAGACCTACCTGGTGTATACCAGGTAGGGTCTAGGGGAAGTGGTTTGGTGTATACCAGGTCCCCTTGCAGCTGCAAATTGTCCTACTTTGGCCAAACAGGCAGAACAACAAATATCAGGATTTCAGAACACAAAGACTACATCTGGTTTCACCAGTACAGCCGCTCTGGGCTGGCAGACCATGCCTTAGATACCCACCATAAAATTCGTTGGAAGAAAACAAAAATAATTCATCGCAGCAAGTTTAAATACGAAAGATTATTCAAAGAATCTTCAGCAGCTCTAAAAAACGTTCCTAACCTCAACAAATTTGGGTGCATGAAACTACCCCAAATTTGGGAGACTTACATTATGAGAACTTCAGCCCAACTGCCAAGACTACCAAATTAGCCCGCAAGACGGCACCATCAGGACTTTAGGAACAATATTAGTTTCTTGCTTTCTTCCTCATTTGCTTTGTGTTAGTGCCTGCGTGCACATACCATATCTTTATGTTCCTGAAGATGGCAATGTGACTTTGCCGAAATATAGAAGTTATTTATTAAAGTTACCTTTAATTAATATACTTTATATGCGTTGTTAATTCCGTAAACTAATTACCAGTTATGTCTAACCAACGTATAAGCCTTGCTACTAGAATTACAATTACACGAGGTCCTCACAAAGTGGTTAACACTAGCGTCCAGACACTTATTATTACGACGAACTACTGCTTGGGCAATGTTGGCCAAAGTGGGATTGTTGCGCATGCCGTTTCAGTTTCTTTCTGAAGGGCCACCAGTGTAACTGGTTTTCTGTGATATGCTACATCCTTTAGAGTCCCCCCATAGGTAGAAGTCCAAGGGTGTTAAATCAGGAGAATGTGTTGGGAACTCAATGCACCTCTTCGTCCTATCCATTGTCCCTGCAAACTCTCATCGAGGTAAGCTCTCATGTCTCGGTGGTAGTGTGGTGGTGGTGTGCCATCTTGTTGGAAGAGAAATTGATTATTCTCATAAAGTGCATGAATGGCAGGTAAAATGGATGTATGTAGCATGTCTAGGTACATTTGACCAGTAATAGTACCTACAAAGAAAAATGGTCCAATTAAATGCCTAGATGACAATCCACACCAGACATTAAGCCCCAGTAAATTGACTGCCTTGTCCACATGAAAGCCCGGATTTCTGGAGCCCAGTAAACAATTATGTCGATTCACTGTTCCATTAAGCTTAAATTGTATTTTATCAGACAAAACTATCTTCGCCACAAACTCCTCATTCTCATCCATTGAAACCACTCGCAATGCTGCATTCTTCGATATCAAGATCATCTTCATTCATTCATTGCATGTAATAATCTTGGGATGTAAACTTTCCACTTAGCTGCTTTAAGAATGTGCCGTATGCTTGCACTGCTAACTCCTGTCTCACCTGCACATTGTGTGGTAAACTTCTGTGGCAAGCATGTAAACTGTTTCAACCATAGCTGAGGAAGCAGAACTTATTGCTATGCAAGGCCTCCCGGATCTTCCCTTGTGAACATCACACACTGTATCATGGGTCTGATCACAAATACGTGCAATTGTCAGGCGTGTTGGAGGTTGTGTTGCAAACTTGCACCTCCATTGTCATTGAACTTCACCAACATACTCAAATTTGAAATACCACTTTAAAATGGTTTTACGTCCCTCGAATGACAATCCTGCCTCGGCCATTTTTTTTGACTGTCCTGCTGGTCACGTGTTGATGCTAGTATTCATATGAGTAATGACGTCTTCTGAGAGAACATCATACTACACATTGCTATCGTAATTCGATCCAACTTTAAAAAAATCCATAGATGACATCTGTTAAAGTGTGTATACATTTTTTTGATGGACTCTGTATATTAAAATTTTAATTAACAAGAAATTATATGCAAATAAAAATGAAATCAGCAATTACATGCACAGTAGAAATTAATTGTTAGTGATATTTTAAGTAATACATTTTGGTTATGCAAAGATTTTGTGATAAAGAACTATTAATGTTTAATTTTTGTTCTTGGCTTTATAACATCTTTTAAGAAGATATATGATGTCAAACATTACAGTAACGATACATCAATCATTTCCAAATATATGACAGCATTTTCTCCACAATTTTGAGAACAGCTTCAACATAATATGCCTTTCGGTTTCATTAAATATTTTAGACTCATGCACATGGGTCACTTAACAGTTTTTTTGTACATAACATGCTTACACTATCCGAATAGAAGTCACAGTTTTACAAGTCCCATCAATCACTTATTTACTTGTGCTGTGTGATTCTCATATGGGATGCAGAGTGTTCCAGAAATATTTTGGGCAAATTACAGAAATATCACCTCGTAGAGTTTTCCCATTCAAAATCTACTTTTGTGTGAAATTTTAGCCTTCTCCCATTATACTTTATGAGTGAGTACCACAGTTTCATTTTAAAATGGAATTCTAATGGAAAGACTGCAAAGTTAACCGTGAAGCAGCATTACTACATAAGTCCAATCTTAACAGGGATGACTCTCTGCCTCTTTCTGAATTTTGGGAAATATTTTGTTAAAATTTCCCTGCCACGGTTTAGCATGTCTAAAAACGTTTTAACAATATTCACATACCTATTGTAGGAGTCTGCATAGATCACTGTGCTCTGCAATATTTCATAGCATCTTGCATCACTGTAATAGTCTTTTGTTTAGTTTTTATTTATTCGTATGAAGTTTCCTCCCTTTTTCTCCCCCCGTCCCTATTGGGATGAGTTGAGCCCCCCTCATGGGGGGGTTAAGTGTTTATGGCTGTAGATCCGTGTGTGTTCACGGGGCCGGTTTGCCTGATTGCAGGATGAAAAATGCCAGATAAACTGGCAGAAAAAATCCTATTGCCCAAGACCGGCTAACTTGGCTATGGCTGAGGAAGATCCTCAAATTCCTCACGTCTCTGACAGGAATTGAACCTGGGACACCCTTTCCCCAGTCATATGGTTGCGAAGCGCACAGCCACTAGGCTAACTGCGTGACCTTTTGTTTAGTGAATATATTAGTCTGGATAACATCTTTTCACTAAACTAAATTTTACACCGAGGATGGTTGAGATAATTTACTGCCCTCACTGTGAGATGTTTGACCAAAAATTCTATTAATAAACAAAAAATCTTTTCTCTGGATTATCATTATTTTAATGAAAATAAATTTTAAGAGGCACTTGTGAAAAATAAGTATATGAACATGCAGACACCAGAAAGTTTATTACTGAAGTCAGAGCCATTGCCAGATTAGATCACGCCCTGAGGCAAACAATTAAATATTTATTAAATTTATTTAATTATTTATTAAATAAACAATTAAATTGCTTAACAAAAAAGCAATTTGTTAAGCAATTTAGCCATGCTGAAACCTAAAATCTGGCTCCTTTATATTGACAATATTTTTCTTATATATGGGAACACAGCCCAGTTAGCCTCAAAGTTTTCTTGAATCATTTAAATAGCTTTCATCACAACATCAATTTCACCTCTGAGTTAGAAGTTAACCATTGTCTTTCTTTTTTAGACATAAAGCTAACAGGAGTACTGATAATATTAAAATTTCAATCTTCAGGACACCAACACATACAGATAGATACTTTCACATGTCCTCTCACCACTACCTCCACAGAAATATGGCATTATATCTACTCTTGCACATTGGGCGAGATCCTTATTATCAGACGAGGAGGAGTTTCGAAATGAACTTAATTTCCTAAAAAAGACCTTTGCCAATAATGGTTTCACTCCAAAAAGTATTGAGAAACTTCTTTTTCAACGTCGTCAACAAACCAATGAAGATTCTACTACCCCCAGAACTTGCATCTCCTTACCTTACATTAGTTCCCTCCCCCCAAAACTTGCAAGAATTTTAAAAAAGTTTAATATCAAAGTGTGCATCTCTACTTTACCGAAACTCTGATCTATCCTTAGTCAGCCTAAAGAAAAACATCAACATCTTCAGTTCCCAGGAGTATACAGAATTATTTGTAGTTGTGGTAAACCTTATTATAGACAAACAGATAAATCAATTTTTCTCTGTCTTGAAGAGCACAAAAGAGACATCTCTTATAATAGAATCCGAGCCAGCACCCTCATCATCCACGTTCTTGTTCTCTGTAAATTCTGATGAAGGCCGCCAACACCAAATAGACTGGAATCAAACTTCTAATATTCACAAATGTTATGATGAACTTGAAAGACGTATCCTGGAGTCAAAAGAAATTGCCCTCGATTCTACCCACATGAATAGCAACCTTAGCTACAATTTACCAGATGCCTTGCCCTGCTATTCAGTACTGGCATTCTTGCGAGATCACACGCATGCATATAAATGTAGCTAGAACTGAAGCGCAGACTTCAATTCAAACTTAACTGCAATTTTTGATAGCTCTGTTGTTGTTAGTGTGTAATGCTTCTGTCAGTCTTTTTGTATATACCTTTGTGTTTTGACACCTGATGAAGTTGGCTTACCAACGAAACTAGTTGTGTCTTTATTAAACTTTTATTCTTAATTCACCTTTTATTGAACATATATTATAATTTGGTTCCTGCTTTCTTTCCTTTTAATAAACTATCCTCCATGTTACCCTCTACCATGAATAAACAACTTCTCTTTCCCTTCCAGTGTTATTTAAATGGTTTCTTGTGACTGTCTTTCTCTTATACTTTCAAACAAGATGTTATGTTGAGAAGAGGCTGCTAGAATATCAGTCCTGCATCCTCTCTCTCTCTCTCTCTATATATATATATATATATATATATATATAAATAATGGTAAAATAATAAAGTCTGATGTATCACATCATGGAGTTGACAATTGATCACAGAATCTTCTGGCTGAAGATCATCTTTTACATGAATTCAGTTTCAAATTTGCACACTTGCACTCAGAGTAATCTACTTTTTATTGGACCGTCAATTATCAGAATGACAAGTTCTGATAATTGAAGGGTTAGATAAATGGTAGATTACTGCATATATATATATATGAAAAATTAGCTACAAAACTTCATTGAAAAAAATCTGAAGCTAACAGAAATTATAAAAATACCATATTGGCAAAATTGATGTTACTGAATCTAAGATGATCAGAACAGGTGACATCCTTCTAAAAAAAAATAACATGATTTTTTCAGGATGTAAGATGATCAAGAAAAGGTGGAAATAGTTGTAGTAGTAGTATTTATGCTAAACATGAAAATAAACATCTTGAATGAAAGTCAGTTTCAAGTAGAGTAACTCAACCAATTTCAGAATGGGAAATTATATCATGTGACTTATTTGTGTGTGCTATCCAATGGAAATCTCTGATAGGAAAGAATAGAAGAATTTTTTGAGTCATTAAGAGATAATAGCTGATATGAAGTAAAAAAGAAAAGCTAGTGTTGGATCTAAAAAGTAAAATAGTCAATGAATCCCAGATATATGGAAATGGTTTTGGAAAATTTGGAGAAAATGGGAAGAGTAATAATAAAGGTATCTGCTAGATTTCTGCTCTGAACATTCACTAGACATTGCTAACACCATGTTCCATCTTAAAAGTGTGTATAAATTTTGTGGAGAGAACACACAAGAAACAAGAGTGTCATTATTGATAGTGATGTTTGCAGATTATTCTACAATACAAGGGTGTCTAGGCATTTTAAATAGGAAGTAAACACTACCTGGTTGAGTAGGATAAAAATGTGCGGAACCATTGAAAAGAAATATGTGTACTGAAGTTTTGAAATGAGCCTCCGTTGTTCAGTCGGTATAGATGAAGCCCTTTGGTTGGAAAGACCTGGGTTCGATTCCCATCTGTGACGTGAGGAATGTTTATCTTAAAAGAAAGGTGAGTTAGCCAGTCTCATACGGGGATAGGGGTTTTTTCACCCGGAAACTTGGGTTTTTGCATCTGGGGGGATGAAACATCTGGGGGAGAACAGGCAAACCGGCTCCATGAACACATGTATCTACAGACATAGGACACTCCTAGAGACATAGGGCTAACCACCTTATCCTTGAATTACAGTTGAGAAATCCAAGAATAGTTGGAAGGTCGTGGTCACTTAAGTGCCTGTTAGAACCATTAATGAATGAATGAAGTTTTGAAATGAATTATACAGTTAACAGATGTAAACTGTAGACCTAAATATAAAAATATTTTAAAGGAGTAGCAGAATCTGAAGAAAATATTGAGCAGGTTTGCAAGAATAGTAAAACAAGAATTTCATCACAGACAAGAAAACTTGATAAGATATCATGTGTTCTCAGAGAATACAGAGAAAGATATAGCAGCACCGAGTTACGTATAAAAGAATCTGAACAAAAGTCATGGAAAGATTTTAGAAATAATATAGAAGATAATGAAAGTGGTAAAAAAGGGGAATCCAAGATAGTAAAGGTGATATAAAAATTGAATATAAGAATATTTTAGATGACTGAAGGATTTACTTGATTTGATTTGAAAATTTATGAAATGAAATAATCAACAACAAGACTGTGATAGAAAATATACTTGAGGAATGTAATCATCAATATATTTGAATTCTAAAGATAGAAAAAGCTATTAGAGATCTGAAATATGGAAAGGTACCTGGATGATTTGGGGGATGTCAGTGAATGGGGAGTTAATGTTGAGGGTTCATATTCTCATCCATAGTACTAGCATACTATAGGTTGACCAACCTCTTGTGGATGGGTTCCCCCATAAAACACACACACACACACACACACACACACAATATATATATATATTTCAAAAATGGCCAGGTGGCTCATAGGCTCGTCATGGCTTGTCTTCACATTGCTACATTTGTGTAATCCATAAGGCTTGGTCAAAAACTATCCCCAGATTATTACAGTGCAGCTCTCATTACATTACATTATTTTATTTTATTTTTTAAGGGAAAGGTTATTGCATTGTAATTGAAACAAGTCAGCTTCTTAATTGGATAGAGACCTAATGATGGATGTAAATGTCCATTAAGCTGATTAATGCAGGCTAGCTATTCATCACTTGTGTTTCTTCTCTCTCTCTCTCTCTCTTTCTCTCTCGACTGTTGAAGATTTGGGTTATTTTTGATTTTAGTGGTATAGACTGTACACATATTTAGTTCACAAGATTTCAAATAAGTGGCATAAATTAAGCTATTGCATCATTTTGGAATTTAATTGTTCATTCTGGATTTCATTTGTATTATTTCATACTCTTTTAGCTTTATATGTCTTCCATTATTGTTTGCCTTTGTACTTTTCATGCTATTTTGGTGCTTTATGTATGGTTCTTGCCATTTCTTTATGTTCTGTTGTTGGTATATGATTTCCCATTATTTCCTTTCTTGCCTGATTTCAAGTAGAGTGTTCTCCCTTATCACTCTTTAGTAAAAGATCATGGTCATTGCCTGCTGTTTAATACTTTAGACAGCATAATGCTGTTTAATACTTTAAAAATAGCAGGCAATACTAAAATCATTAGTATTGTCTGCTGTTTAATACTTAAACTCTTCACTGCATGGGGAAAATAAATTAAGGACCAGTAATGTACTTGGGAGGGACATCCCCCCCCCCTTCCCCAAGATAAGTTCAAGAAGCTGTAGTTGCCCAGTTGAATATCAGGACCTTCTTGGGTATTTATTTCAAAATGGAGTGGAGGGAGGTCATATTTTTTTCTTTTAATTCACTCTAGCAATTCCACTATAATAATCCGCTATTGGTATACAAAAACTAAGGATGAACTACATTTTTACCTGTATATGAAAAAAAATTCATGATTACAGCCAAATGTGGACATAAATTTATTGCCAGCATAAATTATATTACACAAAAATGTGTTATAAATTTCATACAAATTAAATTGCAATATGTTTTTGTCAAAAGTTACAAATTTCCTAAGGACTTAGTTAAGGAATTAATGTACAATGCTTATGGAAAACTATGCAGAGATATAATATTCAGTATGGAATATATCCACCCTGAACTGCGATGCAGGTCTCACAATGTCATACCATACTTAGCACCAAGTGATTTAGTAGTTCTTGAGGCCCACTGGCCCACTCCTTCACAGCAAGGATAAAGCCTTGTTTGTTTTTTGGAGGGGAATTTCAAGTAGCAATGCATCTCTCAATTGCATCCCAGATGTGCTCTATGGGGTTAAAATCTGGGGAGCATGCTGGCCACTTGATTCAGTTTCCTCAGTGTCCAAAAGTATCTCTAGTGCTTGTGTACGATGTGGTGTGGCATTGTCATCCATAAAAATGAATTCTTTGCATATAGCACCACAGAACAATTGAACATGACGTTAAAGAACTTGGTTTCATTATTGCTCGCCAGTCATAGTCCCTTTTCTCCAGTGCTTGTAGCTTGATGTGTCCATTAAGCATAATGACTTCCTACACCTAGCACTGCTGTATCTATCTCTTTCAAGAACATTCTCGCAATCGTAAACAGTACCAATTTCATCCCTCTCATCTGTGAAGAGTACATTAATTAGCTCATTGGTATGTTAATGTAGTGGTATTGTTATGGATACAATACCATGAAATTGTGCTCTACGATGAGCTGTGGATAAAGGGATGCAGATTACAGGTCTTCAGGTGTATAGGCCTACTTGTTGCAGACTTCTTGCCACGGTTTGTTGAGATACTCATGTACCCATGCTTGAATGGAGCCAACTTGCAAGCTGATCTGCTGTGGTGTGTCGATTACGTTTTGCTGTTATAACCAAAAATCTGTCTTCATGCTCTGTGGTAGAGCAAAGGTGACCACTTAGCAACCATCTAGAACACACATTCCATTGGTTTGATGTGCTGCCAGAGCCTGGGTACAATACTATGCAAGATCCAAACTTTCTGGCAATATCAGTAATTCTGCTGCTTTCTTCAAGCTTTCCAATAATTATTCCCCATGTGAAATCATCTAGTAATGTCTTTAAGACGTTACAAGACATCCAAGTTTGCAACTTTATTCTTCACAAAAAGAGCTTCCTTCAAATACAATTCGCTTAATAATAAATTCAATTTGCAGCCTTTTGCCTTTTATCCTTGAGTGTTACCACATGACCCTTTTGTGTGTAATTTCAAAATTGAATGTTTATCTACTTTTTACTCGAAATCGTGAGTTATACAAATTTCACAAGCTTGTTGTCTTTTTTTGTCTTAGAAGTAACATGGATGATAACAAGGATATAATTTTTTCAAACTCAGACATTAGCACTTTTTTCCCAAAAAGGCATATTTAAAATAGGTTGTTATTTGTTTTTCTTTTAATTAAAAACATATCACATAGCCTAATTTTTACTTTATCAGGCAAAGAACAAAGATCATCGCAAGGAAAAGAAAGAGAAGGAAAAAAATGAGAAAAAGGATAGAACAAAGAAGAAAAGTAAAGAAAGAAACAAGTTAAAAGGTAAGAATAAAGAAAAGAATGAAAAGGAAGATGGCAGAGAAGAGAAAGAGAAAGACAAGCCAACAAAAGAGCGATTAAAAATAAAGGAAAAAGGTGAAAAGCCAAAATCAGAGAAGAAAAACAAAAATAAAGCAGAAAAGGACAAAGAAAAGAAAACTAAAGAAAAAGATGAAAAGGTAAAATAATTTTATGGATTACTACACGTGCTTACATTCAGTGAAAAATAAATAATTTATTTTAGATATAATGTTATATTTTTCAACCTAAGAACTTAAAAAATTTAAAATTCTTATTTATATTTATTACATCCTCTATGGAGTCAACATACTCATCATGGGAGGTTCATTCAACTGACAACATTTATCCTATAGAATCTTAAAATCCTTAAAACTCCTTGGCATTAACAACACATTCTGATAATGCATTCCACTGACAATTCTCTATGTAAATAATCTACTCCTCACACCCCCTCTTCACCACACTTTTACAGAACTTCCAGGAATGACCTCTAGTTCTTCCCCTCTCACCTTCTACTCTTTTTACAATCCCCTCTGGATTAATCGGATAATATTCTCTCAGTAACTTAAATGTCTCTATCATATCATCTCCTGATATGGTCTTAGTCACTCATCTCTGGACCAATGTCTCCACATCACATTGAAAACCAGGTAACCACATTTGCACACAATAATCCAAGTATGGTCTGTGCCTTATACAGTAGCAAGACCACTTCCTTATCCTTAAGTGTTAGAGTATTTCTTTTCATAGCAGCACTACAATGTGCAGCCTTTGCAACACTAGCAGCATGCTCTCTAAACTTCAGTCTACTGTCAACATCGCTCCCAAATCATCGTGGGAGGTTCATTCAACTGACAACATTTATCCTATAGAATCTTAAAATCCTTAACACTTCTTGGCATTAACAACACATTCTGATAATGCTTAATCTCATCCGTTTCCTGCAGTACGGCACAATCAATATAGTACACAGCCTTATATTTCTGCACTGCAAAAGCACTTATTGGTATTAAAACAACTCCACTCTTTTTTCCAAGTAAAAAGTCTATTCAAATCTTCCTGAAGGGATTCAGCAAATAACTGAAGATCCCCCAGTCAGTCCATATGATATATTGTTTACAAACAAGTTAAACAGCACGGGCCCAATAACAGAGTCCTGGCGCATGCCACTGGTTACCCTTCTTTTTTTAAGACACTGCTCCATCATACACAACCTGCTGGTATCATTCAGAGAGCCAATCTTTGATTCATCTAACCAATATACTATCTATTCCTATCCTCTGCAGCTTGTACACCAACTTATCATGTGGTAATCTATCAAATGCTTTTGCAAAGTATAAGAATATTACTGTATGTGATTCTCCCTTATCTAACACACTCGTCAGCTTATCATAAAATGCAAGTAAATTAATAAAACAGCACCTACCCTTTACAAATCCATGCTGACCACCATAAAGAATGCAATGTCCATCAACCCAATTCTGTATTCTATTCATAACCAATCTCTTGAGCACCTTCACAACTGCAGTTATACCGATTGGCCTATAGTTGGAAACTTGTGTCTTAGAACCATGCTTGTGGAGTGGTACTGTTTTGCCTTCTTTCTACTCCTTAGAAATCTTACCCACTGCAAGACTTTCATTAAATAGCCAGGTTAAGGGCATAGCCAACTGTGGTGCACATTCTTTATGTCATCCATTCCCACAGCCTTATTCACATCTAACCCAACCAGCATCTGATACACCTCTGTTTCTTTCACTTCCAGTTCTCTAATACTTGCTTCTCTTTTATATATTCCACTGCATCGTTTATACCAGTATGATATACGCTGATAAAGTTTTCATTCAATAATTCCACTATATCCTTTGCAGCTTTTAGTCTGCTGCCATGACTATCCACCAGTGTTAATCTGCTATAATTATTCTTCCTCTTGCCTACCATATAGTGTTAAAATTTCTTTAGTTACCTTGGCTCGACTAGCCAATCTCCTCTCAATACTGCACCTTTAAAGGTCACAAGCTTGTCACCTTCTAGTCTGCACTTTATACTCTTCATGGATCTGATCACCACCAACTGTCTTGTACCCCCTGCATAACATTTTATTTTCCAGCACAGTTTGCTTGATTTCACTGTTCATTCATTTCACTCCTACTCTATTTACTCGCTTAACTCTTGGTGTGCAGTCATACATTACTTTTGTCAGATACTGCCTTGTGAGTTTCCATGTATTGTCAACATCTTTTCTGTCCAGCTCATCTATCCAACGTACTGATGCTAAGTGACTACAGAACTTCGTATATTCATCTGCTTTATACTTCCACATGTATCTATTTTTGGCAGTGACCTTTTCTTGTTTCATCACTTCCCAAACACCATATGCAATGTGCAGAATCTGGACCCAGCAGTGGCAGCTCATGGCTTGAAATCGTGGGGGTGCTGCAACTTTCGAAATATGCATTCAATAATTCCGCTTTATTACATGTATACACTGAACTTGGACACTGTAAGTACAGTGTATACGTGTTTGGATAAAGTATCAAAATTATAATAGAAATTTAAAAAAAAATTAAACATGAAAAAATATTGTTTAATATCTTACTTAAATATAAAGAGCCAATAGGCTTCATTTCAGCGATATAAACATTATTTAAATTAATGGGATATTAAATCCCACATTGTTTTATAACCGAATAAGAAACTCAAAGATTGGAATCAGAGAGTTTCATGCCGAATATAGTATAATAAACTATAAAAGTATCGGCGATTACTAGCGTGAGCTAATGCAAGTAGTCCTAGTACGTAGCACAATCCGGGCAACTTGCAGCAAAGGTGGTAAAGTTCTGATCGCTATTCTTGGTATTTTCCATAATGTAAAAACACATTTCCTAGGAAATGTATGCTGTTATTACATTATGGTAGGAGTTCACTCCCCAATCTGGTTTCAACCTTTGTTGAGGCTTCATCAGTGAGTAGCTAGACCAAATTAATATCAAAGGGTATATAGCGAAAAGAACTTATATACTCTGCTATACGAGTTGTTCCCTTTTCGACAACTCGTATATAAGCAGCGTATATAAGTATATCATATTTACTTAAATATAACTTGCACTTTTTTCCCAAAATTAAAGATAAAAAATCGTGGTGCAAGATATATGTGAGGATTTTCGGAAACTAAAGTTTTCAGGAAATTTATTAGAGACTTACCAAGGAATTTTTTATTTTCAATTGCTATTTCCAGCCTTGAGGAAGGTTTCCTTGTGTGCATTGTCAGTCATCTACCCAAATAGCGTCATCTTCTCTCCCATCCAGGGCATTAGAGATGTCAGTTTCTAAAAAACTCTTGGCAATTACTTCTGACGAAATCATTCCCCAAGCTCTCAAAATCCAGTTGCACAACAATTCTAATGATAGTCTCTTAATCTTCCCTGCCAGAGTCAGGTTGTAGCCGCTGGCTTCCATCCACTCCGTGTAGAATTTTCGTACATAGTCCTTGAATGGTTTGTTGACCAATGGCTGTAGACAAGGTATAAGTCCACCAGGAATAATGGCCATATTGGTCCTCATTTCCAAAAGTTATTTTATTATTTCATGTCCTAAGTGTCCATGGAAGCTATCCTACATGAGGAGAGCCAGATGTCGAAATAGGGTGTTGTGTTCCAATCTCTTAAACCACATATGGGCAACCCGCAGGCCAGATCCGGCCCTCTACTTCTTTTGATCCGACCCTAATCTATTTCAGCGAAGTTTGCAGTGGCAGCCGGTGAAAATTTCAAGTGGGGATGCTGCATATACAAAAAAAAAGATTTTTTTTTTCCTAATCAGTAACAAATTTATTAATAAATAAATTTACATATTAAAAATTACTTTATTAAAAATATTTCATCCTCACCACGAACAAACACCAATAATAAAAGTTTTGTATCAATAGCAATGACAAGTGCAAACGAATATCGGCGTTAGATCGCAGTGCATTTGTTTCGTGTAATGATAATTGAAAAAATATAATTCTTTTCATATTTTCAACAGTGACACTCTTCATAATTCAGCCTTGCATCTATAATAAATAAATAATTATATGTTATTTTAACAAAATAAAATAAGATTTACAAAAAAATAGTTCACCACGAACACGCGCCAATAATAAACGTTTCATATCTCACAGAAATAACGAGCACAGGCATAAGATATCTAATGACGTAACTTGCAACGATGAGGCAAATGAATATCGGCGTTAGATCGTAGTGCTTTGTTTTGTGTAACGATAATTAAAAAATATTATTATTTTCATATTTTCAACAGTGACACTCATCATAATTCAGCCTTGTATATATAATAAATAAATAATTATATGTTATTTTAACAAAATAAAATTAGATTTACAAAAAATAGTTCACCACGCACACGCACCAATAATAAACGTTTCATATCTCACAGAAATAAGGCACGTAAGCATACTAAAAATACACTGTTGTTTGAGCAGTTACAGTTGGGAATGACGTAACGTGCAATGACAAGCGCAAACTATCGCCGTTAGATCGCAATGCACTTGTTTCATAATCTGAAGTGTTACTCGAACAATTCCAATTATTAACTATTCAATCAATGTCAAAACATAAGCTGTAACCTTTAACATGTTGTATTGCATTTATATAATGCTGTAAGCATTGTTATTTATAAACAAACAAATTTTTTTTTTTTTTTTTTTTTTTCCTTGGGGGTGCTACAGTGTCGCAGTGCTTATGTATGGGCCGCCACTGGAAGTTTGTCTAATTCACGGTGGGAGAAAACATAGTGTGTTCTACTAACATATTAAGCTGATATCATATGACTTGCACAAATCACACTGTTTTCTCCAACCAAGGTCTCTTTCTCACTTTGACTAGCGGCTTGTGTGAACGTGTTACAATGTGTCACTTCGGTACTTGCATTGGTGTTGTGCTTTGTTCAGTGCCTGCATTGATGTTATGTTCTGTTTGGTGCCTGCTTTGATAATGTGTTCTGTTCAGTGCCTGCGGTGTAGAAGACAGCTTTGTTTGACAGTTCTGAATATCGCTTATAAATGTGGGACAATGTCAGGGGTTATTGCAAAAAAAAGAAATGCAGAGAATCGTCTATTTCAAGACAACTGGATGGAGGATTATTATTTTATTCTGAATAAAGGTTTGCCTGTATGTTTGCTGTGCAATGCATCCATATCCGTCAACAAAGAATACAACTTGAAGAGACACTTTACTTCGAGACATACGGATCACCCAAAAATTGATGGACAACTATGAAAAGATGAAATACAGAAGTTGAAGAAGAACTTGGATACCCAGCAGCAAATGTTTAACAAGCAAAGAACGCAGCACCACAGCATTGTCAAAGCCAGCTTTGTGGTAAGTGAAAAAATCGCTAAGCATTCTAAGTCATTTGGTGAAGGAGAATTTATCAAAGAATGTCTGCTGGATGAGATGTTGCAAGTATAATATGTCCTGAAAAGGAAAAAGACTTCGAGAATATTCGTTTGTCGAGATGTACTGTTGTCCGACGGATAGAAATCATGGCTGATGATATCAAAAAAAGTTTAAAAGAGAAGATTGCTAAATTGGAAGCATTTTCAATTGCTTTGGATGACAGCACCGATGCCTCCGATACAGCACAACTAGCAATATTTATTCAAGGAGTTGATGTGGATTTCAACATCACAGAAGAATTATTTGTGCTTCGGCCGTTAAAAGGAACAACTACCGGTGAAGATATATTTGAAACAGTCAACACAGTCTTCGAGAGATTTGGACTTAAATGGAGTTCATTATCTGGCATATGTACTGATGGAGCCCCCTGTAATGGTTGGTGCACAGAAGGGATTTATTGGAATAGTTCATGAAAGAGCAATAGAACTACAGATCCATCCGGAAAATTTAACAAATTTTCACTGCATTATCCACCAACAAAATCTGTGTGCAAAATCGATTAAATTCACAAATGTTATGGATGTTGTAGTAGCCAGTATTAACTTTATTAAGTCACGTGCACTTAATCACCACCAATTTAAGGAGTATTTGGCAGACCTATTTTTGGATTATAAAGATGTATCTTATTATTATTATTGTGAAGTGAGGTGGTTGAGTAAAGGTAAAATGTTAAAACGATTTTATGATCTGAGACAAGACATTGCAGATTTTATGGACATAAAAGGAAACACAATTAACCAAGTAAAAGATGATGAGTGAGTGTGTGATTTAGCATTCCTTGTAGATGTCACCAGATACTTAATTGAACTGAATCTTAAATGGCAAAAACAAGTACAGTTTGTTCATGAACTGCATGGACATGTCAAAGCTTTTTGTAATAAACTAAGATTGTTGGAAAGTCAGATAAGAGCTAAAAATTGTTATCATTTTCCTACTCTAGCAACTCATAAAAATATTCTTTATAATTGTTATGGAGATGAACTGAAAGCACTAATACAGCAATTTGATACAAGGTTTTTTTCTGACTTCAAAAACAAAGACTCCACATTCGCTATATTTGCTCATCCGATGGATGCTGATGTAAATAATGTGCCAAAAAACTCACAGATGGAACTTATTGAGCTTCCAGTGGATTTAGTGCTAAAATCACAATTTAACAATATTGATTTGACAGATTTTTATAAATTTTATTTGGTGGAAGAAAAATATACAAATTTACGTGCCTTTTCAAGAAAAATCATTTCTCTTTTCATCAGCATATATATGTGTGAACAGTTATTTTCGAGGATGAAATACAATAAATCAAAAATTCGGACAAGAATAACGGACAAAAACCTCTAAAATTCTATGCAATTATCCTTAAGTAATATTAACGTCGATGTTAATAGTCTCGTAGTTGAAGCAAGGCCAATCTTCACATTAAATTGTTATGTCGTTCGTTATATTATAAAATTTATGTAGAGCTTTATACCAAAGCATCATCATCATCAAATTCCTGCCATGTACCCTCAAGGGGTGTACAGGATATGATAGTACTACATGAAAAAATTATATCATTACTGACTTCCTATCTACAATTTTCCTCCAAATCAGTCTGTTACTTGTCAAGACTCCAACATTACCAGATCTTATTTTTCTGTCGTCTAAGGCACTTTGTACCGTATCAATCCACCTATATCTTGGTCTTCCTCTGGGTCGTTTTCCTGCAAACTTGGCAGTGAACACTTGTTTTGCTAATCTTTCTTCGCCCATTCTGTTTAAGTGATCATACCACCTGAGATTAGCTGTGCTAATGCATTCCTGGATGCTGACAATGTCAAGTTCTTTCCTAATATTCTCATTTTTAATATGATATTGCTATTGATGCCATCTGTTCATGCCTCTAATCTTTCTCAGGACTCTCATATCTGCGGTCTCTAGTCTTTGGTCAAGTGATTTCCTTCTGACCCAGCTCTCAGATCCATAAGTTAAAACTGGTTTGAACACTGTCTTGTATACAGCTAATTTAGTGTTCCGACTAATTTCTCTCTTTATTCCATATGAATTTATTCACTCGACTTCCTACATTGCCAGCTTTGTTGATTCTGTTGTCTATTTCCATATTTAATTTACCATCTTCAGTAAAAATCGTGCCTAAGTAGCTGAAATGTTTTACTTATTCCACAGGTTCTCCATTCACAACACAGTTGACATTTTCAATGATTCTGCCTATTTTCATTGTTTTTGTCTTTTTATTGCTGACCTTCATACTATATCTATTACAACAGTTAATCAATTTAGTTAGAGAATCTTGCAGACTTGTAGCGGATTTATTTAGAAGTATAACATCGTCCGCATAAAGCAAAGAACTGACATTAACATCTCCAATTTTGATATCATGTTTAATGTCACTTTCCTTCATAATGTGATCCATAATATTAATTTATTTTATTTAATAATTTGGTCCGGCCCTTGACTCGGAGACAGAATGATAATTTGACCCTCAAACTAGGAAAGGTTGCCCGTGCCTGTCTTAAACTGTTAATTTTGTGCTCTATGCTTCCGATCTTTCCTAAAGAGTCACAGGGTACCGCCAAGATACAAAGGGATTGCCTCAAGAGCGAGCCAAAACCAACTTGGCAAAGTTCTTGAAATATATCTTCTCATAGAGCTCTAGTAATATTTATTTTTTTTGCTGCACCACCTAAAACAGTTAGATTAAGTAAAGTTATCTTAACCAAGAAGTGATTTCAAGACGTACACAAGTGACTATTGTTTTGCAGTTGTGACCCACAATGTAACCTATTCTTACCTGCTCAGATTCGAACCTTTTACAAGTGGTGCATCGGATTCTAGAATTCAGACACTTAGGTTTAAAAATAGCAAAGGTTTATTAAGCATATTAACACATTTACAATACAATTAACATTCATACTAAATTCCAATATTAATCAGATAAGATTACACATATCCTTAATTATTATTATTGTTGTTATTATTATTATTATTATTATTATGGGTAACTCCAAGGAGTCGACTGATTCATCGAGGGAGGCCCTAACATCATGTCAAGAACAACTATTCGTCTTTCACACAATATCTATCATACCTCGCATTAAACTCATTCACGGTCATAGCACCCACAACAGACTCTGGCAGCTTATTCCACTCATTTACCACTCTCCAAGTAAAGAACCTAGCTCTAACACCCCTGTTAACCACATTTTTGCCCAGCTTCCATGTATGTCCCCTAGTCCTCCTACCACCAGCCCTATTCTCAAAAATATCTTCTGGATTAATCTTATAGAAACCCTTCAGTAATTTGAATGTCTCAATCATATCACCCCTTTTCTGCCTATTAACCAATTTTTGCAACCCACAAATCTTCAATCTGTTCTCATTAGGTTCATTCCACAGACCTACCACCATCTTGGTCACTCATCTCTGGATCCTCTCCACCTCCTCCCCATCAAGAAGAAACCCTGGTACCCATATCTGGGCACAGCAGTCCAGATGGGGTCTTATCAGGGCTCGATATAGAGGAACAATAACTTGTTTGTCTCTGCTCGTTAAAGTATTTTTCAGTAACCAAGTGATTTGATGAGCTGTTTTAGCCAATTTTGCAATGTTCCCCCTAAACTTCAACTCCCTATCCACCAACACTCCCAAATCCCTGGCCTCATCAATTTCCCGGAGTACGGTTCCACCAATGTGATATACTTCTTCTAATCTTTTCACTCCAAAATGCATAACCTTACACTTTGCCACATTAAATTGACATCCATTTTCCTTAGCCCAGTCCTCCAAGCTATCCAAATCATCCTGCAAAATTTTCACATCCTGTGCTCTCACAATTGCTCTACCCAACTTTGCATTATCAGCAAACAAGTGAACACTTCCTCTCAGATCCTTTCCTATATCGTTAATGTAAAAATTGAAAAGTAGTGGTCCAATAACAGAACCCTGCGGCACACCACTAGTCACAAGCCTTCTTTTGGATTCTACTCCTGAATAAACCACTCTCTGGTATCTCTCCATCAACCACCATCCTATCCATCTCACCAACCTATATCCATCCCCATCTGCTCCAGTTTAATGATTAGAGTTCCATGTGGTATCCTATCAAAGGCCTTGGCAAGGTCCAGTAGAATCACTGAAAAACCCATTACCCTTATCCAGTTCAGTCATTACTGTGTTATAAAACGTGAGCAGATTACTGAGGCATGATCTACCCTTCACAAAACCATGTTGTCCCCCATACAGTATCCCATTTTCATCTATCCAATCCTGTATTCTTCTCTTCACTAGTTTCTCCAAGACCTTACATCGATTCCTGATTTGATAATCGGTTGGTAATTTACAACAGCAGTCTTAGAACGTCCTCTATGCAGTGGAACTATTTTCCCCTCTTTCTATCCCCTCGGGACTAACCCAGACCCGAGACTCAGATTAAACAGAATGGTCAAGGGTACTTTAGCCAATTCTGTAGACAATTCTTCAGCCGCTTCACATACGACACGAGCTGGTATTCCATCCAATCCCACAGATGTATTGACATTGAAGTTTTGTAATAGACTACTCACCTCCACCTCATTCACCACAATTCCCATATAAACTTTTGGTTCATTCATTTCTTCAATGTCACCACCTGGATGATATACTCTTGCAAAGTGCTCACTCAGTAATTCAACTATATCAACTGATTCAGTTACCTCCCTACCATCGGCATTCTTTAAAATCATTCTGCCATATACATTTTTTCTTCTACTTGCAACATATCGAAAAAACTGTGTAGGATTGTCTTTAGCCTGCATGGCCATTGTTCTTTCGTAATCCTTTTTTGCTTTTATTACCACACTCGTTACCCTTCCGACCTGGGCTTTATACTGTTCATGTGTCTGCTGGTCACCTTTCTCCTTAAATTCCCTCCATAGTTGTTTCTCTTTTTGCAGCTCAAGCTTAATGGTGTTATTCATCCATTTCACTCCTACTTGATTTATTATTCGCACTCTAGGTAAACAGTCAGCCATTGCTTCATGCAAACACTTCTTAACCGCCTCCCATGCACTGTCAGCTTCTAGCCCTTGCAGTTTTACATGCCATGGCAATGTACCAATCAATCTCCTTAGCTTGTCATACTTACCAGCTTGATAATTCCACATGTACCCTGTCTTAATTGTAAATTCCACACCTTTAGCCACCTCCCAAGTCAAGACCTTATGATCGCTCTCACCAATTGGTGGCAACATGGTCATATTCATTATAGCCAAATTCTCAGATGCAATTACTAGGTCAAGCACTCTCTGACCCCTAGTATTTTCCATTACATGCTGTCGCAGATAGTTTTCCCTTAATAACCGCATAAAATCCAATTCCTTCCTCCCATGTGTCCTCTCCTCCTTCCAATCAGTGTTACCATAGTTGAAATCTCCCATAATAATTACCCTCCTTCCACTCATTTCTTCTATTTGCTTATGCATACTATCTCCACCATCTATTCCATCACCTGGTCTATAGCAGCACCCAACTGTATCTTGTTGGGTGCTGCACCCAGCTGTAACTGTATTTTGTTCTGCTAGTTTCAATGTCACACCAAATAGTCTCAAATGTGCTCTTATCTCTATCCTGCGGTTCCACTTCTATTCTCCTTGGCTGTAGCTCATCAGCTATCATCAACAAAACTCCTCCCCCCATTTTATTCTCCCTGTCACTCCTGAACACACCATACCCCTCACATTCAATCCCACTAGCTGTGTCATCTTCTGTCAGCCATGTTTCACTAATGCCAATAACCTGTGGTTTGGAAGTGCCAACCAAGGCCAAAAATTCTTCCTTCTTGTTCCTAATACTTCTGGCATTTGTATACATGAACTGAAGAAGCCGATTTGTCCCATCCCTATTTTGATGCCTTATGCTAACTATCCCATTCTGATTTGTGGTCTTTCCTACTCGCTTGGGCATATTACACACATTCACACACTCAACTGTCTCCCTAAAATCTGTATATCTACTTTCCCCCCTTAATAACTCTAGTTTCCCTGGTTCTGTATATTCACTTCCACCACATTCGACAACACCTTTTCAAGTCTCCGCACACCAAATCCATTCATATGTAATCCATCCATTTTATATAAATCCTTTCGCCCATCGAACTCATTCCACACATCCATAAATTCCACACCACTCATCAAACATAATTCACGCATAAAGTCATTAGCAATTATGGCCCTCCTTCTATACTCTTCACTGTCATGCCGTGGCAACAGACTCACCATCCTAACTCTCTCACTCTTTTCTTTTGCTACCTCAAGCAATTTCTTCACATCCTCACTCATAGCCTTTTTGTTTCCTTTCAAATCATTTGTACCCGCTACCACTATCAATTCCTTCACCTGCTGATTTTGCATTTTAATTGACTCGCTTACATTCTTTACGGTTGCACCGTGTTGGTACGATTTTGTTAAACTCTCAACTAACATCTCTTACTAGGGAATCTCCATACAACACACGCTCTTTCATTTTGTTTACACTCACTATCATACCCTTATTTTTTCTATCATACTTTTGCCGATTATTAGTCAGTACGCTTGTTAAAGATTTTTGCCAACATTCCAGTTGCTGGTTTACTCCATGTATCGCTCTGCGTAATAGAGCTATTTCACTCATCGATTTTATTTTCCGATGATTCATTCAATCGTTCTGTATGCTTAACTTCATTCTCTCTTACAATGCCACTCTCTCACAGATATCAGGTACTACCTCGCAAATATTCTCATTCATACCTCGAATATCGCTGTTATCTAGATTCTTACTTTCGACAATGTTATCACTCACACGACCTGAAACACTCTTTAAATCCTCACATTCTTTAAACTTTTTGCACAGATTCACTCCACAATCATTGTTTAACCAGACACCAACCACTCTCCTATGATACTTTCGCAAACGGTACACTGAATCAAGTCTTTTACGTTAAGATTTTCAGACAAATATGGCGACCTGGACGCCATCTTTGTATTCCTCTTTATGGGAGCCATGTACACAGATAATCGATCTATCACTTTACTATTAAAATACTCAAAAAACAGACAAAAATTACCCAGACACGTTAAAATACTAAAGTAAAGAATACTATGTAAATACTATGCAAATTCATTAATTTTTACTCAAAATATCACTTATCTGGTCAGGAGCTATCCTCAGACACTACATACTATATATCCCTCTAGTGGCTTAATGAAACAAGAGTATCAAAAAACATCATTCCTAGTAAATCATTCACAAAGAAGGTTATTCTAGAGTAATATTTTCTCATTAAACATTCATTATATATCTTGTTACTCAGACTAATTCTTCTCAGCTTTCTCTAAAGCATACACATTAAATTAACCTGTATATGAGCTAACTCACTGTACTTTCTAATGTTAACATGCTACAGTCATGTTCTAAATAAATCAAGGTCCTCGATCCTTAATGTCTCTTAATTTCACTTGACTTAACACCATAGTAAGTTACACACATAACATAGACAAAGGAAATTTTAATGTTACCATACACTAAGGCTTTTCATACTTGTTCCGTCAATTTGGACTGTCTTCCTTCGGTCGATCTTCTTGTTCACTTAGTCGGTGAGGTACCTTGGATTCTCCAATCATTCTGTAATTTCACACGATTCTGGCATGACTGACTTGTTCCAGGCATAACTGTGGCCTTAGGCGATTTCTCCTTCACGATGTCTGCTACCTAGACGCTGAGTGTTTCCAAGGACTGGGACTGCAGATACACAAGCGGAGATGTACTCGTTCATCATACGATCAGGAGCTTATAATGTTGCCAGCACTTGGACGGCATTTTCTATCATTCACCAGACTCTGTACATAGCTTACTGCTGTTACTAGTCCGAGCTCTTCTATCTGCCAGATGACCTCCGACCACCAGCCAAGGGAAGAAAAAATGTACGAGACGGGGGGGTCCTAACCCTTTTATTTCTATCTCCCCTACTGGTAACTGGTAAATACTGTAACCTTCGTAACTCACCCATTGCATAGCACTTCACCCACGTGGGTTTCACTTCATACTGTTTGTTTTTGATTTTCTTCTGACCATGCTCTGCCACGTGCCATGAGCACGTGCCATGCCTGCCACCTCTCCTTCTGTTGGTGTGCCTTTGAACATTTGTTCCCAACATTTTATGCAAGTCATTCCTCAGACAAGTATTACAAATTTTAGTAAATCTTTGTTCAATTTATACAGTATTAATGGTCTTGCACAATCAAAAAATTATTATTTCCTCTAACAACTTACAATCTCTTTTCTTTATGCTAACATAATTTTATATTATATCACATGTATATAGTACATACTTAGAAGCAAGCATTTTCTTACATAAAATTTAGTATCTTATTTTTCTATCTTGTTAAATGATGATAGATGTGGAATTCTTTAGGATTCCCATTTATCAAGGTTTAACAAAGGTCCTTGGCCATTTGTCCCAAACTGTTCTAATATAATCTCAAACCAATGTAGTGTCCATCCATCTTTTCTTGGACTCTTACATGAATTCTGGGTGAAAATTTCTCCTTCTGCATTGTTTTCCTTTTGAATATTATGTAAGGAGGCAACTTTCTTCCATCTGCAGTAATTGCGAGCATGATCGTGCATTGCTGTTTTTCACTTCCAGTTATGCATTTTTTCACAGTTTTCTGCTATTGTTGTTTGGTGCGGCATGTCGAAATTGAGGGGTGTTTGATCAGCATTGGCTGTTTGTTATAACATATAGTTATTGCCTTTCCTATGTTGAATCACATAGCAATGAAAATCCATCACTTTGCGAGCATGATCGTGCATTGCTGTTTTTCACTTCCAGTTATGCATTTTTTCACAGTTTTCTGCTATTGTTGTTTGGTGCGGCATGTCGAAATTGAGGGGTGTTTGATCGGCATTGGCTGTTTGTTATAACATATAGTTATTGCCTTTCCTATGTTGAATCACATAGCAATGAAAATCCATCACTTTATCCTTGAGATCTTTTACATTCTTTGGCAAAAGGATGTCCTTTGATGAAGGGAAAGATGTTCCTCTTCATGAATCTTGCGATTCAACCTCAGCTCACCTTCGGATCTGTGCAACAGATGCCTTGTTTTGTAGCTAACTCATGTGCTTTGAAATGTAATATTTCATGCAAAACACAGCAACCATCATTTTACGCACACCTAATGCATATTGAAGTAACTCTTCCTCCTCCAATTAAGGAAACTTTCCACTTTTAGGTCCTAGATGCTTTTCTTGACTTATTGGTACTTTCTAATGCAGGTTTCTTTTTACTCCAGTATGACACATTAAATTCATGAGCTGCTCAATTGCCATAATTTCTGCAAAATCGATAACTTGGAGTTTAAAACCAGCACTGTAACTTGAACGTTTCTCCATATTTCAAGCCAAAATTACCAGTAATTTATAAGACTTGAGATACGTAATGAACAGTGCTTCACGAATGACTAATGAGAAGTCATAGCAGAGTACGATACGAACAACAGTGATAGGCCATTAGAGCTTCAGCAGCTCTGAAGACGTGTATATGATTGGTGTGTTATTAACAAAAGATCGCATGAGTCAATGACAAAAGCAAGCCGGCAATTGTTGAGTTGAAATGCTGTTTCAAACTTGAAATGCATATTTCAAGCAAAAATTACCAGTAATTTATAAGACTTGAGATACGTAATGAACAATGCTTCACGAATGACTAATGAGAAGTCAAAGCAGAATACGATACGAACAACAGTGATAGGCCATTAGAGCTTCAGCAGCTCTGAAGACGTGTATATGATTGGTGTGTTATTAACAAAAGATCGCATGAGTCAATGACAAAAGCAAGCCGGCAATTGTTGAGTTGAAATGCTGATTCTCTTTAACCGAATTCCA
Organism: Typopeltis vanoorti; assembly: GCF_054136105.1. Classification (NCBI taxonomy): domain Eukaryota; kingdom Metazoa; phylum Arthropoda; class Arachnida; order Uropygi; family Thelyphonidae; genus Typopeltis; species Typopeltis vanoorti. Next base: position 97,828,150 of record NC_143551.1, on the reverse strand, counting down.
TAATATCTGAAACTGCCATAACAACATTCACTATATATTTCTTAGTTTTAACACATTCACATCAGAGTGGTGTTTTGCCCATTTATCGTTCTGATGGCACTTCTCATTACCATTCGTATACTGCTTCTGTGTCGTGCGAGTGGGCTCAACTCACTGGTTTGCAGCAATAAAATTCAACCAAAGGGTTGAAACAAAGTTTCAACCCTTTGGTTGAATTTTATTGTTGCTAGTTTGTGTACCACTTCCGCATTAGGCCGGTGGGCAGACTCTTACATGCATTATACGGTATGTTAGTTTAATTTCACGGTAGAATTTTATTTGAAGTTAGCCTTTTGCGATCTGTTTTAATGAAATTGAAAATTTGACTACAATCAAAGAAACATTAATTTCGTGTAATTGAAAATTTGGACAATAGTTTTTAATTAGATACTGTGTTTGGTGGTACAACATATGGTTTCGCTTCAGCCTATACAGCACAGTTTCTGTGGGAGAAGACATATGATTCATTAGTTAGTGCCGTTTTTATCCCACTTGTCTCTAATTGCTTGTTGACAGATATATTACACAGGCTGCAAACGTCTCTGTACCTTATTCAGTGATAAAATAAAACTACTTGTTTTTCTTGAGTCTGCAGTTTAGTGGCTGTTGGGGAGGGTGTGTTGTTTACCGCACCGAGTGAGTTACTTTCGCCTCGACGTGAATGGGTTCAAAAACTTTTCTTCATGTGTGAGGTATTTACAAAACTTTTAAATTTCTTTTTTTGTAAAGTAAAATCAGGGATGCGAGTTATGTTCAAGTAAATACCGGTATGTATTGCTTTATCATGTAATGTCACATTTACACTTTTTACAATCTAATTGTAGTGTTCTGAACAGTTTTTCTCTTAAGTAACTTGTCATATGCCTTTTCCAGATCTACATAACAGATCCCTGTTATATTCTGATGTTTTCTCAACTACTTGTCTTAGAGTGAAAATCTGATCCTCTCAACCTCTGTTTGCCATGAACCTAGCTTGTTCTTCTCTAAGCTTTTCTGCCACAATTTTTCTTAACTTTTTTCTCAAGTATCCTTGCAGAAATCTTACTAGAAGCACTCAGTAAGGAAATTCCTCTTTAATTCTCACATTTACTTTTATCCCCCCCCCCCCTAATTTTTTTTTTTTTTTTTTTTTTTTTTTAATAGATGGGGATTATGTGAGCTTTACTCCAGTCATTTGGAATTTGACACTCCCATCAGATTCTGAATTATGCAGTGTAGCCACTGTGAAACTTTTATACCCCTGTATTTGAACATATCTTGATAAATATTATTTACTCCAGTTGAATTTCCATGTTTCAGGTTTTTTATGGCTTTTTCTACCTCGAATATTGATAGGTACTCCTGACTTCATTCTCTTGAATATTTCCTATCATGTTGCTTGTTTCATTTAGCAGTTTTTCAACATAATTACTCTGAAAATCTAGAATTTCTTTTTCTTCATCTTTTTTGGTCACCATTATCATCTCTGATTCTTCCTTTTACGATGATACTCTTTCATCCTCTAAATGTTCCCAATAGCGTCCAGAACATTTTTTCACTTTCCTGATATTTATCTTCTGTATTAATAGCAAAATCTTCCTCTGAATTTCATTCAATTACTTTAGAACTGCTTTGCTTTCTTACAGTTTTTTTCTATATTCTCTCAGAACATATGCATGACTCTCTCTTGCCAAGAACTTTTGATACTTTCATTTTTTCTTGACAGACTTTCATTTCCTGAGTCTACATGAAGTTCTGCTTTTTCTGTTCTTGTAGAACCTTGCTTCATACCTCTCTGACTGAATCAATCTTTTTTTTTCCAGGGTCTGCCACTAAATCTCCAGAGATTTTGTTTTTATTTTCAAACTTATTTTTTCTTGAATAATATTTGTGTATTTGAGTCTGCAGTTTACCTCTGAAAGTCTATTCAATTTTGATTCCTTCTAAAACTTTCTTAAACACTTTTCTTTATAATATGATATTCAGTTTTATTTTGCTGATCACTACTTACCTAAAATTGGTGATCACTACTTACCTATTTCAAATTCTCTGTATACTTGTGTTCTGAACCAGCATGAAGACATCACTATTAACAATATTTATTTCTTTTAAATTAAAGATACCAAGAAACTATATACTTGGTTTAATCCTTTATCCAGGTGTAAGCAAACAAGTTTACGTCTGAACTATTTTCAGGATGGGGACAACTCGTATAAAGAAGCTAAGACTTCACACCGCTTGCCTTAGTATTCCATAATCCAAAGCACATCTCCTTGCAGACATGTATAGCGCTATGCATTATGGGATGGGTCACTACCCAGACCGGTTTCAACCTTTATTGAGGTCTCGTCAGTGGGATCTAGACCCAGAGGTGGTGATACTAAGGTAGAAGTAATGCAGAAGTCATATGACCATATACCAGTTGCCAAAAGGTACTAGGCAAGTGATCAAAACTTATACCACCTTTACCACGAGTTGCCTCACTAAACACATGACCTCAGTAAAGGTCGAAAGTGGTCTGGGTAGTGACTCTTCCCATAGCATAGCACTATACATGTCCACAAGGACATGTATAGTGCTATGCTGTGGGAAGGGTCACTTTCGACCTTAACTCATAGCATCGATCATAGCACTATACATGTCCACAAGGACATGTATAGTGCTATGATATGTCCACAAGGATATGTGCTATAGCACAAGGATAGCACTATACATGTTCGCATGACTATGTGCTTTACCTTATGGGATAGCAAATGATGAAGTCCTAGCTTCTTTATACGAGTTTCCCCAGTCCTGAAAATAGTTTAGGCACAAACTTGTTTGCTTACACTTGGATAAAGGATTAAACTGAGTGAAAAAACTTTCAACATTTATTTTTTTTCTTATTTGTTGTGTCTTTTCTCCATGTGAATTTGTGCACATTTTATGTTATTGTATTAGTAATGATTACTCCACATCATGAACAGAAATCCAGCAGGTAGTTACCATTATTATTAGCTTTGCTCTTTTTTTCCCAAAACCTGGATGTTATGTTTATATAACTAATCTGTTCAAATCAGCCTGCCAAGATTTTGTATATATTATTAGATTTTGTGTATTATGTCTGCATGTTGGCTGCTTTGCCTATTTTTGTGGAATGAAAATAATGGAGCTTGCTTCCAAGTTCTCTCACTTTACAATAACCACTATATTAAAAAATAAACAAAAAAAATTTGGATAAGGCAAAAAGTGCTGGGTCAATGCAATCAACTACTATTAGTGGGGAGGGGGGGGGGAATAGGCTTAATTCACAAAGTCTAAAAGTGTTAATTGCATGAATCAGTCATTAGACTCAAACTTTTTATATATTGTTAAACCAAGCAACAGTTTTGGGGAAGTCTTTTATGCTGAGGAACTGACATGGCAGAGATTTTGGGAAGAGACTTTTAGTGCAGGCAAGGGTTGGTTGGACAACTTTATGAAGTCGGCTAGCTAGAATAACATAAGAATTCAAGGCAAGGCTGCAAGCACTATCAGTAAGTCAGTAAGACTATGAAACTTGCAGGAAAATTTATTGAGAAATTAAAAAAAAAAAAAAAAAGACTCCTTAGTTTCGTGAAAAAAAAAACTGCTGGGACATTTCCAGTTTTGCTTAATTAATAAATGTGTTTCATTATCACTTCATTATTTATTATTATTATTATTATTATTATTATTATTATTATTAAACAAGACCTCATGGAGTCAAAGACTCATCTAGGAGGTCCTTTTATCTCACACGCATCTCATCATACCGTGTCTTAAACACATTCAAACTCCTTGCAGACACCACACTCTCAGGCAAGGCATTCCAATCACTCACAACTCTGCACAAAAAAAACCTGCCTCTCACTCCCCTACTCACACCCTATGTGCCATGTTTTAGTTTGGTGGCCATTTCAATGTGATATTGTAAACTGTATTTCCAAGAAGAATGCAAGCTCATTTCATGCCAACATGGAATTCTTTGTCAAGAGAGAGTTTATGTTGAACTGCCTATGGAAATGAGTTCTCACGAGAACTCATGTGGGAGGGTCTACTATATATATGTATGTTTTATGTTGGATCATTTATTTATTTATTTATTATATATTATCAATTAAAAAAAACCTAGAATATAAATATTCAAGGTTTTTATAATGTGGATTTTTGATTAATAAGCATTTTACTTGTTGAAACGACATTTTTCATTAAGAACCTTTTAATCCATTTGGTGAAATGCTTAAATGTTGTGTTGCCTTTCTTTGAAGGTGAAAGAAGATAATGGTATTCCAAAAATTACTTTCAAGTTTGGTGGTGGCACAAGTACATCTGGTTCCACAAAAATGTATGTATATCTTTATAAGTTACTAGATCATATATTTATTTTATATATATTTAGTCAAATTAAATTTTGGATTAGTCTGTGTACTTTTGGAATATCTTGGTGTCATTGGTGCTTTTTAGTAATGGCACCTAGCATGTGTTTCCTCTTTTTGTGTCTGTACAGCATACACAAATATATAATAGTGATGTTAATAAATACTAATTATAAGTCACCTGTCACTGTAGATTTGTAGAGACCAAATAAATAATAATTTGTTATAGTGGAATATAAAGTTTGATTTTAAGAATGGGAATGTAAGTAAACGTAGATGAGCTAATTATAGGTGTGCCTTGCCACTAAAAACAAAACAGAACAAAAAATTAATTTTTATTAACATGATAATTTCATCCACATTTAGAGATTGTATTTATAAATGAATGTTTTCAACCTCCACTTAGCCTTTAAAGGGATGCGGAGAACCGACCAAGGCTTCTGACCTAATGTCCAATCCTCACCTTCTCGTGGTGCACCCTGTTGGGTATCTACCTGGATACTGAACGAACGAGGATGGGCTGGCAATTTGGGATTTAGCCGACCAAATTGTATTCTTATTGGTTAAACCAAAATAAAAAATCTTTCTCAGGACTCTCATATCTGCGGTCTCTAGTCTTTGGTCAGGTGTTTTACTTCTGACCCAGCTCTCAGATCCATAAGCTAAAACTGGTTTGAACACTGTCTTTTATACAGCTAATTTAGTGTTCCGACTAATTTCTCTCTTATTCCATATGAATTTATTCAATTGACTGCTTACCATACCAGCTTTGTTGATTCTGCTGTCTATTTCCATATTTAATTTACCATCTTCAGTAAAAATCGTGTCTAAGTAGCTGAAGTGTTTTACTTGTTCTACAGGTTCCCCGTTCACAACACAGTTGACATTTTCAACAATTCTACCTATTTTTGTTGTCTTTGTCTTTCTAATGCTGACCTTCATACCATATCTATTACAACAGTTATTCGATTTAGTCAGGAAAACTTGTAGCGGATTTATTTAGAAGTATAACATCGTCCACATAAAGCAAAGAGCTCACATTAACATCTCCAATTCTGATATCATGTTTAATACCACTTTCCTTCATAATGTGATCCATATTGATAATGAATAACAGAGGGGGATAATGTACATCCTTGTCTAACACCAGATTTAACATTAAACCATCTTCCTGTTCAATTCTAACTGCTGACTTACAACTCAAATTAAGACTAAGTATTGCTTGATATAATGCCCCATTGACACCATATAACTGCAGCATATTGAACAGCTTCTCTCTTGGTACCTTGTCATATGCCTTTTCCAGATTGATAAAACTTAAATACAGATCTTTGTTATATTCCCGTGCTTCCTCAACTATTTGTTGTAAAGTGAAGATCTGATCCTTACAGCCTCTATTTGGCCTGAATCCAGCTTGTTCTTCACCAAGCTTTTCATCCACAATTCTTCTCCACAGTTTCTCAAGTATACTTTCATAGATCTTGCCAGTAACACTCAGTAGGGAAATACTCTGTAATTCCCGCATTCAGTTTTATTTCCCTTTTTGTATATGGGTACTATTAGAGCTCTACTCCAATCATCAGGAATTCCTCCCTCTGTCCAGGCCTTTTGAACTATGCAGTGCAGCCACTGTAAGACTTTTATACCACCATACTTCAGCATTTCTGGTTGAATATCATCTACTTCTGCTGTTTTTCCACATTTCAAGCCTTTGATAGCTCTTTCTGCTTCAAGTATGGATATATATTCCTGACTGTATGCCTGTTAAGTGTTTTTTTACCACAGTGCTAACACTGCTTGTTTCATTTAGCAATTTTTCGAAGTAATTACTCCATACTTCAAGGATATCTTTTTCTCCCATTTTCATTTCACCTTTATCATCTCTAACTCCATTTATAGCACTCTTTCCTCCATTTATAAGCTTCTTCAACAATCTCCACAATATCTTACCACCTTCTTGATATTTATATTCTATGTTCTTGCCAAAGTCCTCCCATGACTTTTGTTTAGCTAGTTTTACAGAGTGTTTAGCTTTCTTACATTTGTCTCTATATTCTCTAAGAGCACAAGCTGACTTATTTGCCAGGAACTTTTGATATGCTTTCTTCTTTTCCTTCGCTGCCTCTTTAACTTCCTGTGTCCTCCATGTAGTTCTGATTTTTCTATCCTTGCAGACAACCTCACCACATGCCTCTCTGGCTGAATCAATCAGGGTTTTCTTCAAGGATTGCCACTGAATCTCCAAAGTTTGGTTCCTGTTCTCAAACCCTTTCATTTTTTCTTCTATAATCTTTGTGTATTTTAGTCTACAGTTCACATCTGAGAGCTGCTCAACTTTTATTTGCTTTAAAACTTTCTTACATGTTATTCTTTTCAATATGTCAATTTTATCCTGCTCAAGACGAAATAGTGATCACTTCCAATTTCAAATCCTCTGTACACTCTGGTGTCCTGCACCAGGGAGAAAACATCACTATCAACAATAACATAGTCAATGAGACTTTTTCTTATTCCTTGCCTCTTCTCTCCATGTGAATTTGTGCACATTTTTATGTTGGAACATGGTGTTAGTAATAACTAGTCCATGTCCTGAGCAGAAATCCAACAGGCATTTGCTATTATTAGCTTTGCTCTTTTCTCCAAATTTTCCCGAAATATTTTTGTATGTCTGACAATCATTTCTTACTCTGCTATTTAGATCCCCCACAAAGACCAACTTTTCCTTTTTCATTGTGTCAGTTGCTTTTTCTAAAGCATCAAAAAATTCCTCCACTTCTAACTTAGTAGAACCTTCTGTGGGACCATAAGCACAAATAAGTCTCATTGTCCAATTCCCCATTCTGATATTTGCCCACATCACTCTACTTGAGACTGCCTGCCATTCAAGAAGATTAGCCTTGTATTTTGTGTTGAATACTATGGCTACATCTTCTTTTCCTTCTTGATTGTCATTTCCTGAATATAACATTTTGTATTTATTGCTCAGAAAGATCTCACCAGTTTTGTCTTTTTTGTTTCAGTCACCCCTATTATGTCGATATGGTACTTATCTAATTCTTCAGCTAGCTCCATTTCTTTGCCATTTAGGCTTCTTATGTTGATAGTATCAATCTTTAACTCTGGTGATGTTGAGTTGGGAAGTGTTTTCAGATTTGTTCTAGTAGCTGACTTTTCGCTGTTCGCTCTGGTTCCCTGGTGAAAACAGTGGGGGGGGGGGGCTTGTTTAACCCGGCGACATCCCAGCCGGCATGAAATTTTGTCATGGTGTATCATCATTTTCTATATTGGTTTAAGCCAATAGGAATACAGTTTGTTCGGTTAAATCCCAAATTTAACAATTTTAGTGAAGCAGGCCTCTCAGATCACACTCTTAATGTCCTGTACTAAATTGACTGGAAAAGTAATTGTTCTTTACATCATACAAAAATCTGGTATGAAGTATGAACAGAAATTTAAAGAAACCTGTGAAATTTTGATTAACCACCCTAATCTTGACAATAATTGTGTCATAAAAATCCCAAGAATTTGGATGGCATACATTCAGCCCACTTAGTTTTCCAGCAAACCCTGACTGTAGGACTCTAAGCAATTTTTCAGCCACCATCCATATTGGCCACCATCCATATTGGTTGGTTGTAATTTATATGTATACTTATATAAGTAATTTTTTTTTGTGTGTGAACATGTTGCTCTCCAGCTTAATTTAATTTTGTAACCTAATAGCATCTAATAGTTACCGATTGATCAGTAACTTTAGCATACCATGTAGATTGTAGTTCAGCTTGTTTCTTTGTATATATGTGTATACTCCAGATAATGACCCTAAGTTTATAAATGTTTCATTCAGAAAAGGTTACATGTTGAAATACAAAGCAGGAAATTATGACCAACTGAGGAGTATACTGAGTTCAGTAGAATGGGATCGGTTGCTGGATGGAAAGAATATCAACAGTGCATGGGAAGCATTTAAATAATACTTAAATGAAGCGATATCAGAATGTGTCCCGAGAGTTTGAAGAATAAATAGAGTAGGAGTCAAATGGATGTGTAATCTTATTAAGCAAGAGATTCATAAGAAAAGGACGATGTCGAAGAAATACCGTTTGTATAAGGATGACGTCCATTATGAACGTTATAAGCAGCAGGCTAGAATAGTCACAACTGTTGTACGGAAAGCACAACAGGCGTGACTGTTTTATTATGAAAAGAATCTGGCTCTGCATGGTAAAGACAACCCACAAGAATTCTATCGATATGCTGCAAGTAAAAGAAAGAATGAATATGAAAGAATAACTCTTCTAAATCCAGATGGCATGAGGGTTACCGATGCAGAAGAGGTTGTTCAGTTAATGAGTGCCCATTTTGTTAAAAGCTATCAACCTGGTGAACGCAACATTGAGCTCACTGTTTCCTCTTCAGTAGATGAAGAAACGCAGGTGTGTGAGGCCGAGGTATTAGAGCTGTTGCACAAACTGAATAAGAATTCGGCAATAGGGACTAATGGAATATCAGCACATGTGCTAAAAGAGTGTTATGCTGAACTGGCCATTCCTTTGACCAGGATGTTTAATATGAGTCTCAGAACAGGGAAGATTCTGGAGGAATGGAAGGAATGCATGGTAATTCCATTGCACAAGGGTGGTGCAAAGACCAATGTATACAACTATCGACCAATTAATATCTCAGGAGTGGTGGTGAAGATTTTGGAAAAATTGGTTAGGGTCCGCATTCAGAAATGGGTTGACAGTGAATCTCTACTTTGCAATGAACAACATGGATTTACTAAGGGAAGGTCATGTTTTAGCAACTTGCTCACATTCTATAACAGTCATGGTGAACCTTTTTATCTTGGTGTGTCAAACATCTTTTTTTTTTTTAAATATTGACGTTGTTGATGTGCCATTTGCATATGTGCATTATAAATTTAATTACATGATCATAGATGGTGACTTATACATAACATATTAGGCTATTTATTTAATAGGACATTGATATAATTCATTTAATAAAGTGAAATTACAAACTTACATTTAATGACTTTTCTGTAAATTTTTTTCTGTAAATTTTAAAGCTGCAAATTATATTTTCTGTTAAAGTGGTTTTAAATATGTTTAGAACTTGTATTACTGAGTGGAGAGACTTGGAATGCATGCATGAACGAATTTCACACAGAAGTCAAATGAAAACTTTTAAGTTCATAATATATAAAACACGTATTTATAAGTTTGTATCATATAATATTAATAATAATTTTTATAAGTTTTTATAATATCATATGACTATGCAGAAATTATAATGATTAAGAAAGAAAACGTAACTTAAAACACTCGTTGTTTATAGGCTAGTTACAAAATAAAATAGAATAAGCTAACTACAAAATAAAATAGAAATAGGCTAACTACAAAATAAAACAAAAATAGGCTAACTATAAAATATAATTTTTTCAGTGAACCGAAACCTACCTTCGCCTTAACTGAGAGCGATCTTACACTATTTATCGCAGTATTTTCATCAGATTACCAATATCTTTCAACATCCAAGGTGTGTCAGTGCTGACACACGTGTCACAGGTTTGCCATCACTGTTCTATGACAATGTTACCATTGAACTAGACAAGGGGAATGGATACACCATGATACTTTTGGATTTTGCTAAGGCTTTTGACAGAATACAGCATTGCAGGCAGACTGCTGTATAAATTGGAGAAAATGGGTTTGGGTTATACAATATCAGCATGGATAAGAGGATGGCTGACTGACAGATATCAAAAAGTGGTATACGGGGAGATAAGAGTCTGCAAGGTTTAAGGTAACAAGTGGTGTACCACAAGGATCAGTGCTTGGTCCACTGTTATTCAATCTGTATATTAATGATATTGGGAAGGATTTGACATGCAACATACAGTTATTTGCTGATGATGCAAAGATAGGTATGGTAATCAGGAATGCTGCTGATATGCAGTCTTTGCAAAATGATTTGAATACGTTGGAATTGTGGGCATGGGAAAATGGGTGTCAGTTCAATGTCAGTAAATGTAAAGTCATTCACTTCAGTATGATTAGATATCCAATGTCGTATTATATTGGCGGGATTAGGCTAGAAGAAACTGATGAGGCTAGGGATCCTGGAGTGTTAATAGATAGGAAGTTGAAGTTTAGGAGCCATGTGACAAAGATTGCAAATACAACTCAAAAGATAATTGCAATGCTGAAACGAACTTTCACATGTAAAGATAAGGATGTTATTTTGCCTCTTTACAAGGCCTTGATAAGACCTCACTTGGACTATTGTGCACAGGTCTGGTTTCCGTTGTGATATTCTGATATATATAATGGAGAGAGTACAAAGGAGAGTGTTAAAAATGATATTGGGATTGTGGAATACTGATTATGAAGATAGATTGAGAATTTGTAGACTACAGACACTAGCAAACAGGAGAAAGAGGGGGTAATATGATTGAGACTACAAACTTCTGAAAAGGGTCATACAGGATTTCAATTTATGGAGGGTGGGGAAAGGACAAGAGGCATCCTTGGAAGCTGAGAATGAAGGCCGCCAAGAAGGGTGTTAGGGCTAGATTTTTCTCTCAGAGGGTGCATGATTGGAATGGATTGCCATTGGATGTTGTGAGTGCAAGCAGTGTGAATGAATTCAAGAATAAGTATGATAGCTGGTGTGTGTAGTATGTGGCCTCCCTCGATAAGTCTCTGACTCCCTGAAGGTCTCTCTTAATAATAATGATGACCTTCACGTGAGGGTCGAAACATTGCGTGTTTATTTTGGTTTATGTTAAACTAAAGCTTTACTCTAACGTGGTTAGTTGTTTCCATAATTTTCATGAAGTCCTCTGTACTTACTGAACTTGTTAACTTTGTCAAGAATTTGTCCTAGTTCTCCCTTGTCATTAGAGAGGAATATTGTATCATCAGTATACCTCAGATTAATGATCAATCTTCAGGTCGGAAAGGTAGTTAGGCAAGGATGTTTACTTTCTCCTCACTTGTTTAGTATCCATGCAGGTTATCATGCATGTTAGCATTGAATGAGCTGAAAACAAGAATTAGGATAATTGGTAGGTTGATCAGTTAATTCTGAGTATACTGATGATACAAAATTCCTCTCTAATGACAAGGGAGAACTAGGACAAATTCTAGATGTTAACTTTGAGTTAACGTTAACTCAATGGCCTCAATCTTATTTAGAATGATCTTTAATAAAATATTGTTTGCATGAGAGATTAAATTAATAATTCTTTATAATGATCTAGGCCATGATCCTGTCTCCCATATCCTTGTAATCAATCTAAGAAATGCTCTTATCCCTCCATTTCCTGTACCCTTAATTAACTCTGCTGGGATTCTGTCTGCACCCTGGGCCTTATTGCTATTAAGCCAATTAACTGCTCTTTCGCCACATGCCTAAGTAGAGGAGGTTCCAAATTGAAATGTTCCTTGGTGAGAGGGCTCCTCAAAATTTTCTTCATCCTTTCTGTTCTACAGTTTCTCACAGTATTCTTTCCATCTGTTTTTGATTTCCATTTCTTCTGTTAGTAATGCTCCCTTTACTGTCTTTGATGACATTCAGTTTGGGCTTAAACTCGTGCTATAGATCACGAGATGCATTTATATAAAATGCACTTATACAAGTACATTTTATTAAATCACTTAATTCACATTTAATTGATATTGATTATTTACTGTATTAGCAGTCCATGGTATTTTGGGACATGGGAAAGGTATAATTAGTGAGTCAGAAGTGTATACTACTGATGAATTATTATTATTACGAAGGTGGTCTGAAAAGTTCTCGGCCAAACAATGAAAAAACGAATTTACAATTTCAAAATTATTTTTATTTTTCAACATAATCTCCCTTAGGACTAAGACATTTATTCCAGTGATGCTCCAGCCCCATTATCCTGTCATGGTTTTCAGTAAGATCTGCAAAATACACTTCTACAAGTGTATTTTGTATTTCTTCGCGTGTATTTCTCAGCGTGTTTCTTCGAATCACCTCTTGATTCGAAGAAACACGCTGACCAGTGAGGAAGAGTTTTAGTTTTGGGAAGAAATAGAAGTCAGAGGAGCCAAATCTGTGGAATAGGGTGGATGTTCCAACAATTCATAGTGCAGATCCCTTAATTTTCCCATTGCCAAAACACTTTTGTGGGAAGGTGCATTGTCCTGATGAAAGATGATTTTTTTCTTCTGCAAACCGGGTCTTTTCTCATGAATTTTTCATCTAGTCTGGTTAAAAAATCAGAATAATATTCCACGGTTATTGTTTTACCCTTTTCAAGATAATTAAACAGAATGCCTTTAGCATCCCAAAACACCGATGCCATGATGGAACCAACTTTGTCTTATTTGGCGCTGAACAGCCAGCTTCTGTCCACTGTTTTGAGTGCTGTTTGGATTCTGGTGTGTGTGTGTAAAATGGTGAATCCAAGTCTCATCCATAGTAAGAAATTGATGCACAAAGTCAGCTTTATTCTAAAATGCTCCAAGCACTGTTCAGAGATTTTCATGCTAGTGCGTTTTTCATCTGCTGTGAGCAAGTGCAGCACCCATCTTGTGCAAAGCTTTTTCATTTGCAATTCTTCATGCAAAATATATCCTACATGTTCTTTTGAAATGGTCATCCAATACCATATTGTGCACTTGATCAATGATTTCTGGTTACACTTTTTGGAAGTCCTTCATGTGGATCATCTTCAAGGCTGGTATGGCCATATTTAACCTCGGCAGCCCATTTCTTAATTGTCAAAAATGAAGGAGAAGAGTGCCCATAAACTTTTATGAACTTCGAGTGAATTTCTTTTGGTGTTTATCCTTCTTTTACAAAGAATTTTATAACCGCACGATACTCAATTTTATCCATTTTGAGGGATGCAGACAGACAACACTTTTGCTTCAGACAGCTGTATAAAACAAACTACTTGATAGAATAACTTGCAATTTCACACGGATGCTTATGACAGATGTACCAACTTGGAAAAAAAAAAAATCATGCCGAATGCGTTGCCACCTACGGTCGAGGCCAAGAACTTTTCAGACCACATTCGTGTATTAGTTCCATTGATCCAGCAAATGTCTCTGGAACCAAGGGTGTTGAAAAATTGGTTGTGTACCTATATTTACTAATTGATCTATTATTACTACTGTTAATAATAGGTAAATAATACTGTAGAACTAAAGAATATACAGTAAAAGATGCCAAGAAATTACATTCTTGGTTTAATCCTCTATTCAAGTCTAAGCAAACAAAGTTTGTACTTGAAATAATTTCAGGACTGGGCAACTCATATATTTAAGCTAATGACTTCACATCACTTGCCTTATTATCCCATAATGCAAAACACATATCCATCAGGACATGTATAATGCTATGAATTATGGAAAGGGTTACTACCCAGACCGATTTCAACCTTCATTTGAGGTCTTCTCAGTGGAAGCCAAACCCGGAGGTGATTTCAGGACTGGGCAACTCATATATACAAGCTAATGACTTCACATCACTTGCCTTAATATCCCAAAGCACATGTACTTTGCATTATGCAAAGTACACATGCTTTTGCATATGTGCTTACGCTTGAATAAAGTATTAAACCAAGAATATAATTTCTTGGCATGTTTAATTTATAGTGTAACCAAGTGGAAAATCTTCCAACACCTATCTCTAATGCAGAGTATAAGGTGCGACACCTTTTGGCTACTCATATATGGAAATATGACTTCTGCATTACTTCAACCTTGGTATCACCCCTGGGTCTGGCTCCCACTGATGAGACCTCAATAAAGATGGAAACCAGTTTGGGTGGTGACCTCTCCCATAATACATAGCATTATACATGTCCGTAAGGATATGTGCTTTGCATTATGGGATACTGAGCAAATGATGTGAAGTCAATTGCTTGTATATATGAGTTGCCCAGTCCTGAAATTACTTCATGCGCAAACTTTGTTTGCTTACAATTTATTAAAGGATTAAACGAAGAATATAATTTCTTTGCATCTTTAATTTATAGTATGCCAAGTGGAAAATTTTCCAATATAAATAATATATAATACTAAATAAAAATAAATAAATAATACTCTTTAAATACTAAGGCAATTAATGTGAAATCATTAGTCTGTATATATAAATAGCTTAGTCCTGAAGATACTTCATGCAAAAAGTTTGTTTGCCTACACTTGGATAAAGGATTAAACAAGAATATAATTTCTTGGCAAATTTAATTTAAATTGTGGGTGATACTTCACTAAGGATAGATAGTGACAAGTATCCAGTTGCTGATTATAATGCTAAAATTGGTGAATTAGATTATTCTAGATATTATAATTATTTGTTATCAACTGAATTAAATACAAATAATATAGAGCGCTGTTGTTCAGTAAATCATATGGATTATGGCCAGTTATATCCAGTAATACATTTCAGTGTATACAACCATCCAGAATATAACAACATGGATAATTTAAAAGTCATATTATGAGCATGGTGTTTTTTCCCAGTTGACTGAGGAAAAATATCATTTGGAGGAATAAATTGGAAAATGATCCCATGCTCCATTGCAGTAAATTTAGAAGAGAAAGACTGTTTTTAGAATCTGCTGCTGTTCTTAAAAAATAGCCTGATTAGAATAAATATTTGCATAAAACTTTTCAAATTATGGGAAACACTAATACATCAAGATACCAGGTCCTAGGCTACTGATAGTTGCACCCCACCTAGTTAGTACTTTTGTCCTAACTAGGTGAGGTACACCTATCAGTGCACTTCACTTAGTTTTGTGTTGCCTTTGTGTGTGTGTGTATGTGCTTCACTTAATTTTGTGTTGCCTTGTGTGTGTGTGTGTGTGTGTGTGTGTGTGTGTGTGTGTGTGTGTGTGTGTGTGTGTGTGTGTGTGTGTGTGTGTGTGTTACAAGTCTCATATTGTACTCTCAGACAATGCCTCTGTAACTGACATGAAATATTGGAAGAATTAAATATTGTTTTTAATTTTTTCCTAGTGCTGTTTCACTCCATTAAACTTCTAACATGAAAAAAAAAGCCATAGCATTAAAGAAAACTTATAAATTGACCAGATCCAGGATTAAACATATATTAGGCAACCTTGGTAGAATACACCTAAGATGACAGCTGACTGGTGAGCCAGCACGAAATATTTTGAAGCCCTGTATGCGTGTATGTGTATTAATTGACCTGGCACATGAGAGGCCACAATGAAAGGTTAATTAAACCTATACCTTGGGACATGTTCTGTATCATGAATCTTGGAACTTTAAATCTTGATATGAAATGTTGTTTCTTCTGTAAACAGAATGCTCTCTAGATATATCATTATTCTCATGTTTAGGTTTAAGGGAGTAAAAAGAGCATAAATTAAATGTAGGGTTTAATGGTTCCAGTCATTGTTAATTTTGACATCCTCTTTATTCACTAATATCTCTCTGCCTTTCTAACACTTTACTTTAAAACATTTTTCCCATAGACATTACTGATCTGTTCAGTTTTGTTATCCTTTCAGTTTTGCTAATCATACTGGTTACTTCCAAATGAGGAAGATCACTATATAAATAAAGGTACAGCATTGCTCCCCCCCCCCCCCCCCACACACACACTCTCTCTTCTTCTTCCCTAGAAAATTTCTCTATTGTGCATTTCTGAAAACATTCTTGATACTGCATTTCTCAAACCTGTTAAGATACATTGATGACATACTCTCCATTTTGTCAGCTGTGTGATTCAGATACATTCAGATACCTTCTTTATGTAAAGGAGCACTAATAAAATATTGTCCAAAATTTGATTCTAGTTCTAAATTCTGGCCGGCATTCTTTTTCACTACATTTTTCCCCTTACTTTGCTATATGGTTATCTTAATGAAAAGTTCCAGCAAAATTTTTTTTATATGAACTTCTTTCAGAATAAAGATCACTTTTTTTCCACAAGACATATGGGAGAGATGGAAGGTGATCAGGATCTAATTTTCTATCATACAAAGTTTTACAGGTGATTTTGTGTAGATGTTTCTGAGAGCAGTCTTTGGTTTTCAACTTCTTGAGGAAGAATGATTGAATATGTTACTTATCAAAGTTACACAGTATTTCTCTAATTGAACTTCATCATATTCATAGCCAAAACATCTTCTGTGCATAGCACATATATGTCTTTTTTTCTTGATAAGATTGAAACTCAAATCTTTTTTATCACCAGGCATGCGTTCTTCTCATTGCATCATGAGTGCCATGCAAATAAAGCAATTACAGTAAAATCCCTCAATTATCCAGCTACAGAGTTAAAAAAACTTGCTGGATAATTGAAGATACAGTTACATCATATACTCTATCAGAAGTTAGTTCACATGCCCATATACTCTATCAGAAGTTAGTAACCCATTCAAGGATCAGATTATTGAAAGATCACTGTATTTTTCCTTTTAATGTTATTTTTGGAATTCTTAAAGCATTTGTCTAGACAAAGTAAAATAGTGTGACAGGTTATCCCGTTGGCACATCGTATTTGGTTTTCATGTCAGGTTTTTTTTTTTTTAATTTTTTAATTTTACATTTTTTATGTCAAAATTTGAAATGGAACATTTTATATTCTACTGTTTCCAGAAAATAATATAAATTGGCTATTTTTTATTCCACAAAAATAGATGTCAAAATAATTTTAAATATATCTCAGTTAGACCTATATGTTTTCAAATTTTCTGTCATATCTGAGATACAATAGAATTTAAAAATTAATTAATTAAAGTAAGCTTTTATTTTTTTTATTATTTTGATATGCAGTGTGATTAAGAAAACTAACAGCTCACGGTCTGCAAGTCCTGCCAGTCCTCAGAGAGAACCAAATTCTTCTGCAACAGTTAAGGCATCTCCTACAAAGTCCCGTTCACCTTCACCTGTTCCCCAGTTATCATCACCATTACCACCACCACCACCACCACCATCATCACAACAACAACAACCTCTACCAGCATCACCATTGATACCACCTTCATCAACAGGACCATCACAACCACCCTCATCAGTAGCATCCTCATCATCTGTACTACCATCTCCTACAACAGTAACACCAGTTCCTTCATCACCGCCACCATCATCAACTGTGTCAACTCAGCCATCTTCACCTACTCCACCACCACCACCACCAGTGTCATTGCCAGCACCACCTCCTGCCATAACTGCCACAATCACTACAAGTGCAGGAGGAGGAGGAGGTAGTGGCAGAGGAAGGGGAAAAGGAAAAGCTGGGAAAAGAGGTGCTGCAAATTCATCCACACAACGTCCTGCTAGAACAGTTATCACAGAAACATTAGGTACAATTGTGGTAAGTTATCTTATAATTAATCTCTTTAGCAGATTAATTTTTAATTATCATTAATAAGTTCATAATCTCTGATATTTATAATCTATATGAATCACATTACTTAATGCAAACGACATTAACAATTGATATCAAAATAATTTTTTTTAAATATATCAGTCCCACATGTGAGAGGCAGCAGAATGTACAGCCCATTGGAGAGAGAAAGCACCAATTGATATTCTTCTTGAAAAGCTGAAAGTTGTAGTTGGAAGAAACAACTTTCCATCTCCTGAAAACTGTCTTCCTCATGAAAGCAGCTTTCAGAGGCAGATGGAAAGAGGAAGACTAGAAGTATATGTACATTTGGACTGTAAAAGGATGTTGGGAAAATAGGAAGTGCAAAGTAATTTTTGTATAGGAAAGAGGAGGATAGGCAATGGAACAGACCCCCATTGGTGTGTGTGTGTGTGTATGTGGTGGGGGCACTTGCAATTGTGGAGAAGTCCAAAGAGAGGAAGCCATTTGCCGTGACACAGCAATTTCATTAACCGGAAAGAAACCTGACTACACTTTTATTGAGAGTAGAAGGTACGATACAAAAGATGGCAGTGTTCTGAACAGGCCTTTATGCAGACGTTCGATCAATTATTTATAATCACATAGACTTCTCCTAACGTCCATATTGAGAAGTGAGTATTGTGGGCTAGGAGATCTGTTGTGTATCTAGAGAAGTGGAATTGATACTGATGGATATTGATCAAATGGTAATGAAGAAGTTGAATGCTGGTAACCTTTTCCGTTATTTAGAGAGGAAGATAAAGGCAGTGGGTTTATAATTTGATGCCAGACATTTTTGTCCCTTTTCTGGTTGGGGGGGGGTGGTCTAAATATAAGCTTTGAGTTAGCTTTGCATTAGGACACATCTAATAGCGTGTGTTGGTCCACCTCTTTGTGCAATCACGGCTTGCAGATGCCCAGGAACCGATTCCACAAGGTGTTGAACATCCTCATGCATAACACAACCTATGTCTGCTACAGCAACTCTGTCAGTTCATACTCATTATGTGGAGGAGGATCAGCAGTTCTCGCACCCTGTTCTAGCATATCCCATACATGTTTAATTGGTCACAGTCAGGGAAGTTTGGCGGCCAAGGCAGTTTGGCGAATTCATTGTAATGTTCTTCAAGTGACTCAGTAGTTGTATGAGCCTGATGACAAGGTGAATTGTCCTGTTTAAAAGATGGCACCATGGTTGGAATAGACCTCCCGCAGATATAGATGGAGATGGTTGGCTAACAGGTCCCTGTAGTGTTCACCATTCAGTGTTTGTCAGATGATAACCAATGGACCTAGGACGTGCCAGAAAAAATGTTCCCCAGACCATAATACCACCGGCCTGTTGAACGTCAACTGTGCAGTCATCAGATAGGGCTTCATATTGTTTACACCAAATGCGAACCCGGCCATCAGCATGATGCAGCAGGAAATAGGATTCATCACTCCAGACAACCTCCATCTGTCAAGAGTCCATTGCCGATGTTCCTTGGCCCATGCCAGGCATTGTTTGCATCATCATGGGTACCTTGTTGGTCTCTGGCTGCAGATCCCCAGGCAAAGCAAGGTATGGTGCATATGGAAATGGGTCAAACTGCCCCACTGTTATACTGGTGGGTGAGCTGTATGACTGTTGCGCATCATTGCTGAGATACCAGTTGTGACACCCGACACTCACCTCTAGGATCAACCATGTGTGAATCAGTGTGAGCCCTTCTGCTGGATGTCTGTTCATAGTTAATCAGTCCTAGTACATTCTTGATACAGTAATATGGGAGCAACAACAAGGTCGACCGTTTCCAAAATACTGGCACCTGCCCTCCGTGTCCATACTGTCTGCTTGCTGTCAAATGGGCTTCCATTGCCATGTTTTCCCATTACTGGAAAATGTTTCCTGATTACATACAGAGCATAGGTGTGCCCATTTATAGTAGCTGACCATGACATTGATATCTCTTGGTATCTTTGTTATCGTGCCGAATATGTAAATTGGTGGAGGGTGTTCCTAATGCAAAGCTAACTCAGTGTGTATCACTATTATGATGTAAGCTAATGTACAGGATAGATGCCAGCTGTTTATAAATCAGTGCAGTGCAGGGTAGTTGTGAGTTCTAGAGCACAATTTTTGAATATGATTTTTCTGATCTCTTTCTGACAAAATTCCACAAAAGATATATGGTACAATGTTTCTGATATGGTAGGAGATAATTTGCTTTTGTTTCCTTTGCAATCTTTGGAGGATGCTTGCAGAGAGAAGAGGCAAAATGATGACAGAAAATCGGGCTCTGTATTTTTTGGGGGTGGGGTGGAAGTGCAGATAAAAAGAAGTTGTACCGGTGGTCGTGGTCTATGCAAGAGACCAGAAAATGCACCTGCTTTTTTTAGAAAGGGGTGAAATATAAGTTTACTGCATTTTCCTCTTTTAAAACTCAGTTTTGAATTTGTTGCATGGTTTAATTAGAGACTGAGAATGAGTGTGAAGTTGGAGCCCAAAAATTCAATATACTGCTCATGCAGTATATTGAATTTTTGGGCTGCCTTGTCCCAGGCAGCCTAAGATTTGTAAGGGTTTGATGTTTCGAGACTCAAGTCTCAGGTTGAGTCAAGCCTAGATGTCGAGTCTGAGACTGAGCTTCTTTTTTTAAAAAAAAAATAATATGATAATAAATAATTTACATTTTTAAATATATTTTAATTGGTTCAAAATTTAATTTGCACTTATTTTAAAAAATACATATAAATAAAAAAACTCCCATTTTGCTTAACTGCCATGCAAAAATTTAGAATGGAGATAATGGGTTAGCCGAGCGGTTACGCGCTCCACAACCATATGCCTGGGAAAGGAGTGTCCTGCATTTGATTCTCATCGCTGATGTGAGGAGCTAAGGATCTTTCTCAAACAGTTTTTTTCTTAGCCAGTCTTGGGCCTCCTGCAAACCAGTCTTAAGAACACAATGCTTAACAGACAATTACACATGGTTGAGCATGGGGGGGGGGTAATGACCCCACCTTGTAGTGAGTTATGAAACCCAAAAATGGGAGGCCAAGGCCCTACATGGGGATGTAGTGCCAAGGAAAAAGAAGAATGGGTTATCCTTGTTGAAGAAACAATTGAAAATGAATGCAAGAATGCCAAATGAGTTATCAGATCATCAAAACTACGAAGAAAATGTAGAAAACATTGCCACAGATAAGTTGGAGTGATGTGTCTGACCATAGGGAAGCATGTTTACAAACCATTAGAAATTTGTCTTACTCTCTCTCAAGACACATATCAACATGACAGAGGATATAACTCAAGGATACAAAAAAATTTATTTTGTTGCTAAAAGGCTTGTTTGTGTGCATTATTATTTCATTATAATAAATATTATTCTTTGGTAATTATCATAATTATTTTTGTAACATCTTATTCCTCAAAATTAAAAAAAAAAATGACGTTTATACATGAGTATATGTAGCGTACAGACTGTACACACACACACACACACATATATAACTTGGAAAAAGTTCCTCCAGTGAGTGAATCTTAAGTCTATTCGCTGACTGGAGGAACTTTTTCTAAGTCTTTCTTCGACTGGCTCCTGGCTTATTCAATCTCTGGCATGGGCAAGTGGGTTGTTTCTCCTAGAAACTTGGGATTTTTATCCCATAAATTTAAGAAAATCAACCAGAGAACCCACACTAATAGCATATCCTGTTTGGGTTAAGTACCAAGAAATGGTAGCACTTGTAGAAAGTATTTTACCTTGGGTATAATAAATGTTAAAGATACCAAGCTATTTTAAACCTGGTTTTACTCCAATTTCCCAAGTAAGCAAACAGACAAACAAGTCAAGTTTGTGCCTGCATGTATTGCGAGTCTAGCTGACCCTCAAAATAGTGCAAGTCAAGGCAACTCATGGTAGAGGTAGAATAAGCTCTGATCACTATTCTTAATATTTACCCTTAATGCACAGCCCATCTCCTAGAGGAGATGTATGATGCTATGTATTAAAGGCAAGGGAGGGGGGGGGGGAGGGCACTACCCAGACCGGTTTCGACCTTTAAAACACCTTATGGTAACTTGTTCTGGTAAAATACTTATAAGCTCTGTGTTACTAAAATCTTGATATTTCTAGCCTGGCTCCCACTAATGAGACCTCAATAAAGGTCGAAACCAGTCTGGGTAGTGGCCTTGCTGGCTTTAATACATAGCATCATACATCTCCTCTAGGAGATGGGCTGTGCATTAAGGGTAAATATTAAGAATAGTGATCAGAGCTTATTCTACCTCTACCATGAGTTGCCTTGACTTGCACTACTTTGAGGGTCAGCTAGACTTGCAATATGTGCAGGCGCAAACTTGACTTGTTTGTCTGTTTGCTTACTTGGGAAATTGGAGTAAAACCAGGTTTAAAATAGCTTGGTATCTTTAACATTTAATGGCAGCACTTGTTTGCCAGTCTCTTCATTGGTTGCTGCTTATAATTAGTGAAGTCTTGGGCCATCTATCTCTGATTGGCTACTGGTGGATATTGAACTGACTGCCCACTCAGTCTCCAAAAGCTAGATAGGGTTAAACGGTCTTACCTTCATCCCTATAAGGGAATAAAAGGCATTAGCTGATATACGGAGGCTGTTCAATAAGTTATAAGACTATATTTATACAGAAAACATATTACCTTTAATTGTCATCATTTACATGGTCTTTTTCAAAGTAACTACCATGAGATGTGATGCATTTGTCCCAACATTGCGTCCACTTCTTAAACACAT
Organism: Typopeltis vanoorti; assembly: GCF_054136105.1. Lineage (NCBI taxonomy): Eukaryota > Metazoa > Arthropoda > Arachnida > Uropygi > Thelyphonidae > Typopeltis > Typopeltis vanoorti. Next base: position 97,805,624 of record NC_143551.1, on the reverse strand, counting down.
GTGAAAGTCTGTTTTTTGAGAATTCTTTCAAAACCGCTTCCGCAGCTTTTTACACATGCTTTGTTGCTTTCGAAATGGCGGTCTCTTAGTGGTTTCTTGAGCTGAGGAAACAGCCAGAAATCGCACGGTGTGAGATCAGGACTGTATGGAGGGTGTGGTAGGATATCTATGTTGTTCTTCTGCAAAACGTCCACTACACAACCATTATGTGGCCATGCATTATCGTGGTGCATTAAGAAGCCATTCTTCAGCAATGGACGCTTCCTTTTGACGTGTTGTACCATTGTCCGTAAAACATCCGCATAGTATGAGCCGTTTACAGTATTCCCGGGTTCTACAGCATGTTGGTAAACAATGCCTTCGTAGTCAAAAAACATTATGGTTATAACTTTACCAGCCAATTTTGCAGTTTTTGCTTTCTTGGGGGTAGGCGAAGACAGATGCTTCCATTCACTGCTTTGTTGTTTCATTGTAAGGTCATAGTGATACAACCAAGCTTCATCTGCTGTAATGATGCATTTTAAGAAGTTGTCACCTTGTTCCAGTCTTTCTTTCCATTCTGTGCATGCATCCACTCGATGCTGCATTTGCTCCGGTGTCAAGAGTTTGGGAATCCATCGGGTGCAAACACGTTTCAGTCCCAAATGTTCAGCCATGATTGAGTGAACACTTCCCCACAGAAATATTCAGGACAACATGCAGCTGGCATACTATATGTAATTCTGCGATCCTCCTTGATGATAAATCGCTGTTGTGTTGATCATTGTCTCTGTGATGGACGTTGAAGGTCTTCCTTCACGTTCAAGATCTTCCACATTTTGCCTTCCTTCCTTAAAAGTTTTATGTCAGCAAAAAAAACACTTGCCCTCGACATTGCTTCATCGTGGAAAGCTTCGCGTATCATGTTAAAAGAGTCCGATGCAGATTTTTGCAAACACACACAAAATTTGATCGCATAATGCTGTTCCAAGGACGCTTCCATTTCGACGAGTGGTCGCAGCTCGTAGACGCGCTGAAGCAAGCTTGCGTTTAGTCACGTGACACTCTGGCACATCAGCCCGTATACACCATCTATCAACCTCTTTTGATAATACAGACAGTAACATTTCTTTATTCCACAGAAATTAATATTGTGATGAGTGGTTTCGCGACAGTAAAATTAGTCTTATTACTTATTGAACAGCCCTCGTGTATATATATATACACAACTAAATGTTAGTTCTTGGCAACAAAATTTTTTAATTTGTCAGTTATGAATCTGGCATTAGAATTGTAGATGTGAGTATAAACAGAGCAATATTAGTAAAGGTAAATGATTGATGGTGACAATTGTTGAAAATTGTTTTTTCATACAGAAATTTTAATTTAGAGTTTTGGATAAAAAAAAATTTAGAGACCTGGTGAGTCTGGATATTTGGACCTGAAAAATCCTAGTCACAACTTCTTGTTAAACCATGGTTTGAATAGCAGGCAAGAATTTTGAAGATTTTTTTTTATTCTGTATGCAGATGATTTCTTCCTTTACTTTGAATTTCAGGACTCATTAGCTAAATTGAATAATTGCTGTAATAAATTGAAACATTGTTTTCATCAATTTGGTTCAGTGTAATGAAAAAGAAAGATCAAAAATTTACAATAGGGAATCTATAAAAGAAGAGGGAAGAATGCATGTTAGTGTTCTTTGTATCCTAGACTGGATTTAAATCCAAGTCTTTCTTACCATATGGCATTGACTGAATTATGGAGGCTCCAAAAATTTTTGCGATTTTTGCATAAAAAAAAAAAACATTTCAACATACTCGGGTCTTAAGTGCTCTTGGATCAATGGTGCCCCTGGGCTATAGCCCATTTAGCCCAATGGATAAGGAAGTCCTGTTTGTCTAACTGAAAATGTATTGATTATGAAATTGTAGGTATTCACTGGAGCCTGTGTAGCTCAGTGGATGTGGCGTTTGCACACCACGGCGCTTGGCCGCACGAAGGAAGACTTCGTTTCAAGTCTAGTCGCCGACTAGAGGAAATTTTTCTAAGTCTTTTTTCGACCGGTTCCCGAGTTAGTCGATCTCTGGCACGGGCAAGTGAGTTTTTCCTCCCGGAAACTCAGGTTTTTCGTTCCGTAAACTCAAGAAAATTGACTGTAGAACCCACATTATTTCAGACATTAAATATATTGTGTTAGGGACCACGAGATGGCGGCACATTTGAGCCGTCTCTCTTCACTGTGTACTGCTTAATTAGTGATAGCTTTGGGTCATCTATCTCTGATTGGTACCAGTGGAGATTGAACTGCCCACTCAGTCTCCAAAAGTTCGATAGGGCTAAATGGCCTCGCCTACTCCCCGTATACGGAAATAAAAAGGCGTTAGCTGATTTTTTTTTTTAAAGGTATTCACTTGGATTCTGGTATTGAACCACAGTCATAATAAAAAATGTTTATTCAAACTATTTCATCACGTCCTCATACCACAGAAACCTTCATAACAATATGTATTTATTAATTTAAAAAATTGTTTCACTTGTTTGTAATTTATAATAATGTGAATGTTAAAAAATAAATACCTTTATAATTATTCGCATTTGAATGAAATATTATAACTTCTTATTAATTGCCTTTTTATGAGGGTGGTGGAAATAGGTCAGTGTTGCTAAAATTTTAAAAGCAGTATGTGGGCATTGAAAGTTTAGGAAACTTTTCTACACTAATGTGAAGAAATTATTCTCAACAACAATAATGTATTCCATAAGACTTTTCTTATGTTTTATTTATTAAATTCTCTTCATGTTAATTTATACATTTATTTATATTTGAGTGTAATTATACATGTATTTATATTAGAATAATAATAACTTGTCCCTGTGTAAATCAAATATTTTCCATTCTTCTTAGTTCTCTAATTTTTCTTTATATTTTCCTGAAATATTAAGTGTATTTATGTATGTGTTCAGGATTTTCTTGTATATGCTAGTGAAAGAAATGGTATTTTAATTAATGTTTTTGTTGACCATTATCTATCAGTGCACTGTTAGCTAGTGACAAAAATTCATTACAAGTGATGAAGGCTGCCAAAATGATTGATAATTTAATGCTCTGTTTATCGTGTTGGTGTACTCATCTTTGGCTTAAGAGTGACAGTCTAACTGGGAGACCTCCACAAACCCTATAAGGAATGAAGAGAACTGGCTGGGGGTTCTGACTCAGTGTCCTGTCCTCACTTCCAGTGTTGCACTTCCAGGTATTCACTTGGAGGCGGATCAAACAAAGATGATCTGGCAGATTGGGACTTAGCCTCGTATTATATATTGGCTGAAACTACATGTACATTATGAAGGTCAACATAATCAGATAGCATGCTAATTGCTCTGGGTAACCAAGTAGTTAACTTATCTGCTTTCTAACCAACAGGCTGTTGGTGATGAAGTTGGTCGAAAAAAGTTCCATGTTTGATCTCAGCAGGATTCCAGGTTATCTAACTTAGTTCATCTAAGGATGTAATGTGCCATAGGTTTACAGCTTTCACAAATGGGATTAGATGTGCATAGTTTGGTTATACAAGAGCCATGCTGTTTTTCATCAGGGAACAAGATGAAGGACAAAAGTAAACAACTGAAACAACTACACAGAGTCAGAACTTGAAGGGTGTCAACATCATTGTAACTAAAAAAACCAAAACAGATAAAATCCTTCTAAATAACAAGTATATATTGAATTGTTCAGACACTAAAGATGTGGGAGGAAGTACTTTATTAATGTACTAATTGCTCTTGGTAACTAAGTGGTTAGCTTATCTGCTTTTCTAACCGACAGGCTGTTGGTAGATGAATTTCTCATTCAAGTATCTTCATCTTCAGCATGAAGATAAAGTACTTGAATGAGAGCCAATTTAATGTAGAGTGGAGTGATCAGATTTTAAAATATAGAAATTGGATAATGAGATTTGCTTATATTCCCATGGAAGACCTTAGCGGGAAGGAAGTACTGGAATTAATGGTAACTAATAAAAAGAAAAACTAGTCCGTGCAATTAGCCAAGTGGCTATGCCCTTTGCAATTATATGCCTGGGGAAGGTGTGTCCTAGGTTCAATTTCTGTCGACGACATAAGGAGCTTAAGGATCTTTCTCAGCCATAGCCAAGTTAGCCAGTCTTGGATGTGGACAGCAGTTCACCCCCCCCCCCCCCAAGTTTATTTGGGATTTTTCATCCCGCAAGCAGGCAAACTGGCCCGTGAACACACACGGATTACAGTCATGAATATCACCCTTAGGGAATGCAGCAGAGCAATGGTAAAACGGTTGTATTATGGCCAGTTATCCCTCATTAGGAGGGGACTCAACCCGTCCTTAGGGATGAGAAGGATAGGATATAATAATGGAAAACCATAAAAATGTCGATAATCGACTTGGAGAGAAAACATACAAAACAAAACTCTTATAATTTCTAGTTACAATGTTTTACTTCACCAAAGGCTCTCGACATTTACAGGCACACTAGCTTTGCTCTTTTATGCAAACAGATTGCCATCACTTGTGTTCCTTCCCCTGGCTGACACTAACAATATATCTATGTGTTAGAAGAAGAGCTTGCTGCAGTGCTGAATGTCAACCTTTGGACGATCCTTTCCAACATCTTGAATGCTTCAGCAGACAAAAAATCTAAAAGAATACAAAGTCAGCACATCAGGAAATATGAAAATATGAGGTAGGGAAGCTGAAAAACTCAGCTTCCATACCTCAGCTACCTCCTAACACAGTAGTAAATATATCATCTTTCACCATGAAGCAATTAGAACACCCATGTCACCATAACTATACACTAGTACTTGAAAAAATTCCTGCAGAAGAAATAATGATCCAAGTAGAACGAAGTATCCTCAGCCTTCCCAAACATATTGTCAACAACATCAGACTGAATTTAGTCAATATACTCACTCATTCTTAAAAAAAAAATGCTAAAGTGTTTTCACTTGGAAATGTGAAAGTACGGAAAACCTCACACTCCAATACACTGACATAATGGTTAGTTTTAATGTCTCCTCTTTATTCATTAATGTCCCACTCAAAGATACCTTAGACCTTATCCAAATCATATTTCCTCCTAATATCTCAGCCCGGTTTCAGTTCACCATGAACTCAGGCTATTTTGTTTGGTAAGTTTTTTCACTTGGAAAAGTGAAAAAACTTTCAATATCTATTTCTAATCCATAGTATTTTAGTAATAAGATATCACATGTTTTGACTACTTGTATATGGAAATATGACTTCTGCATTACTTCAACCTTGGTATCTCTTCTGGGTCTGGCTCCCACTGACGAGACATCAAAGGTCGAAACCGGTGGGTAGTGACCCTTCCCATAATGCATAGCATTATACATGTCCTCAAGGATAATGTGCATTGCATTTGGGGATAACTAAGCAATTGATGTGAAGCCATTAGCCTCTATATACAAGTTGCCCAGTCATGAAGTGATTTCACGTGCAAACTTTGTTTGCTTACACTTGGATGAAGGATGAAACCAAGAATATAATTTCTTGGCATCTATAATTTATAGTATAACCAAGTTACAAAACTTTCAACAGAATAATAGTTACCAAAGCAGATAAGGGAAATACCACTGTGGTTTTAAACCAGTTAATTGCACAGGTAAGCTTGCTTCCTTACTTCCAGATCGTTCTATTCTACCTCTCTATAAACTATGATCCCACCAGTACACAGATCAGAACACTCCATAGGCTCCTTAAAAAGATTACCTCTTGGCCTGTAGAAGTCACAAACAAATTAAAAACTTATAACTCTAGACTCCCCCCCAGATATATGGACTACCAAAAAATCCATAAACAAAATGTGCCATTACATCCCATTGTGGATGGCATTGATTCACCCACATACAAATTAGCCAAAGCGTTCACACAGTATACTGGCCACACACCTTCACACAGAAAAAACTCAGCCCACTTTAAAGCCAGTATAGAAAACCTCGCACTCCATCACACTGACATAATGGTTAGTTTTGATGTTAGTTCTTCTTTTTATTCACTAAGGTCCCACTTAAAGTTACCTTAGACCTCATCTAAACCATATTTCCTCCCAATATCCCAGCCCTGTTTCAGTTCATTCACCATGAAAACTCAGGCTATTTTGTTTGGCAAGAAAAATTTTACAAACAGATATAGGGGACAACCATGGGTTCTCCACGTCTGGCCAACTTCTTCATTGAGACCTTTGAAGGAAAGGCCTTAAACTCTGCCTGACATGAACCCACCATCTGGCTATGCTACGTAGATTATGTGTTCTCCATTTGGTCTGGATACACTCCCAATTTCTTAAGAAATCTAAATAATCAACATCCCAGGATCCAGTTTACCTTAGAAAAGGAAAACAACAACAGTCTACCTTTCCTAGGCACTCTGATTACATGCTAGCTGGATGGATCCCTGACATTTTTTGACAGAAAATCTATACATACAGTTAAATAAATTCACCAATGGTCACCCACCACCCTTCCCAAAAATATGGGATTATAAAAAAGCCTCTATGATAGGGTAAAATTAATTAGTTCTTATAAGATTGCTCTAACTACTGAACTTGACCATATTCCCAACACTTTCTTACCTAATAGCTACAATCCCCAAATATAGTAAAACCATCTAACCACAACCCTCCCCCCCAACCAGAGCAGAGATTACACAAGATCTTTCACCATTCCATATATCCAGGTACATCTGAAAAATTAACAAAAATCCTAATGAAACCTAACCTTACAACCACTTACAGACCACATAAGAAATTGGCATCTCTTATCTTCTGTGGTCTGTAAGCGGTTGGTTGTCCAGCCACATTCCCTAAATCAACCAGGTCTCGTGCAACTGCACGAGACCTGATAGATTGTTGATTGTCTCCTACTACAGTGCCAATATCAGAATTTGTGAACACAAGGATTGCATTCAGTTCCACCAATACAGCCACTCAGGACTTGCTGACCATGCTTTGAACTACACCACAGGATATGCTGGAAGAGGGCCACTCTGTTACACTGCAGCACATACAAATATGAAAGGCTATTCCTCGAATCTGCCTTAGCCCTGGAAAACTTTCCAAACCTCAACAAATTTGGGTACATGAAACTGTCCCAAATTTGGGAAACATTCATCCTAAGATTTTCAGCCCAATGACCAAGACTACCCAATTTAGCCCATGGGGTGCCATTTAGGACTCTAGGTAAGACCGAATATGGTTGCCTTTCTTCAGCCTCATTTGCCCAGTGTTAGTGCCTGCATGCATGTATCATTGTTTTTTGTGATTTCTGATGAAGACAATGTGACATTGGCAAAATATAGGAAAGTATTAAGTAAAGTTTTTATAATTAATATTTTAGCATATGTTATTTCCAGAAAAATTACAGCATGAGTAACCAACATAGCCTATCTACGAGAATCATTTCTAGTGATACCTTCAGATTGGTTCAGGACACAAAAATATACAGGTGATTTGAAATAGGAAATGACTGGGATAAAGAAAATGTGTTTATATATCGAATTTATGAAAAGAATCGAAGTTGAACAGCACTCAGTTACGTGGGTGGTCTGAAAAGTTCTTGATTTTGACCATAGATGGCAACACTATCGGCACGATTTTTTTTTTCTAAGTTGGTGCATCTGTCATAAGTATCCATGTGAAATTGCAAGTCATTCTAAAATAGTTTGTTTTGTACAGCTGTCTGAAGCAAAAATGTTATCTGTATCCCTTGGATAAAATGGGCTACCGAGTTTAAACTTTTCCGTACCAGCCCTGAAGATGATCCACGTGAAGGATGTCCAAAAAGTATAACAACACCAGAAATCATTGATCAAGTGCACAATATGGTATTGGATGACCGGTGAGTCAAAGTGCGTGAAATTGCTGAGACTATAGGCATTTCAAAAGAACATGTAAGATATATTTTGCTTGAAGAATTGCAAATGAAAAGACTTTGCGCAAGATAGGTGCCACGCTTGCATACAGCAACCTGAAAAACGCACTTGCATGAAAATCTTTGAAAGTTCTTGGGGCGTTCTAACAAGAATAAAAACTGTTGGGCATTGATTTATTACTATGGATGAGACTTGGATTTACTATTACACACACACACACACACACACACCAGAATCCAAACAGCAGTCAAAACAGTGGATAGAAGCTATTTGTTCAGTGCCAAATAAGACAAAGTCGGTTCCATCATGCCATTGGTGTTTTGGGATGCTAAAGGCATTCTGTTTAATTATCTTGAAAAGGGTAAAACAATAACCTTGGAATATTATTCCAATCTTTTAACCAGACTAGATGAAAAAAATTTGTGAGAAAAGACTCGATTTGCAGAAGAAAAAATTCATCTTTCATCAGGATAATGCACCTGCCCACAAAGGTGTTTTGACAATGGGAAAATTAAGGGATCTGCACTATGAATTGTTGGAGCATCCACTTTATTCCCCAGATTTGGCTCCCTCTGACTTCTATCTCTTACCAAAACTAAAACTCTTCCTCGCTGGTCAGCGTTTTTCTTCGAATCAAGAGGTAATTACAGCTGTAGAAGGGTATTTTGCAGATCTTACTGAGAACCACTAAAGGGACAGGATAATGCCGCTGGAGCATCGCTGGAATAAATGTTTTATTCTTAAGGGAGATTATGTTGAAAAATAAAAATAATTTTGAAATTATAAATCCGCTTTTTCATTGTTAGGCCGAGAACTTTTCAGACCACCCTTGTATGAACTATAGACTCAAATACAATACAATCACAAAGTGATCAAAAAAAAAAAGTTTGTGTGGCTCTTTAGAACCACATAAAGTTTAATTTATAACATGAACAAAAGCACTTTATTTGGAAAGATAAACACTTTTAAAAGTAATAACCATTTCTCAGTGAGATATAAGTTTATAAATACTGCTCCTGTACTAGTCCATTATTATTAATTGACTTAAAACCATGTTATGTTGAATTTTGTAATCCACTCTACAAAGCTATTTTTCCATTTCTTCAAGAATGGGTTACCTCTATTGCTGAAAATTTTGAGGTCATAGTTGCAGAAGATCGTATTTTGTTTGTCTGCATTTATCACAATTGTTCTTATAGTAGATGTTGCTAAGTTTAAAGAAGAATTTATATCAACCTCACATTCGCCTACTTCTAAATATGTAATAACACTTGCACTATCTTTTTTTGTAGATATTATGACTTAAAAAAGAAGAAATTATTTTTTAACCAATTCAAGCACTACTGTATGTATTTAATAACTGAACTCACGTATTTTGTGTTAAGTGCATCGAATTATGGGAGTCGATACACACAGTACTATCACTCGAAGCCAGATAATTCAGGAAGTTATGCACCATCAGTGTTATTGCCCAGAGGCCATTCAGAGAAATTGGAGAATTGCCATTTTTTGAGCATTTGCAAAGAGCACAAAACAGCATTGATTGGCTAGCGTTAACTGAGGCCTCACTGTACTGCCAGGGCACTTTTTTTTTTTAATGAATACAATGTTTTCATTTAGCCACATTGCTTAGAAACATTAATCATTCCTCCTCCATATCAGTAGCCAGCACCTTAGAATCCAAGAAAAATAAAATTACAGTAGTCTGTCTTTTCTAGACTGTAATTACGTCTTCCCAATGTCAGCGATAAACATGTAGGTACAGTAGTTATGTGGGTAAGTACAGAAAACCTACCCACATAAATAGATGCATACACAAACTTTCCCATCATCTCCCTCCCCAACAATATGGTATCATTAAATTCTCCGTATCTTCCTATCCAATAATACCAACGGGGGGGACTGACAAAATAGCTATTCCTCCTATGGCCTCACATTTCTCTTTTCATACAGTTTATAGTAATCTTATCAAGATCTAGGTCTGGTCTAGCTGATAATGTCTTGGATGCCTTGCACATAATCAAATGGGGAAAAACTATTTTGTTTCACTGCGGCAAATACAAATATGAAAAACTTCTTTTTTTTTATTTTTTTAATTGGCAGCAGTTTAAAAACCAAATATGGTTGTGTTAAACTCTCCAAGATTTGAGAAAAACATTGATTCATAGTCAAGGCTAACTACAAGCCCAAAGAGGGCATCCCTGTTTGGTCTTTAGTCTTCTAGTGTAACATCTTCCACTTATTGTGTGTGTGTGTGTGTGTGTGTGTGTGTGTGTGTGTGTGTGTGTGTGTGTGTGTACTATTACAATTTTTATATTGTATCCCAGAAGATGACTCTGTGATATAGTCAAAATATTGGAATTATTAAACTGGTGCTGTTTCCTTTCCATTAACCTATTATGAGAGAACCTATTTTTGCTTCTTCTAGGGAGGGAAGGAGATCTCTACTCATGATCTTATTTCTTGCCTTGACTTGTGCTGCTGTTCTGTTATGTTATGTTTATGTTGTTGCATTGCATTGCATTGTTGAATTCCCTAAACAATGATTTGGCTGCCATTATCCTATTAAGTTCTTGCTATTCAGGTTGATCTGTGTTCATTTATGAAATAATCAAAACAGCAATCTACTAATAAACTGAAAACTGTGCACAATGCACCTATACAGAAACATTTACTTTTGAATCTCAGAAATAACAGAGATTTTTATACTAAACCATGCACAGATAGGAGACTAGGTTCACTCTGTGGTGATCCAAATATTAATTAGAGGAAATTGGAATGAATGTGAAGCTGATGATATACGATGTGCGGCTATTAAATAATGAGACTGGTTGCAAAAAAGTGGTTTATTATTACAATTGTACAACTTAATTGTTATCCCCTTCAGCATACTCCCCTCCTCTATCTATACACCACTGCATATGAATTTTCCATTGTTGGAAGCAGTGCTGCAAGTCATCAGGTGTTATCTGCTTCAGTAGTGCTGCCATTTTCTCCTTTACCTCATCCACTGACTGAAAATGGGTGCCCTTCAATGCGGATTTCAACTTTGGAAAAAAGTAAAAGTCGCATGGAGCTAAATCCGGTGAGTTAGGTGGATGGTCCAACACTGGGATCGTCTTATCAGCCAGATACTGCTTTACAGACAGTGGGCTGGAGTGTTGTCCTGATGGAGAATCCAAGCATTGTTTTTCCACAGATCAGGTCTCTTCTTCTTCCTCACTCGTTCTCTCAGCTTGGCCAGAACCTCAAAGTAATAATGTTGGTTAACTGTCTGACTCTCTTGTATCCATTCAACCATTACCACGCCATTGATATATAAAAAAAGAAAACGTTCAGCATTGCCTTCAGTTTTGACTTGCTCATCCTTGCTTTTTTTATTCTTGGTGACATAGGAGTTTCCAGTGCATTGATTGTCTCTTTGTTTCTGAATCGTACTGGAAAATCCACATCTCATCACATGTGATAATCTCCTGCAAATCTGGCTCCACTGTCAGCTGTTCCATGATATCAGTGCATATTTGTTTCCAGACATATTTCTGCTCCTGACACAAGTTTTTGGGAACCATTTTGGCACAGACTTTGTTTATGTTCAATTGCTCATGCAAAATTTGTTGTACAGTCTCCTTATCAATGTGCACAATGTCTGCTATCATCTGAATGCTTAATTGGCGATCTTTGCAGACAATTTCATTAATTTTTGCAACTTTTGTTCTGTTCCTGCCATGACGGGTGACTTTCTCATTCGTCATCTTCAACGTTTTCTTGACCTTCAGCAAAGCATTTGTGCCATTCATTCATGCACGTGACATTACATTATCGCCATACACCTCCTGCAACAGTTTCAAACACTCTGTTAATGATTTCTTCAATTTCACAAGGAATTTCAGATTAATGCACTGCTCCGTTAGACATTATTTCAGCAAAGCGACTTCACACGTTTCTTTTATAACTGCCTACAGACTAACTACGAATGACAGCGAACAATGCTTATCTCAACTGCTTCTAGAACCTGTGCATCCCATGGCACAAGTGCATCCCACTGCTACGAGTACACGATTCACAGCACACCCATCTCGTTATTTAATAGCCGCACCTCGTAGATAAGAGTATATGGTGGAGTAGAATCCAAGAGAATGATAGATGACTAGTAATGTGTATTAGGTCTATATTTGGGCAGTTGCTATTTAAACTGTGCATTAATGATGTAGTAGGGGATGTGAGGAGAAATATCTGTTTGTTTGCAGATGCTGCAAAACTTGGCAGGGGGGGGGGGGGAAGAGAATGAGCAAATAAAGGTGATGTAGAGATCCTGTAGGATGATTTAGATAAACTGATATTGCGAGCAAAAGATAATGGTTGCACGATTGTGACAAATGGATCAAAAGATTCTAAGCAGCATCCCTAACTTTGTTTCTCTCTCTCAAAGGTTTACACTCTTTACATCTCTAGGTTTACAAGCTAATTAGTGAATGCAGATTCCATCTTTCTTAATTTACAAGCAATTTTCTAGCCAATTACCAAGCAAGATCTCGAGACACAGTTTCTAGAAAAGTTGGGCAGAATTCTTGACATTTCTGTGGTATTTGGTTGGATCTCGCATAGATGCCTGCTACCACTTATCATTTATAGTTGAGTTGCCACCTTCCTCTCTGGTGATTCACTGCATGTCATGATAGATGCTTCCTCACATCAGATTTCCACACCAGTGCTAGAGCACTTCAGGGCTTTGAACTTTTCCCACTTTCTTTCTCCTATACATAAATTACCTGTCATCTCAAATCTTATCCATGACTTTGCAATCATTCAGAGCTTCATGATTTTCCATAACCAGTATCCTTTCCTTTAGTGTTACACAGTGATCAGCATTCATTTTACACAAATTATGGATTCTACAACCATGTTATATGATGAAAAAAAATGAATTCCATAACCAGTGTTTTAAACTCTGATCTCCTTGGCATTTTCCAGTGGAATGATGATAGCCTTGTGACCCTCAGTACTTACAAAATGCAGTTTTCTCTTCTTACTTTCAAGAAAGATCCCACTTCACTTTCTCTTACCTTTAATAATATCCATATCTCTAAAACAAAATCAGATTTCTTTTCTTTAGATGATTTAAACCTTTAGTCTTTCTTTCCATAAATAGCCATAGCCTGCCTCTTCAGTCTCCAAAATTAAATAAAATAAAAATAAATAAATAAATGAGTAAAAATAAATAAATAAAAAACAATAAAATAAACACACTCTCTCTTTCTCTCTCTCTTTTTCTCAATTTATCCCAGAGATTTTGTGACCTTTCATATTTAGAGATAATGTTTTAAAAAAAAAAGTTTTTTCACCTCTTATAACTTGTTCTAACCAAATTATTCACCCAAGTGCTCACCAATCATGGATTGGTGAGCACTTGATATGCCTAATTTTTATTCGTGAACTCTGTCATAAGGCTTTTTTAAAATGTATGAGACTTTGTGATTTCCATATTAAATGTTTTTTCTATGTGAAATATTAATCACTATATTTGTACTTTTCAGAAGTTATTCTGTCCTTCATTTAGATTATTTTTATAATAATTCTTATTTTTATTTAAAAAATTAAAAAAAAATCTCTCTCTCTTATACAGAAACAGATTTAAATCACTTGCACTATTTTTGGCATCTGCCACAGCATTCTCCAAACTTAAACAAATTCAGCTGCATCACATTACCAAAAATCTGGGAGACCATCATTGTGAGACTTTTAGCAAGATTCCATAGCCACACCCATAAAGAGCTCTGGTCACGACTGTAGGATTCCACCTTTTACAGTAAATTTGTGTTTGTCTTCCTAGTTTCATGCCTGCACTTAACATATTTCATTGTTCCCACAAAAATGCTCTGGTGACCAAGAGAAATATTGGCTTAGCAATCTAATTAGTTAAATAAATGTAGTTAATTATTGATGACTTTCATGTATTCATATCTCTCTGTTACTAGAGTACATACAACCTTTAAAAATCTTTTGTGGTTGGAATTGCCTTTAAGAAGTTTAATAAAAAATAAAAAAAAAAAATTGTAATAATAATAATTACATATTTTTTGTTAAGCTGATTTATATTGTAAGAATGTATTTCACCATTCTTAGGATGAGAGTGGAAATAAAATATGGATATGTCCTGCTTGTACTCACATTGATGATGGTAGTCCTATGATAGGTTGTGATGATTGTGATGATTGGTACCATTGGTAAGTCATTTTATTTTAACTTTTCTTAAAAGATTTTTTTTTTTTTTTTTGCTTTCTCTGATTGCATCATGCTAAGAATTATTCATACAAAAATCATATATTATGGAATTAACATTAATATGAACTGACATTTATAAATATGTTTGCACTTAAAGTAATTGCTGCAATCTTCTTGAATATTTTCTACGACTATTTTGTCACTGCTCATCACATCTAATATGCATTTACAAAGCAGTGGTAGAAAATAGTCAAGAGAAACACAGTTCGGAGCACGTATCATTAATTTAGATGGAAAAGTCACCAGAAACCTGAAATGTGGAAAGTTATCTGAGTTGAATAGGTGATATTCAGGCAGGAATGCTCAAATTTGCACTGCATAATTCAGTAAGTGCTTAGAAAGTCAAATTTAGATAATTAGCATAGAGTTTGTATAGTACCCACCTGTTGAAAGGAAAATAAAACAATGCAAGTGCATGGAAAGGCTTATGTGTTGGCAGTACATGTTAGTTTATTTTCACAGTATTGATTACAACACAGAACGATAAGAAAATAATTAATATTTATTAACTTATTGCTGATATTTCACTGGTATTATATCCAGCATCTTCAGAGCCCAAGAATAGTTTATCACAGTACACAAAACAACAGCAGTTTGGTATAACAGTGGGACTAGTTTAAAAAACTTGTAATGGATAACACAAGGAAATAAAGTCCTAATTTGGTGCCATCTATGTCGGAAAAAGAGAGAAAACAAGTATATTAATTAAATCTTAAAATGACTGTCTCCCAGATTTTTGGTAAATTTATACAGCCATATTTGTTGAGGTTTGGAGTATGTTTTTAAAGCTGCTATTTATTCCCAAAACAATCTCTCTGACTTATAATGACTTCTGTGTAGCACTTTTGTTTTCTTTCATTTGATCCTGTGTGAAGTGGTATCCAAGGCATGGTCTACTAGATCTGAATTTCCATAAGGATGTATTTTTTATGTTCACCAAGGTGGATGTCAACAGTTTTTCCTGTCTGTCCATAGTAAGCCAGGTTACAAGAACAGGACACTTCATAAACTCCTGGATGTGATAAAGAAGAGAGGTTTCCTTAGGTGAACAGATACGAGTTGGTATGGTACATAGCTGATATTTATTAAACACTCTAGATATCTTTTCAGGTGTGCTTTTCATTTTAAAACAAATAATTGAAAAATCATGGGAGTATAACAAGGATCTTTGTTTAAGTTTTGTAGATCCGGAAATCGCATATAACAAAGTGCCAAGAAGAAGAAGAAGAGCTGTTGAAATTGCTACTCATTTGGGATAAAATGGTCCAAATACAGAGCGGTACATAGTTTTTTATATAAAGTGGTACAGCAGCAGTCAGAATTGAATGAGTATAGGAAAATGTTTGATGTAAAATCATATATATGGATCATATTATAAAGAAAATTGTATTAAACATGATATGAAAATCAGAGATATTCAACTCTTGTACTTTATGCAAATACTAATACTCCTAAGTAAATCTACTTATTTACTAAAATTGAATAATGCTCTAACAAATTTGGCATGATATTCAGTATGTGAATATAGGCAGAACATGGTAAACCTGGACCACATTCTCAATGGAGAACCGATAGAAAAAAGTGAAATATTTCAACAATTTAGGCACAATTTTAGCAATTTAACAAATTAAATATGGAAATAGACAACAAAATAAGCAAACTGATATTGTGTTGAGCTAGTTGAACAAGTTTATATGGAATAAAAGAGAAATTAGCTAAAATATTACATTAGCAGTATCCAAGACCAGCATCCATTAACCAGAGACCGATGAGACCACATATATGAGAGCCCTGAGAAAAATTGGGAGTGAATAAATGATGTCAATGTAGAATCACTGAAAAATGAAGATATTAGGAAGGAACAGGGCATTGTTAAAATGTAATATCATGTGAGTAGAATTAATATATGGTGATAATGATATGGTCACTTCTACAGAATGGGAGAGAGAGTGAAAAGTTAGTAAATCAAATGTTTGATGACAGTAGAAAGCCTCAGAACCAAAATATGAGATATTATGATAGGAAACCAAAATATGATAGGAAGTTATTAATAATGTAAGCATGTAGTACCATTATAGTATCCTGTGCACCTCCTGAAGGTACATATCAGGAATATGATGATGAGTTATATAGGAAATGTTTCATTTATATATAAGGATGATTTTTATAGTTAGGATTGTTAGCTAATAAAATGTTTGAATCAGCCTTCTCATCTACATTTTATGAAAGGCTTTCATTTGCAAATTGGCTACCTTGTAGTTTACAAAATTTTGTCGGATATAGTATGCCCACAGATTCAAGACCCTTCGACACTTCTGTGCATGTCACAAAAAGGAGAATCCATTCCGATAATAGGATAATCAATCTGTCTTCTGGGATGAGTTATTTATTATTACACGACGGAAAATTAACTTCTCTTTTATGATCATTGTAGTTTTTAAAGTGGTAACTATTTTGCTTGTATAACAGTTAGAAAATTTTATCTATAAAGCACGTGATTTCGCATGTTGGTGACTAATTCATACATCCTTCATTTCTTTCTCCCCTTCAGCATGAATCGACTATTCTTGGCACCAAGCCAAGCGAAGCTCAACAAAAGTGTGGGCATACTGTATGCTATTGAGGAATATTTGAATACGAACTTCAGAAATCCTACATAAAATTATTATTATTATTTGTGCATGTGCATATATGTGTGTGTGAGAGAGAGAGAGAATAAATTACATGTTGGCATTTGGAATCCAGGGAATAAGATTTACACATGATAGTCTAAGTGAGGTTATATTAAGGTCTTGTAAAGAAACAAATTGACTTCCTTAACCTTACATGTCAGTTTGTGCTTCAGCATCGTAATTATCCTCTGAGTTCCATTTGCAATCTTTGCTGTATGGTCCCTGAACTACAAGTCTTCCTGTGTACTAAAACTCTAAGATCCATAGCTTGATCAGTTTAATCTTACCAATATAATATGCCATTGGATATCTCATTACACCTAAGTGAATAACTTTACATTTATTAATATTGAACCGACAAACATGTGACAATATTCAATATAAAAATGAATGGAAATAGCTACATGTTTCCTTTCAATTCCTTCCCAATATTATCATTAATGTAATGACTAAATAACAATGGACCAAAGACTGATTCCTGAGGTATACCACTGGTCACCTTAAATCTTTCAGACTCATACCTGCATACACCAATTTTTCACCGTGTCCGGACAATTCATCATGGAAAAAATTGATCGCGTAGAAATTTTGTATAGAAAATTAATTGTGGGAAAATTCTTCGCAAGAAAATTTGAAATCCTATTTCATGTCATTGTTACCATGTAGCATATGAAAAAAAAAAAGAGCAATATTTTATGTGTTATTTATTATTTCGATTATATTTAGTGTTCTGAAATTTTTTATTCCGTATAAAGTTATTAATATTCTTTCCTAATTCTTGTAGAGAGGCTTATACGCTGGTTAAACATGATAACTAATAATTAAGGAATTTACAGCATACACTAGAAATATAAATTAAATAAACTTTAATATATACTTTCCGATATTTCGGCAAACGTCACGTTGCCATCTTCTTGAGAACTTAATACAAAGACAAGTGCACACAAGTACTACATAACAGCAAATGAGAACCGAAGCTAGGAAGCTAACATTTTCCTAAAGTCCTGATGGTACCCCCTGGTGGGCTATATTGGCAGTTCTCAGCCTTTGGGCTGAAGTTCTTCTGATAAATGTTTCCCAAATTTGGGACAGTCTCATGCATCCAAATTTGTTGAGGTTTGGCATGTTCCTAAGGGCTGAGGCTGATTCCATGAATAGTCTTTCATATTTGAACTTGCTGCGGTGTATTACTGTGGCTTTCTTTCATCTTATTCTGTGGCAAGTATCCAGCGCCTGGTCTGCAAGCCCAGAGTGGCTGTACTGGTGAAATCGGATGTAATCCTTGTGTTCTGAGATTCTGATATTTGCTGTCCTGCCTGTTTGGCCAACCTAACTGTGTAAAATTTAAACACCGCTTCATCTCACAGAAAGCTCTCCGTATCTACAACCGAGCGAGCCAGGCTTTACTTCGGGAGCAAATTACCACTGCACGTGGTTCCCTAGTCGACATAAACAGAGCTATTTTAGCGCTAGAAAATGAGTTTTCACATACGCTTAATCACGAGCTTTGGTCAGTCCTACATGACGTCTCGTGTACGGTGGCTAATAAAGAATTCGAATGAATACGGAGCCGACATATCAACAAGTTTGAAAAATTAATAAAGAACTCGCCGTCCAAACCTAAACTACAAACCAACACTGTAGTTAACCTTTCTTCAGTTATCTTGAAGCCTGAAGCACTCAACGCTCAGTCACAACTTCGCCATTGCTCCTAAGAAATTACCGGCTGAGGAATTAATGATCCAAATTGAACGCGGGATTCGCCACCTTCCAAACCACATCGCCAACGATATTAGATTGGATGTAGCCTGTGTTCTCACAAAAGCAAAACCTCCAAAATCCAACATATCCATTAGTGAATACAAGTCACTACAAGAATTGAAGAAAAACAAAGAAATAGTGATCACTAAAGCAGATAAGGGGAATGCCACTGTGGTACTCAATCTTAATGACTACACAGGTAAGCTCAAGGCTTTACTATTAGATCAATCCACTTACCTCCCTATTGAATACAATCCCACCAACTCTCAAATTAGAAAACTCCATAGGCTCCTTAACAAGGTCACTTCTTGGCCTGTGGAGATTACCAACAGACCGCAACCATATAACTCTAGACCCCCCCCCCCCTCGCATATATGGGCTCCCAAAAATACGTAAAAAAAATGTGCCATTACGTCCCATAGTGCATGGCATTGATTCCCCCACTTAAAAACTAGCCAAGCATTTAGCCAAAGCACTCTCACACTGTACTGGCAACACATCATCACACATAAAAAACTCAGCCCACTTCAAAGCCAGTATAGAAAACCTTACACTCCAACATAATGACATAATGGTCCGTTTTGACTTCTCCTCCTTATTCACGAAGGTCCCACTCAAAGAAACCCTAGAGCTAATCCAAGCTAAATTTCCTCCCGATATCTCAGCCCTGTTTCAGTTTACAATGAACTCAGGCTATTTTGTTTGGCAGGAAAAATTCTATAAACAGATAGAGGGGACAGCCATGGGTTCACCACTTTCCCCACCCTTGGCCAACTTCTTTATGGAGACTTTTGAAGAGAAAGCCTTAAACTCAGCGCTACAAAAACCATCCATTTGGCTTCGCTACGTTGATGATGTGTTCGCTATTTGGCCACATGGCCCAGATTCACTCCTCTCCTTCCTAACACATTTAAACAACCAGCACCCTAGAATCAAGTTCACCCTGGAAAAAGAGGAAAACAATAACCTCCCCTTCCTAGACACACTAGTCACCCGCCAACCTGATGGAACCTTGGTTTTCTCAGTTTATAGAAAACCCACGCATACAGGCAGATACATTCACCAACAATCCCATCACCCCCCCCCCCTCAACAATATGGAGTTATTAAGACACTATTCAACAAGGCAAAAATAATCTGTTCAAATGATCAAGCCCTAACCACTGAACTAAATCACATCTGTGACACTTTCTCAGCCAGTGGCTACCCCCCCCCCCCCCCTTCACATAAAAGATTACTCTAAATCCATCACCATTCCCTACAACCGAGGCACCTCGGAAAAAATCAACAAAATCTTAAAAAACATGACTTACCACTTGTTACAGACCACATAGAAAATTGGCATCCCTTATCCACTCCACTAAAGACCAACCACTTCCCCTAGACCTACCTGGTGTATACCAGGTCCCTTGCAGCTGTAAATTGTCCTACTTTGGCCAAACAGCAGGACAGCAAATATCAGAATCTCAGAACACAAGGATTACATCCGATTTCACCAGTACAGCCACTCTGGGCTTGCGGACCGTGCTCTGGATACTCGCCACAGAATAAGATGGAAGAAAGCCACAGTAATACACTGCAGCAAGTTCAAATATGAAAGACTATTCATGGAATCAGCCTCAGCCCTTAGGAACATGCCAAACCTCAACAAATTTGGATGCATGAGACTGTCCCAAATTTGGGAAACATTTATCAGAAGAACTTCAGCCCAAAGGCCAAGAACTACCAATATAGCCCGCCAGGGGGCACCATCAGGACTTTAGGAAAACGTTAGCTTCCTAGCTTTGGTTCTCATTTGCTGTTATGTATACTTGTGTGCACTTGTCTTTGTATTAAGTTCCCAAGAAGATGGCAACTTGACGTTTGCCGAAATATCGGAAAGTATATATTAAAGTTTATTTAAATTATATTTCTAGCGTACGCTGTCAATTCCTTAATTATTAGTTATCATATTATAATATTCTTTCTTACTTAGATACTACATGCCCTGTAGATGGAATATTAATTTTTACAAAACTTGGCTAGGGAGAAAGGACGTCATATTTAAGAATATTTTGGGATAATAGTTATTTCCTACTAATATTTATTAGTTAACCATTTACTTATTCCTATTAACTATTGTATTAATAGTTATAATAGTTAGTGATAAAGGCCACAATATTTAAGAATATTTAGTCTTCTAACCATTCACTATTTTTCTGTTCTGTGCATTTTGACATCCATCCAGAGATGTGATATATTTTTTATCTGAACAAATTCAGAAGGTTAGCTGTTTTAGTTATTGAATATATGTGTATTTTGAAAATCACTACACTTTTCCTGCATAATAAAGACATCTTGTACGCTGCTACCATTTGCAAAGCTAGTTTAAGATCATAGGTGCAATTTTGAGTAATTATATTAAAGAAAATGATAATAAAATTACGTAAATGTTATCATAATGATGTAAATAAGCATAAGCTAAATTGCTATCTGCAGCTTCAATACTAGTCTTTACCTTTTCCTCCAATACTAGTATTTTATGACACTAAGAAATTTTAAATCTTATTTTTAGTCTTCTTTATGGGGAGGGGGATATATATATATATCAGGGGCAAATATTCCAGGTGTGCAGTGCTCATCCACCAAATAGCAAGATCACCGATATTATCTTTTTGCATTTTTTCTCGTTAAAGACTCCCCTAATTGTTTCCTGACTTCGCATGATTCCTAAAATGAAACACAATATATTAATGCTTTACGAAGAGAATACTTTTCGATGCGTAAACATTACATCACACTCACTCGTTAATAGCCCTGGTGTGCATTCAAAATACATACACCTTTGAGCCCTTTTGAAAAGATGTACAGATGGCACAGTGTTCTAGTAGTTTTAAACTGCTCAGAAGGCGAGGCAGGGTGAGCTCTGAGTCAATAACACCTAGAGGCTGTGATTGGTTTTTGTGTCAACCAGTCCAATTGAATGTTGTTTGTCACGAGTTGCAGTTTTTGTTTTCTGAGTTTCATCTGTTTTGCATGTGTGAAATGTGGACTGACATGGTAGGGAAGTTTTTATATATAATATAGAAAGTTTTTAATATATAATTTTTGATAAATTTATAACTTTTTTGCCCATATTTGCAATGGGAAACAATATTGTCAGAGGTAAGACTTGTCCTTCTCTTCCAAATTTTACACCTTCGAGTAATTCAAATACACCAACCAAATATAGCATTCTCTTTAATTATTGTTTTCTAATATACAGTATCTTAAAACAAACGCATTGTCCTCCACTCTATGCAGATTTGGTTGCAATTAATTGCACTAGACCAATTAAGATGAGCACTGAGGGGCTATATAATCGTAAAACTTTCATACATTGATAAAAATGCAATAATATGGTCATACTGATGTGAATTTTGTAGTGTGGGTTATATAAGCCACGACAGCAGATCCAATCGAAATGGGCATGCGACGCCACATATATATATATATATATATGTATGTATAGATGGATGCTATCAAAGTGAAGTACATAATGAATTACTTCTCTTGTGAACCATTCAAAAATAAACTATAATCAGAAATATCATGTCTTTAACAACCAAATAGCGTACCCTCTCCCACCAATGAGCTGTGGATTCAAAACTTGCAATAGGCATGGATGTTTGTAATTGTTATTAGGTGAGAGATGAATTTCGTTGTCTGAAAATACTAGCATTGGAGGAAAAGGTAAAGACTAGTATTGCAGCCACAGATGGCAATTTAGCTTATGCTGATTTACATCATTATGATAGCATTTATGTAATTTTATTATCATATTCTTTAATATAATTACTCAAAAGTGCGCCTGTGATCTTTAAACTAGCTCTGTTAATGAAAACAGCATACAAACATATCTTTCCTATGTAGGAAAAGTGGAGGCATTTTCAAAATACACATGTATTCAGCAACTGAAACACCTCATCTTCTGAATTATTACAGATAAAATATATACAGTATGTATATATATATATCCTTTTTTTTTTTTTTTTTTTTTTTTTTTTTTTTTTCCAGAATTCATTTTTACTTGGTTGGAATATTATGAAAAAGCTTTAATGACTGATACCGAGAGATAAAAAAAATGACATGATATATTTGAAAAGATACTACTAGTACACTAGTTTTGTTGAATTGATCAACATCTTCAGGTATCACAATCAAAGAAGTATATAAAGAATTACAGAGCTTAAAATCGTAATAACAGAACAAGTACAAAAAGACAGTAGCGTGTGTGAAAACAAAATGCGAGCTTGAGTTCCAAACAAACGTATACTACGCGTTGTCGCAAGTGCGCCATTACTAAACAGAGGCAACATGTGCATCAGAGATTGAAACTCAGGCTGCTGTTGATATGAGAGGAATCTAGAGAAATTTCCCTAGATTCGACAATCTTTCTCTCGAGTTCATCATAGCACACATGGATGTTAGAAGTTTGAGTCCAGTTCACAATGTGTTGGCGGCCTTCGTCTGAGTTAGCTAAAAAGAGAACGTGGCTAGAGAGAGCGCTAGCTCTAGTCCTTCAAAACTTGCTTCACTGCGCTTCCAAAACTTCATTCAATACTTAGCAAATCTAAAGAGAAACATCTTCCAACTCAGTTTCCAGGAGTGTACAAGATTTTATGTGATTGTGGAAAGCCATACTATGGCCAGACTGCTAAATCTGTCCTTCTACGTTTGGAAGAACACCGTAGAGATATCTCCTATAACAGGAGATATCTAGCCACGTTCTCTTTTCAGCTAACTCAGACGAAGGCTACCAACACATTGTGAACTGGACTCAAACTTCTAACATCCATGTGTGCTATGATGAGCTTGAGAGAAAGATTGTCGAATCTAGAGAAATTTCTCTAGATTCTTCCCATATCAACACGCCTAAGTTTCAATCTCTCTGACGCACACATTGCCTCTGTTCAGTACTGGCGCACTCACGACAACGCGTAGTATACGTTTGTTTGGAACTCAAGCTCGCATTTTGTTTTTAAACACGCTACTGTCTTTTTGTACTTGTTCTGTTATTACAATTTTAAGTCTCTGTAATTCTTTATATACTTCTTTGATTGTGATACCTGAAGATGTTGATCAATTCAATGAAACTAGTGTACTAGTAGTATCCTTTCAAATATATCATGTCATCTTTTTATCTCTCGGTATCATTAAAGCTTTTTCATATATATATATATATACACACACACACACATAGGAATACCTTGTATAGCGCGGTTTTGAACAACACGGGTTTTATTATTACACTTATCATTATTAAACTAACATTGTCAACACTGACCAGCGACTCCCGGGCGCTGCAAGTGACAGTCGAGAGCCATTTATGCAGTAGTTATTCTATTGGCTCTCGCGTAGACATGTTCTTTCCCCGAGACATTTTATTATTTACGTTAATATTAGTATTTAATATTTTTTATTATTTAAGTATGAGTGAAAAGAGACAAAACAAACAAGATACTGTTGGAGTAACAAAAAAATGCAAGTGTTGACATTAGAGAAGAAACTTGAAATTATAAAATGTCACGAGAATGGCGCTTCATTTGCTAAAATAGCACGTGAGAATTCAATGAATGAGTCATCTGTACGAACAATTATTCAGAGCAAAGAAAAGATTAAACAACATGGAATGAGCATCGCTTCTTATATGTCAAAAGTGATCACGAGAACTCGATCTTCTACAAAGAAAAATATGGAATGCCTTCTAATGATCTGGATTGAAGATTGTAATCAGAAAAATATTCCTTTGAGTCAAATGATAATCCAGGCAAAAGCAACAAGTCTATATGACAAAATAAAAGAAAATGAAAGCAAAAATTAAGGAGGTACAACCAACCAGTGAAACTTTTATAGCAAGTCGCAGGTGGTTCTACAATTTCAAAAAGTGTATGGGACCCCATAACGTAAGAATCCAAGGTGAAAGTGAAAGTGCTGACACTAAAACTGCAGAATTATTTCCCAATGAATTGAAGGAGCCTATTGAGAAGGAAAGCTACACAGATGATCAAATTTTTAACGCTGATGAGACTGGCTTGTTCTGAAAAAGAATGCCATCGCGCACATTTCTAGCAGAGAAGGAAAAAACACAAGCTGGGTATAAAGTATCAAAAGACCGATTGACACTTTTACTAGAAGGTAATGCATCAGGTGATTTAAAATTGAAGCCACTCTTAGTGTACAGAGCAGAAAACCCAAGAGGTCTTAAGGACTTTACAAAAAACAATTTACCTGTTCATTGGCGTTCAAATAAAAAAAGCGTGGGTGATCGTTCACTTTTCGAAGACTGGTTTAAAACTTGTTTTTGCCCTTAAGTTAAAAGCTATTGTAAAAAGAATGATATTCCTTTCAAAATTTTGCTTTTATTAGACAATGCACCAGGCCATCCAACTCTATTGACTGACTTAGATGAAAATCTCAAGATTCATTTTTCCCCTCCAAACACAACATCAATTCTGCAGCCGATGGATCAAGGCGTTATCTCCACTTTCAAGGCTTACTATTTAAGATGAACTTTTGCTCAAGCTATTAAAGCTGCAGCAGAAGAAGATTCTTGGACTTTGAGTGAATTTTGGAAGAAATTTAACATAAAAGATGCCATTCAAAATATTTATGAATCTTGGCAAGAGGTGACTCAAAGCAACATGAGAGCCGTATGGCATAATATCTTGCCACATTGTCCAAAGGACTTTATTGCCTTTGCAACACAGAAAGAGGAAATCTCAACAGAAATTGTGCAGATGGGCAAAGATCTTGGTTTTACAAGTTTAGATTATAACAATGTGAACGAATGTATTGATTCTCATTTAAATGATCTGGATGATGAAACTGTTAATAATTGGTGGATTTTTATATTGATAGAGTATTCATAGATATTATATCTTAATATAATTCCTACCATAGAGAATGATCTCTGTTTCTAACAGTTATTTTTTTTTTTTATTCCGAGTGTACCTATATGTTATTATATGCACAAGGGTTCACTCCAATTGGTGCAATGACCTTAACTCTTTCAGAATCCAAATAATCACCGACTCAAGACCAAGATACAAAATAAACACATTTAATATAACAAAAACAATATATATATACACTTCAACAACTTTACGTAACTAACTACAAATTAATTGGATCCAAGGCCTTTTAAAAATAAACTTACACTTAAGACTAGACTAAACACTTTGTTTGCACAATCACAAAAATGTTCATAGCCAGTTTCTCTCTCTGTCAAGGCCTTTTCAGAAGATATATGACTCTATTCTTCATTTTACAGGATCCTTTTTCATCACTCATGTAGCACACATAAAAATCTTCCTGACTTAATTCTGTCTCTTTTTAGTAGAAATAATAGTCAGATCAGGCGTCCTTAATACTGATGAAACTTCTTAATCAGAATTTTCTCAAACATTCCTTTAGAACGTAAATAGAAAATTCTTCTTTTATTCACTATACTTAATGACAGTCTTAACTTTTCCACTTTAAAAAAACTTACAGTTCTACGATTTCCTTATGGAATCTACCATAAAACTTTCAATTAGTGTTTCCTCCAATATTCCTTTTAAAACGATTTATAGCAATATTTCCCTTTTATTTATCCACATACTTATTCCACATTAAAACTTAATAGTTCCACGATTCCTTTTTCGAAAAATACTATTAATTTTCCTCCGACTGTCACTTAAAAAACTTAAGTTCCTTCGAACCTAAATATCTGCCGGCCTGTGTTCTCAAATCCTTCCGAACACTATCTTGTTTACAGCCGTTACCCAGATACCGAATGCTCTCTTGTCAGCTGTCAATCACTCCATAAAACTTTTCCGCGAGCATGCGCACTCCACGAAAGTCAGAAACTAAGTACTGTAAAGTGGCTGACACGTTGTATCCGTTAGCGATAAGAGAATGTCTTCATAAAACACGAAACTTAATATTTCAAACCACAATCAAATTCTTTTAAGTAATACAGAGATCAAATCTAGTAAGTACATCAATTTTTTAACTTCTTTACATATCACTTTGGACAAAACAATTCCATAACAGGCACATCGCAAGTGCCGACAATGTGTGTTATGAAAACAAAATTAATAAACATTCTAACATAACCAATATGTAAAAATATTCAGAATTTTGAATTATGATTATTTTTACAAAACCCTTTTGGAGTTGGAACAACAATGAGCCTATGAAGCAGATGAAGACGAAGATGACCCCACTGATGTCATGGTTGAAGAATTTTCCTTTTCTGAACTTTCAACTTTTGTGAGAAAAATCGACGAAGCGTCCGACTTTCTCATAAATGCTGACCTGAATTTGGAAAGAAGCATCAAAGGGAGACAAAGTCTCAATAATGCCATCAAATGCTACAGAGATCTAGTACTTGAAGACACAAGGATGGTTCAACGAACACTAAAAGACTACTTTAGTAAAAAGTAAAATTACTGTATGCTAAAATTGAAGCAATATTTGTTTTGTTTTCTAA
The DNA here is from genome assembly GCF_054136105.1 of Typopeltis vanoorti. NCBI lineage: Eukaryota > Metazoa > Arthropoda > Arachnida > Uropygi > Thelyphonidae > Typopeltis > Typopeltis vanoorti. Next base: position 97,778,510 of record NC_143551.1, on the reverse strand, counting down.
AACTTTTATATCAGTTTAAAAGGAATTTATTTGTTATTTAGTTATTATTAGTAATTTTATTGGTTAATAAAAAAAATTTTTTTTTTCATTTTTAAACATTTTTATTATCCTAAATTTTTGTAATAAACAAATTAAATTGAAAACCTTTATAAATAGACCTCGAACAACGCGGTTTTGCACAGCGCGGACTCTTCCTCGAACCAATTAACTGCGCTATACAAGGTATTCCTGTGTATATATATATATATATACACTGCTCAAAACAAGTAGGAAATATTTTGGTTTTCTTGTAAATAATAAAGTTATAAAAAAAAAATTACAAACGTAACACATTTATTTTAAACTATTCTTAATATACAACAGTGAAGAATATGCAACTGCATACAAAATCATGTTAAGACTTGTTGAAACGTGTCTTAGTCATATTAGCATGTGGGGGTATAAAAGCATGACTGTTATTCTCACTTCCACAGTGCATAATTATAATTTCAATTGTAAACTTTTGTTACCTACCACCCATTATTTTTATTAAAAATGGCAGAGCAACATGATATCCCAGAATCCATGGCTTGGAGAGCCATTGGTCAATTAGAAACTGAACAAATGTAGCAAGTTTCGCTCAAGCATTCTGTGTATATCAAAGCATAATTTTGCAACGTTGGAATCACTTTCGGGGTGCTTAAGGGTCAAAGCTGTATAACTGAGAGGAGACCTCCACATAGCCTTTAAAGGAATGCAGAGAACCGACCAGGACTTCTGACCTAATGTCCAATCCTCACCTTCTCGTGGTGCACCCTGTTGGGTATCTACTTGGATACTGAACGAACAAGGATGGGCTGGCAATTTGGGATTTAGCCGACCAAATTGTATTCTTATTGGTTAAACCAAAATATAGAATGATGGTACAACATGACAAAATTTCATGCCGGCTGGGGCGTCGCCCGGTTAAACAAGGCCCCCATTGTTTTCGCCAGGGAACCAGGGCGAACAGCGAAAAGTCAGCTACTGGAACAAATCTGAAAATAAACCCCAACTCAACATCACCAGAGTTAAAGATCGGTACTATCAACGTAAGAAGCCTGAATGGCAAAGAAATGGAGCTAGCTGAGGAATTAGATAAGTACCAGATCGACATAATAGGGGTGACTGAAACAAAAAAGACCAAAACTGGTGAGCTCTTTCTGAGCAATAAATACAAAATGTTATATTCAGGCAATGACAATCAAGGAAAAGGAGGAGTAGCCATAATATTCAACACAAAATACGAGGCTAATCTTCTTGAATGGCAGGCAGTCTCAAGTAGAGTAATGTGGGCAAATATGAGAATGGGGAACTGGACAATGAGACTTATTTGTGCCTATGGTCCCACAGAAGGTTCTACTAAGGTAGAAGTGGAGGAATTTTTTGAGGCTTTAGAAAAAGCAACTGACACAATGAAAAATGAAAAGTTGGTCCTTGTTGGGGATCTAAATAGCAGAGTAGGAAATGATTGTCAGACATACAAAAATATTTTGGGAAAATTTGGAGAAAAGAGCAAAGCTAATAATAATGGCAAATATCTGTTGGATTTCTGCTCAGGACATGGACTGGTCATTACTAACACCATGTTCCAACATAAAAATGTGCACAAATTCACATGGAGAGAAGAGGCTAGAAATAAGAAAAGTCTCATTGACTATGTTATTGTTGATAGTGATGTTTTCTTCCTGGTGCAGGACACCAGAGTGTACAGAGGATTTGAAATTGGAAGTGATCACTATTTAGTCTTGAGCAGGATAAAATTGAATTTCATATTGAAAAGAATAACATGTAAGAAAGTTTTAAAGCGAATAAAAGTTGAGCAGCTCTCAGATGTGAACTGTAGACTAAAATACACAAAGATTATTGAAGAAAAAATGAAAGAGTTTGAGAACAGGAACCAAACCTTGGAGATTCAGTGGCAAACTCTGAAGAAAACATTGATTGATTCTGCCAGAGAGGCATGTGGTGAGGTTGTTTGTAAGGATAAAAAAATCAGAACTCCCTGGTGGACACAGGAAGTTAAAGAGGCAGTGAAGGAAAAGAAGAAAGCATACCAAAAGTTCCTGGCAAATAAGTCAGCTTTTGCTCTTAGAGAATATAGAGACAAATGCAAGAATGCTAAACACTGTGTAAAACTAGCTAAACAAAAGTCATGGGAGGACTTTGGCAAGAATATAGAAAATAAATATCAAGAAGGTGGCAAAATATTCTGGAGGTTGTTGAAGAAACTTAAGAATGGAGGAAAGAGTGCTATAAAAGGAATTAGAGATGATAAAGGTGACATGAAAACGGGAGAAAAAGATATCCTTGAAGTATGGAGTAATTACTTTGAAAAACTGCTAAATGAAACAAGCAGTGATGACAGCACAGTGGTAAAAAACACTGACCAGGCATGCAGTCAGGAATACATATCCATACTTGAAGTAGAAAAAGCCATCAAAGGCTTGAAATGTGGAAAGGCAGGAGGAGTAGATGATATTCGACCAGAAATGCTGAAGTATGGTGGTATAAGAGTATTACAGTGGCTGCACTGCATAGTTCAGAAAGCCTGGACAGAGGGACGAATTCCCGATGATTGGAGTAGAGCTCTCATAGTACCCATATATAAAAAGGGAAATAAAACTGAATGTGAGAATTACAGAGGTATTTCTCTACTGAGTGTTCCTGGCAAGATCTATGCAAGTATACTTGAGAAACGGTTGAGAAGAATTGTGGAAGAGAAGCTTGGTGAAGAACAAGCTGGATTCAGGCCAAATAGAGGCTGTCAGGATCAGATCTTCACTTTACGACAAATAGTCGAGAAAGCATGGGAATATAACAAAGATCTGTATTTAAGTTTTGTCGATCTGGAAAAGGCATATGACAAGGTGCCAAGAGAGAAGCTATTCAATACGCTGCAGTTATATGGTGTGAATGGGGCATTATACCAAGCAATACTTAGTCTTTATTTGAGTTGTAAGTCAGCAGTCAGAATTGAAGGAAGTACAGGAAGATGGTTTAATGTTAAATCTGGTGTGAGACAAGGATGTACATTATCCCCTCTGTTATTCATTATCTATATGGATCACATTATGAAGGAAAGTGGTATTAAACATGATATCAAAATTGGAGATGTTAATGTCAGCTCTTTGCTTTATGCAGATGATGTTATACTTCTAAATAAATCTGCTACAAGTCTGCAAGATTCTCTGACTAAATTGAATAGCTGTTGTAATAGATATGGTATGAAGGTCAGCAATAAAAAGACAAAGACAATGAAAATAGGCAGAATCATTGAAAATGTCAACTGTGTTGTGAATGGAGAACCTGTGGAACAAGTAAAACATTTCAGCTATTTAGGCACGATTTTTACTGAAGATGGTAAATTAAATATAGAAATAGACAACAGAATCAGCAAAGCTGGTATGGTGGGAAGTCAATTGAATAAATTCATATGGAATAAGAGAGAAATTAGTCGGAACACTAAATTAGCTGTATACAAGACAGTGTTCAAACCAGTTTTAACTTATGGATCTGAGAGCTGGGTCAGAAGTAAAACACTTGACCAAAGACTAGAGACCACAGATATGAGAGTCCTGAGAAAGATTATAGGCGTGAACAGATGGCAACAATGGCAATATCATATTAAAAACGAGGATATTAGGAAAGAACTTGACATTGTCAGCATCCAGGAATGCGTTAGCAGAGCTAATCTCAGGTGGTATGGTCACTTAAATAGAATGGGCGAGGAAAGATTAGCAAAACAAGTGTTCTCTGCCAGGGTGGCAGCAAAACGACCCAGAGGAAGGCCAAGATATAGGTGGATTGATACGATACAAAGTGCTCTAGACGATAGAAATATAAGATCTGATAATGTTGGAGTCTTGACAAGTAACAGACTGATTTGGAGGAAAATTGTAGATAGGAAATTAATAATGATGTAATTTTTTTCATGTAGTACTATCATATCCTGTACACCCCTTGAGGGTACATGGCAGGAATTTGATGATGATGATGATGGTAAATTAAATATAGAAATAGACAACAGAATCAGCAAAGCTGGTATGGTAGGAAGTCAATTGAATAAATTCATATGGAATAAGAGAGAAATTAGTCGGAACACTAAATTAGCTGTATACAAGACAGTGTTCAAACCAGTTTTAACTTATGGATCTGAGAGCTGGGTCAGAATTAAAACACTTGACCAAAGACTAGAGACCGCAGATATGAGAGTCCTGAGAAAGATTATAGGCGTGAACAGATGGCATCAATGGCAATATCATATTAAAAACGAGGATATTAGGAAATAACTTGACATTGTCTGCATCCAGGAATGCGTTAGCAGAGCTAATCTTAGGTGGTATGGTCACACTAAACAGAATGTGCGAGGAAAGATTAGCAAAACAAGTGTTCTCTGCCAGTTTGGCAGCAAAACAACCCAGAGGAAGACCAAGATGTAAGTGGATTGATACGGTACAAAGTGCCTTAGACGATAGAAATATAAGATCTGATAATGTCGGAGTCTTGACAAGTAACAGACTGATTTGGAGGAAAATTGTAGATAGGAAGTTAGTAATGATATAATTTTTTCATGTAGTACTATCATATCCTGTACATCCCTTGTGGGTACATGGCAGGAATTTGATGATGATGATGGAATCACTTTCTGGAAATGTTTCCTGAAGACAAGAGCAAGGTTGCCCATCAACAACTGCAAGAGACGAGCAGTATTTGTCATTATTGTCATTACTTGCCAGAAGAAATCGAACATTTAACGCAGCACAACTTCGATTTGAACTTTCCGCAGCAACACAGAGGCTGGTATCAACATAGACAGTACAAAATCGTCTTCATGCCATAGATTTATGTCCTTGAAGACCAATGGTTTGCATTCGACTTACTGCAAATCACAAAAGAGTCCGAAGAATTTGAGCACAGGAACACCGCAATTGGACAAATGCAGATGCTCGTGTACTTTTTAGTGATGAGTCTAGGTTCAGTCTGCAACCAGATAACTGGTGTATCTTGATAGGACATGAAAGTGGAACAAGAAATAATCCACATTTTGTTTGTGAAAAACCCAAACATTAAGGTGGGAGTTTGATGGTATGGGCTGGAATAAGTATAAATGGCCCTACTGATCTCCATCTTATCATAAACGTTTCGTTAACAGCCCAAAGGTATCTCTGTGATATTTTTGAACCCATAGTTCGTCCATATGCTGCTGCAATTGGTTTGAGGAAGAAGGTATTGAACGAATGGAGTGGCCTGCTTGTTTACCGGATTGTAATTCAATTGAACATGCCTGAGATGCTTTAGGTAGGTGCATTTCTGCTCAACTGGTGCCACCACAGTTGCTTCAAGAGCTCGAAATTGCTCTCACAGAAGAGTGGGTAAATATCCCACAAGAAGTGTTTGATCATCGTTTCCAGTCCATGCAATCAAGATGTACTGCTGTTAATGGAGACCATATGCCCTATTAAAAATTAACAAAAGCGTTTTTAGCTATTCTTTTTAAAATTATTTCACGCTAAAATGTATAATTTCTTAAATTTGTAATAAACATCGATTATTTAAACAACGTCTCATCAATTATACCCTATCCATAAGTAAGAAATTTATTCATGTACAAAGTACCCAATAGTTAAAATTATTTGCAGAAATTTATAATTATTCAACAGAAACTAAAACATCCCCTGATTGTTTTGAGCATTGCACACACACACACACACACACACACATTTATCATATCTAGATGGGTGTCTTAAGTGTACACAAAAATAGTCAATGGTTCGTAGACTAAATATTCTTAAATATGGCACCCTTTCTCCTTAAACCATCCTATTCCAGAAAACTCCCGAGATAAAATATTACTTTCATTGTATAACAATAAAAATATTTTGAAAACCTAATTAAAATGTAAATAAATAATACATAAATATATAAAAAAAAACTATATTTTGTGAAATTTATCTTGCACTACATTTGCTTTTCATATATTGGTATCAGTGCAATATCATTTCAATTTTCAGTGAATATCATTTTCACAGAATTTTTTCTGCGATGAATTGTCTGTGAATCCTTTTTGATATATGTCCATCAGCCATCCTCTTATCCAAACTAATAGCTTATAATCCCATCCCACATCCTCCAACATCCTCTTCCATGCTGTACCGTGTCAAAGCCTTAGCAAAATCTTGGTGTACCCATTCCATGTTATAAAATGTGAGCAAGTTACTTGACCATGATCTTATCTTAGTAAACCCATGCTGATCATTGCAAAAGCTTCTCTGTCAATCCATTTCTGCAGGAGAGCTCTTGCCAACTTTCCAAAATCTTCAGCTCCACTGATAGATACATATCAGTCTTTGTGCCACCTTATGCAATGGGATTATCATACATCTTTTCTACTCCTCCGGAATCTTCTCGGTGCTTCAACCTGTTCTCATAAGGTTCATTCCACAGACCTTCTATCATCTTGGTCACTCATCTCTGGATCCTCTCCACTTCCTCCCCATCACGAAGAAACCCTGGTGCCCATAACTGCACAGTAGTTCAGATGGGATCTTATCAAGGCTCGATACAGAGGAACAACAACTTGTTTGTCTCTGCATGTTAAAGTATTTTTCAGAAGCCAAGTGATTCGATGAGCTGATTTAGTCACTTTTGCAATGTGCCCCTAAACTCCACCAACACTCCGAAATCCCTGGCCTCATTAATCTCCTGGAGTACGATTCCACCAATGCGATATACTGCTTCTATTCTTTTCACCCCAAAGTGCATAACCTTACACTTTACCACATTAAATTGACATCCATTTTTCCTAGCCCAGTCCTCCAAACTATCCAAATCATCCTGTAACATTTTGACATCCTGTGCACTCACAATTGCTCTACCCAACTTTGCATCATCAGCAAACAAGTGAACACTTCCTCTCAAATCCTTTCCTATATCATTGATGAACAAATTGAAAAGCAGTGGTCCAAGTACAGAGCCCTGCAGCACACCACTAGTCACAAGCCATCTTTTAGACTCCACTCCTGCATAAACCACTCTGTGGTATCTCTTCTTCAACCACCCTCCTATCCATCTCACCAACCCTATATCTATCCCCATCTGCTCCAGTTTACTGATTAGGGTTCCATGTGGTATCCTGTCAAAGGCCTTGGCAAGGTCCAGTAGTTTCACTGTAAACCCATTACCCCTATCCAGTTCAGCCGTCACTGTGTTATAGAACGTGAGCAGATTACTGAGGCATGATCTACCCTTCACAAAACCATGTTGTCCCCATTCAATATCCCATTTTCATCTATCCAATCCTGTATTCTTTTCTTGACTAATTTCTCTAAGACTTTGACAATGATTCCTGATATGCTAATCGGTCGGTAATTTACAACAGCAGTCTTGGAACCACCTTTATGCAGTGGAACTATTTTCCCCCTCTTTCCACCCGCTCGGGACTAACCCAGACCCGAGACTCAAATTAAACAAAATGGTCAAGGGTACTGACAATTTTTTAGCTGCATCTTGTGCAACAAGAGCTGGTATACCATCCAATCCCACAGATGTATTGACATTGAGGTTATGCAATAGACTACTCACCTCCACTTCATTCACCACAATTCCCGTATAATCTACTGGTTTATTCGTTTCTGCAATGTCACCACCTGGATGATATATACTTGCAAAGTGCTCACTGAGTAACTCAACTATATCAACTGATTCAGTTACCTCCCTACCATCGGCATTCTTTAAAATCATTCTGCCATGTACATTTTTCCTTTTACTTGCTACATATCTAAAGAACTGTTTAGGATTCTCTTTAGCCTGCATGGCCAATGTTCTTTCGTAATCCTTTTTTGCTTTTCTTACCACACTCGTCACCCTTCTGGCCTGCGCTTTATATCGTTCATGTGCCTGCCGGTCACCTTTCTCCTTAAATTCTCTCCATAGTTGTTTCTTTTTTTGCAGCTCAAGCTTAATGGTGTTAATCATCCATTTAACCCCTATTTGATTTATTATTCGGACTCTAGATATACAGTCAGCCATTGCTTCATGCAAACCTTCTTAACTGCCTCCCATGCACTATCAACTTCTAGTCCTTGCAGTTGTACATGCCATGGCACTGAACCAATCAAACTCCTAAGCTTGTCATACTTTCCAGCCCGATAATTCCACATGTACCCCATCTTAATTGAAAATTCCACACCTTTAGCCACCTCCCAAGTTAAGACCCTATGATCACTCTCACCGATTGGTGGCAATGTGGTCATATTTGTTACAGCCAGATCCTCAGATGTAATTACTAGGTCAAGCACTCTCTGACCCCTAGTATTTTCCATTACATGCTGTTGCAGATAGTTATCCCTTAATAACCGCATAAAATCCAATTCCTTCCTCCCGTGTGTCCTCTTCTCACTCCAATCAATGCGACCATAGTTGAAATCTCCCATAATAATTACCCTCCTTCCACTCATTTCTTCTATTTGCTTGTGCATACTGTCACAACCATCTTTTCCATCACCTGGTCTATAGCAGCACCCAATTGTATATTTAGTTCTGCTAGCCACAATCTCACACCAAATGGCCTCAAATCTCTATCCTGCAATTCAACTTCTATTTTCCTTGGCTGTAGCTCATCAGCTATCATCAACAATACTCCTTCCCCCATTTTATTCTCCCGGTCATTCCTGAACACACTATACCCATCACATTCAATCCCACCAGCTATATCATCTACAGTCAGCCATGATTCACTAATACCAATAACCTGTGGTCTGGAAGTGCCAACCATGGCCAAAAACTCTTCCTTCTTGTTCCTAATACTCCTAGCATTAGTGTACATGAATTTAAGATCCCCATTAGCCCGAACCATACCTTGATGCCTTATATTAACTATCCCACTCTGATTTGTTGTCCTTATTCGCTCGGGCATATTATATTCATTCATACATTCAACTGCCTACCTAAGGACTGTATATCTACCCCCCCCCCCTTATGTTACAAGTGCAATAAACACGGTATACTCCAGGGTGGGCAGCGGAGGGAGTGGGTCTTTGGATGAGTTGAGTAAGCTTTTTAATTTTGCAGGAGGTTTAAAGGTGGCTTTGATGTTGTATTTCTGTTTATTTTATCTGATGTTCCTTTAATGTAAGGAATGGTTATAGTTTTATGTCTGGTTTGTCTTTGTTTTTTATTGAGGTCTTGTAGAGAATTTTTTTAATAGTGTTTTTTGGCTATATCCATTTTTTTGAAAAGTATTGCTGATAATTTTAAATATGTCTTTCAGTGCCTGTTCACTGGAGCAGATCTTCAGAGCTCTGTTTTTTAGAGTATTAATGACACTTAGTTTTTGTGTTGGGTGTTTGGTAGGAGTTTATGTGTATATATTGGCCAGTATCTGTCAGTTTCTGGTAAACAGTGAAGGAAAGATTGCCAGAAGGAAGACATGTGACAAGTGTATCGTGAAACGGAAGTGTGTTCTGTTTTTCAATCTCAATTGTGAACTGTATGAGTTTGTGTTGTTTGTTTAGGTGGCTAAGGAATGTGTCTACTGTCTGGCGGCCATGGGACTAGATCGCAAAAACTTCGTCACCGTATCTAAGCCAGACTTTGGGTTTTAAAAGAGAGGAATCTATAGCATGTTGCTCAAAATGTTCCATATAAAAGTTAGTAATAGTGGGAGGATAATGGCTGTGCCTTCTTTTTGTAGGTAGAAAGCGTTTTGCCATACAAAATAACCTAAACTCAATACGTGTGCAAAGAGCGCCATATCTGGAGGAAACTTGTTCTGTAAAAGAAGGATTGTGTCATTGATTGGGACATTCGTAAAGACGGAAGAGACGTCAAAACTGACTAATAAATCATCTTTTACTAATATACTGTCTTGGATGATAATAAATTTAGTTTAATCCTTTATTCAAGTGTGTGTAAACAAAGTTTGCACCTGAAAGTATCTTCAGAACTGGGGTAAAGTGGTACAACACTGGGCAACTCCTTGCAAAGGTGGAGCAAGCATCTCAGTATCTTCCATAATGCAAAACGCATCTCCTTGCAGATATGTATAATGTTATGCATTAAGGGAAGGGCCACTACCCAGACTAGTTTCAACCTTTATTGAGGTCTCTTCAGTGGGAGCCAGGCCCAAGTGAAGATATGTATCTTTGTTTGCACACATTTGGATAAAGGATTAAACTAAATTTATTATAGTCTGACCAAGTGAAAAATAAACCTTCAACATCTTTCTCTAAATCCAGAGTAATTTAATAAAAAGGTGGCACACCGTTTGGCAGCTCCTATGGGAGGAGATGGCCTTGCTAATGCTTCTGCCTTGGTATCTTCACTTGGGCCTGGCTCCCACTGAAGAGACCTCAATAAAGATCGAAACTAGTCTGGGTAGTGGTCCTTCCCTTAATGCATAACATTATACATATCCGCAAGGAGATGTGTTTTGCATTATGGGAGATACTGAGATAGGAGTGTTGGTAGCTTGCTCCACCTTTTCAAGGAGTCGCCCGGTGTTGTACCACTTTACCCCAGTCCTGAAGATACTTTCAGCCGCAAACTTTGTTTGCACACACTTGGATAAAGGATTAAACCAAATTTATTATAGTCTGACCAAGTGAAAAATAAACTTTCTTCATCATCAATGTCTTGGATGATGTTTATGAAGTGTTGTGTGTTTTTGATATAGGAGGAGGAATGTCTTACCAACTCCTTGAGTGCTGCTGCTTATTTTTTTGGCTAAGTGATAATTCGGGCTATCGATCCCATCAACTATAGGCTGGAGTGGTGTGTTTTCTTTATGTATTTTCAGTAGCCCGTAAATTCTTAGGGAACGAGCATAGTGCGGGAATAGTTTTTTGATCGTATCTTCGGGCCATGTGGTAATTGACTTAAGTAGTTGCTCTGTTTTCTTTTTTATTCTATTGGTTGGGTTGTAGTTAACGAGTTATGTGTTATTGTCTGAGACTAGTAGATTCATTTTTTCTACATAAGTGGTTCGGTTTAAAATAACAGTGACATTTCCTTTATCGGCTCTAGTTATTACGATGTTTGGATTTGACTTTATTGATTTTACTGCTGTTAATTCGTGTTTTGTTAAGTTGCATGTTATTGTTTTGTTATGATTTAAAATGTTGGCGGTTTCTAAACATATTTTGTCTGCTATGTTATTTGGGATGAATCTTAAGCCTTTTTCTATGTTACAAATAAATTCAAGTTTGTTTATCGATTTGGGTGCCACCGCAAAATTTAGCCATTTATTTAATACCGATAGTTTGTGTTTGTTTAAAGTGTGGTCGGATAGGTTAACTATGTTACTGTTTCTTGCTTCTGATTGGTTGTTATCATTCCCTGTGGAGAAATTTGAAGCTACTTAAACGCAGATATCTGGATGATCCTGGAAAAGATTACAGATAACACAGTGAACCATATCCTCCAAACGAAGAAAGAAAACCTAATTTCCAAATTTCAAAGACTAAAATATCGACAAAACCAGCCGCCATATTCAAATTTCTCCACAGGGAACGGCTTAGATTCATCTTAGGTCTGGCTTACATATATTGACGATATTTTCGCAATCTGGTCCCATGGCTGCCAGACACTAGACACATTCCTTTGCCACCTAAACAATCAACACAAACTCATACAGTTCACAAGTGAGAGTGAAAAACAGAACACACTTCTGTTTCTAGATACACTTGTCACACGTGTTCCTTCTGGCAATCTTTCTTTCACTGTTTACCGGAAACTGACACATACTGGCCAATATATACACATAAACTCCTACCACCACCCAACACAAAAACTAGGTGTCATTAATACTCTAAAAAGCAGGACTGTGAAGTTCTGCTCCAGTGAACAGGCACTGAAAGACGAATTTAAAGTTATCAGCAATACTTCAAAAAAATGGATACAGCCAAAACGCTATTAACAAAATTCTCTACAAGACCTCAATAAAAAACAAAGACAAACCAGACATTAAACTATAACCATTCCTTAGATTAAAGGAACATCAGATAAAATAAACAGAATACTACAGAAATACAACCTCAAAGCCAACTTTAAACCTCTTGCAAAATTAAAAAGCTAACTCAACTCATCCAAAAACCCACTCCTTCTGCTGGCCCACCCTGGAGTATACCGTATTTATTGCACTTTTAACATACCATATATGGGAGAAACAGGATGCACAATTCCTATCAGGCAAAAAGAACATAAACGACACATCAAATATAAATAATTATAATGAAGCTAGCCTTTCGGATCATGCCCTGAACACCCTACATAGAATTGACTGGAAAAGCACTAGTTGTCTACATCACACCAAAACATGGTATGAACACATATTCAAGGAAGCCTGTGAGATTATTAGCAACCACCCTAATCTGAACAATAATGAAGGTCTAAAAATCCCAAAATAGATGGAAGGCATATATTCAATCCATGGACCCTTCCTCTCTAAGAGCAACTATAAACAGGACTGTAGAAAATCCAGGATCCTAAATCAGAAATAACAATTGTAATGCTAAAAGAAGGATATCATTGTTACTGAAAGAAAACTATCTGTAAGAAAGTGTTTATTTATGTTATCCGAAATAGAATTTAGCTTGATATAGTTTATAAATAATTTTTTTTTTTTTCACTAGAGGTCATGCCAGTAAAATAACTTGTGATCAATTCATTGCTTCTCTAGCTTACTGTATGCAATGTAACTCAGCTTGTCCTGTATATTTGTATATGTTTCAGATGATGATCTTAATATGAAGATCGAAACGTCGGGATATTAAAAGTTATTTATGACACGGTTGTAAAGTCCATAATTTCTAAAATGAATGCTGAGCACTGTGTAACACTAAAAGAAAGGATTCTGTTAATTTGCCAAGCATATGATTTTCCTTCCCATCTTAACCTAACTTAAGTGCTACCTTAAATCTAACTTAATCTATCTTATTCCAGTTGCTATATCCCCATCTAGTCCTATTTGGGAATTTCAAAAATTTGATATATCTCACAGAGCAATTCTTTAGTGGTGGGATCGTCCCATGAAGACCACCAACCCAATCTGACGAGTTCACCATTACTAGACCTTATGGATATGTCTATGAGAATATCTGCTTTATATTATGGGATACTAAGGCAAGTGATGTGAAGTCATTAGCCTCTATATGTGAGTTGTCCAGTCATGAAGTTATTTCACATGCAAACTTTGTTTGCTTACACTTGGATAAAGGATTAAACCAAGAATACAATTTCTTGGCATCTTTAATTTATAGTATAACCAAGTGGAAAGACTTTCAACATCCTTTCATTGTGATCTAATTTCTCCAGACTCCTGATACCAAATGGATTCAAGTGGAGACGAATCCATTCATATGAGATGTGTGGAGTGATTGGATTCACTCCACACATCCAAAAACTCGCAACCATTTCTTCTACACAACATTTGGTTTGAATTGTTTGCCATTTTAGGCTTTTTTATTTATTCGTTACTATCATCTCTCATTAACAGATTAATGATTTTTACTCTTTCTCTCTTCAGTCTTCTCTCTTTTAGCAATCCCTTCTTTAATATTCAATTTATCACTATTAGATTTAACACTCTTTGATCCCTAAATTCCTTTTGTCTCATGTCTTGCAGCAGCTCAATAAATTCAACTTCATTCTTCTAATGAGAACTACTATCTCTTTTAGTTTTCGTTTCTGTTTTTCAGATGCATTTATTTTTGATTTTCACTCCTGAAAAACTCAGAATAGAAATCATCAGTGGCATGCTGTATAAGTGAATCACCATACCATATTACATCCTTCTTTTTATATTTTTATTTTCTATTTACTTATCCGATTATCATTACTCAGTAATATATTATATATTTAATTTCTTCCTTGTCTATCATTTTGCTATATATCTTTCTTGTTATTCCTGTTCCCCTCTAAACACTTCTTGACTTGAATTACCATGTTATCTGTCTAATAATTAATTTTAGTCTTTAGACTTCAAAAGTTAATTCAGTGTCCTCATTTGAATTGGTACTGCATGTCTCAGGGAGCAGGCCTTTCCTCGATGTATTCATTTTTGTCGTTACTCATTGTTATTATATTTTTGGCATCATTTTACATTACTCCTTTAGTTTTTCAAGATCTCAACAAGTGTAATAGGAAATATACCAAATATATAATATAATAAAGAGACAAAACTGAGCAGCGATATACAGTACTACATTTTGACTGTACTAAAAAAATACTGCAGCCAATTAGCATCTTGTAGTCACGGCTATATCAATTCACTCTCTAGTATTATTTCAAATCTGGTTAAGCAAGGTCATGGTTGCTGTTTTAATAATATTTTTTCTTAGAATAATTAGTGTTTTAAAGTTTAGTAATACTTTGCATAGCACAGATATAGGACTGAAAAAGTCCCATGCTATGCAAAACTGCACTGTTTAAAACATTATACTCTCTGACCACAGATCTGAGACCCTAGTGTTGGATCTTGAATGAAAGGATTTCCTTGGAAAATTATTTCTGTTTCAAGATCCAACAAATTTAGCTAAAACAATAACGAAAATTCTTGTAAATAAGTGAAGATACCAATTTTGTTTAAAGAATTATACTAATACAAATTTTGTAATATTAATTAAAGGTGAAAGATGTCATTTATTTGTAAAAGATTATAATGTAAGAAGTTTCTCTATAAGATATATGTTAGAGCATAATAACGAAGGATCAAAGTCCATTAACGACAACTTCGGATAAATTGTACAGCTGACGGCAAATTGCTTACGTGCGAACGGCACGCTCACAGTGTTTTCCGGGAAAGCGCAGCAAGCATATGAAGTATTCCAGGAAGATAGGAATGAAAATAGGAGCTGGGCACAAAAAAGAAAGTGTCAGGAAGAAAGTTTTGGGTGAAAGAGGGCGCTAGATACACGAGGTATAAAACGGGTTTGTCTCCCCCGTTCAAGGCTTTTTTTTTTTAGGTTTTTTCATCTGGAGTTGCTGGAGAGTTTCTGGTGGAGGCAGGAAGAGTTCCAGTTCAAGATCTAGTCAATAGCGGGCAGATATTCTCTGCTGTCGGTGGAAAGAATAGATGAAGAAATATTAGGTACTCTTCTGAGTAAGCCTGAAGAAATTGGCCGCCACATACGTCCACGTGGATCGATTCAATCCATGCTGTTTCCAGTCGAGAATGCGATGAAAGGACAGAACAATGAAGGCCAAACCTATCCCATGAGTTAATCACCAAGGACGAGATCGAACATTCGGAGAGAAATTATAAAGAAAGGATAGACTGAATAAGTTACAGGAATGTGGTAATGTAAAACCCTTTTATAATTCCTTTGTTAAGAAAGAACGGAATATTGTGTTATGGAAGAAACGAGATGTTAGGTTATAAAACTCTAAAATTGTAGGGAGGACTATAGTGAGATTTGGATACCAGTGTCTAGAATCTAAAGGCTGTTTCCTTAGTATTTGTGTGAATGAGTAGTAGTTAATTTGCTATAAGTAATGATCTATAGAGTTATCGATGTGAATGTTTTAAGAATATGTGTAAGATAGTAAAGATATTTAAAGGATGCTAGCTAGAATTTTGTGTAGTGAAATGAGCCTATTCTTAGATGTGATATGTGAATTACAGTTATTTATTATGTCTAATCTTATAACTTGGGATAACTCTATTCCTATTGAGCGTTTTTTATTGTAAATGGAATCTTTGGAATCTAATAAATGTATCTTGATTATCTTAACCTATTTTGTGCCTTGATTTGAATCCAATGCACCACTTGCTAACATTTGAATCTGAGTGGGAGTGAATTATATGACAGAGACCATGACTGCAAACTAAAGTATTTTAAGAGAGATAGATAAGATTGAGATAAAGAATAACTAATAGATTGATTCACTTAGTATATTTTCTGAGGGTAACCCTCAGTTGGCTGGCGCAGCTTGATCAAATAAATGTTGCCAGAATAGGAGGTAACTCCAGACCGTCATTGCTGAGAATCAGACTCTATTCAGAAGTCTAGCCTTTGTCGATTTATTCAATATACTTAATCTTTCTAAGAATCAGCCAAATTGTGTGGATAGATTTAACTGTGAATGAGATAAGTAGGAGAACACAATAAAAAAATATAAATTAAAGAAATGTCACAATATAACAATGGCGCACTGTCACAATATAACACTAGTCTGGTAACTTGCCAAGAAGAGTCAGTTCATGTTAAAGGGGAATAAGAAATAAGCTGGTGCATGCACGAATTGGTCACCAACATGCAAAATCACGTGCTTTATACGTAAAATTTTCCAACTGTTTATACAAGCAAAATAGTTACCACCTTGAAAACTACAATGTTCATTAAAGAAAAGCTAATTTTCCGACGTGTAATAATAAACAACTCATCCCACAAGACAGATTGATTATCCTATTATCAGAATGGATTCTCCTTCTTCTGACATGCGCAAAAGTGTCGAAGTGTCTCGTATCTGTGGGCGTACAGTAGTGTGTTATAGTGTAACGTGTTCCAAAGATACATCCATAATATTAATGAAAAAAAGAAAAAATGTGCATAATTTGTTTGGTGTAAGCTCCCCAGAAATACTAATTAATTCTCACAGAAAAATTAAAAAGGATTAAAATAAAACAAAAAAGAAATAGTAAAGATTTTTAATGCTGATAACTGAACATGGGTTTTTATTTAGAAAAACTGTATTTAAACAATGTTCGTTGCATGGTTTTTTTTTTCATTTTTTCTGCATCAAATAGCATTTTGCAAATGCTTGCTGAACTTTAATGCTCTAATTCACTGTTCGAATGCCATCTCATCCATAAGCAAATTAAAAGCTCATTTAATAAGAATTATTTTGTAGGCACTTAAGCAACAGTTTCATCTAATTTATCTTTCCTCTTCTTCATATTTGTTTAGTTTTTATTTTAGTGTTAGTTTATGTTTGTTAGGTTCACAAACTTTGTTGCAGTTCCTCTTCCTTCATAACTGTGAACAAAAGGTTACTTGTATGTATTAAAATTAAAAAATTTGTAATCACACCTTTGTTGCACCAGAGTTAAAATATTACTAAAGGGTCCTTTCTTTTAGCGTTACATGGTGATCAGCATTCATTTTAAAAATTTTATGGAATTTACAACCATGTTAAAAAAACTTTTTTTATTATCCCAACGTTTCGATCTTCACATCAAGATCATCATCTGGAGCGTACATAAATATACAGGACAAGCTGAGTTACATCATTGACTGTAAGCTAGAGAAACGATGATTTGATCAGTGTTATTCTACTGGCGTGACCTCTGGTGAAAAAAAAAAAATTATAAATTACATCAAGCTAAATTCTAATTTACAATGACAGGAATAAACATTCTTTTAGTTGGTTTTCTTTCAGAAACAATTGGTGTCCTATTTTTAGTATTACAATTCTTATTTTTGATTTACAATACTGTTTATAGTTGTTCTTAATGAGGAAGGTCGAATATATACCTTCCATATGTTTGGGATTTTTAGACCATCATTATTGTTCAGGTTGTGGTGGTTGATAATAATCTCACAGGCTTCCTTGAATTTCCGTTCATACCATGTTTTAGTTTGATGTAGACAGCTGGTGGTTTTCCAGTCAATTCTGTGTAAGGTATTCAAGGCATGATCAGAAAGGTCAGCTTCACCATAATTATTATATTTAATGTGTCGTTTATGTTCCTTTTGTCTAATAGGAATTGTGTGTCCTGTTTTTCCTATGTATGTTG
Source organism: Typopeltis vanoorti (assembly GCF_054136105.1). NCBI lineage: Eukaryota > Metazoa > Arthropoda > Arachnida > Uropygi > Thelyphonidae > Typopeltis > Typopeltis vanoorti. The sequence goes on along the minus strand of NC_143551.1, from coordinate 97,760,755 downwards.
CAAGTACAATAAATCCGGTATACTCCAGGGTGGGCTAGTGGAGGGAGTGGGTCTTTGGATGAGTGGAGTAAGCTTTTTAATTTTGCAGGAGGTTTAAAGGTGGCTTTTAGGTTGTACTTTTGTAGTACTCTGTTTATTTTGTCTGATATTCCTTTAATGTATGGAATGGTTATAGTTTTATGTAGTCTTGTTTGTCTTTGTTTTTTATTGTGGTTTTGTAGAGAATTTTGTTAATAGTGTTTTGGCTGTATCCGTTTTTTTGCAAGATATTACTGATAATTTTAAATTAGTCTTTCAGTGCCTGTTCACTGGAACTGATCAGTTTTTTAGCGTGTTGAAGACACCTAGTTTTTGTGTCGGGTGGTGGTAGGAGTTTATGTGTATATATCGTCCCGTATGTGTTGGTTTTCGGTAAACAGTGAAGGAAAGATTGCCCGAGGGAAGACGTGTGACAAGTGTATCTAGAAACGGAAGTGTGTTGTGTTTTTTTCACCAGAGGTCACGCCAGTAGAATAACGTGATCAAATCATTGTTTCTCTAGCTTACAGTCAATGATGTAACTCAGCTTGTCCTGTATATTTATGTACGCTCCAGATGATGACCGATGTGAAGATCGAACCATCGTGATAATAAAAAAAGTTTTTTTTAACGTGGTTGTAAATGCCATAAAATTTTTAAAATGAATTATTAAAGGATGCTTCGATACAGCCAATACAACAACATTCTAAATGACTAAAGTACTGTTTTAGTAGAGTCAGAATGTTAATGCAATACAGTTCCATACTGCTATTAAATTTTTTTAAACTGTTAAAAATTATAAACCATTGTTATAATATTTAAATATCTTAACATGATTTTATGTAGGAAAATGTTGTTAACAGATTACTGTAAGAAGAATATAGTACTAGTGCTTGTATTTTCACTATTAGTTTCAAAACATGATGTGACATAAAAAGGCATCATTTTATATATATAGAATAGATGTGTGTGTGTGTGTATATATCAGTGGTGCACCCAGGATTTAATCTTGGGGGGGGGGGGGGAGTTGAACGGATAAAAATATAATTATCCGTTTAACTAAAATTCGTTAAATTTCGTTCATTAAATAAAATTCATTAGGTAATTATAAAAATTTATTTAAAGAATAAAATCCAGTTTTCTTTTCTTTTTACATCCAGTTTTCTTTTCTCTTGAATTATTTCAGTCGTGGTTACATTAATCTCTCTCTGTGTGTATATGTATAGCAAAGCCAGTCCGTTCAATCGTGATTGTGTCATGAAAGATCTTAAATAGGTTTTTAAAAGGCATAAGTTAGAAAATGACCTTTCACTGACGCATGTTGTTACCGGAAGCGTTGCAAATATTTTTAATAAGTTATAGATGTTAGGATATATCATTTTGTCACACTTTGAAACTGCATCAACGGCATTTTTGAATGGAACTATTGCAAATGGTTTTTCAAATTTCTTATACCACAACTGAAATTTGGTGTTCAAAATTGCTGAATTTGTATATAATGCAAATCACCGGCATAAAATTCACACAATTGACGAAAATCTTCCGTTGCACTTGCTGTTGGAGCATCTTTTCCATTTGGTAAAAGAGAAAAATATATATTTCAAAATGTTGCAGTGCCGAGTGAAATGTTCATGAAGTTGAGTCAATATTTGGTCAATAAATGGAATGAAATAGTTCTCCTGAAATACTCTTCTACAAAATCGGCTGGAACATTGGACCTTAATGTTTGTTTTGATGAAGTCCTTGGCTTTTTAATGTCAATATTAAAATTATTGGCTTTTCTTCATCGTAAATATCTTTAAATGAAGAATCTGGTGTTTCACGAATGAAACACCAGATTCTTCATTTAATTGAGCCACATCATCATCAACAAAATTTAGGACAATTAAGAGGTCACTGTCAGATTTTTGCATTATTTTAGACAATGGTAAGGTGCACGCAAATATTTTTTGCAAGCTAAATAAAGATATTATAAATCTTAAAACATATTAATATTATAAACAACAAGGACGTCTTTTTTTAGGGGTATTGAAGAAATTGTGCACCTTTTCAGTTATGCCAATGAAACTTCTTATTTGTCACAGATATACATTTCCAAGTACATCACACATTTCCAAGTGCCAAATTCAAACTATGTGATGCACAATGAACATATAAAGCTTGTCGATATTATTATTACATAACATCTCCATGTAGTCCAAAGACATATCGAGGAAGGGCACCTACTCTACAACTCTCTGTCTTCACCAACCACAACTACAGTCATCATCATCTACACCAACACTGTCTACCTATTTCTCAATGAATTGAAGGAGCTTATTGAGAAGGAAGGCTACACAGATGATCAAATTTTTAACGCTGACGAGACTGGCTTGTTCTGGAAAAGAATGCCATCGCGCACATTTCTAGCAGAGAAGGAAAAAACACAAGTTGGGTATAAAGTGTCAAAAGACCGATTGACACTTTTACTAGGAGGTAATGCATCAGGTGATTTAAAATTGAAGCCACTATTAGTGTACACTGCAGAAAACCGAAGAGCTCTTGAGTGCTTTACAAAAAACAATTTACCTGTTCATTGGCGTTCGAATAAAAAACCGTGGGAGACTCGTTCAATTTTTTTCGAAGACTGGTTTAAAACTTGTTTTTTCCCTGAAGGTAAAAGCTATTGTAAAAAGAATGATATTCCTTTCAAAATTTTGCTTTTATTAGACAATGCGCCAGGCCATCCAACTCTATTGACTGACTTAGATGAAAATGTCAAGATTCATTTTTTTCCCTCCAAACATAACATCAATTCTGCAGCCGATGGATCAAACCGTTATCTCCACTTTCAAGGCTAACTATTTAAGACGAACTTTTGCTCAAGCTATTAAAGCTGCAGCAGAAGAAGATTCTTGGACTTTGAGTGAATTTTGGAAGAAATTTAACATAAAAGATGCCATTCAAAATATTTATGAATCTTGGCAAGAGGTGACTCAAAGCAACATGAGAGCCATATAGTATAATATCTTGCCGCATTGTTCAAAGGACTTTGTTACCTTTGCAACACAGAAAGAGGAAATCTCAACAGAAATTGTGCAGATGGGCAAAGATCTTGGTTTTACAAGTTCAGATTGTAACGATGTGAACGAATGTATTGATTCTCATTCAAATGATCTGGATGATGAAACCCTTTTGAAGTTGGAACAACAACGAGCCTATGAAGCAGAAGAAGACAAAGATGAACCATGACATCATGCCCACTGATGTCATGGTTGAAGAATTTTCCTTTGCTGACCTTTCAACTTTTGTGCGAAAAAATCGACGAAGCTTCCAACTTTCTCATAAATGCCGACTCAAATTTGGAAAGAAGCATCAAAGTAAGACAAAGTCTTGATAATGCTATCAAATGCTACAGAGATCTAGTACTTGAAGAGACAAAGAAGACAAGGATAGTTCAACAAACACTAAAAGACTACTTTAGTAAAAAGTAAATTACTGTATGCTAAAATTGAAGCAATATTTGTTTTGTTTTCTACAACTTTTATATCAGTTTAAAAGGATTTTATTTGTTATTTAGTTAATAAAAATAAGAATTTTTTTTTTCATTTTTAAACATTCTTATTATCCTAAATTTTTGTAGTAAACAAATTAAATTGAAAACCTTTATAAATAGACCTCGAACAATGCAGTTTTGCATAGCGCGGATGCTTCTTGGAACCAATTAACCACGCTATGCAAGGTATTCCTGTATATATATATATAGTGAATGCTCTTATGGCAGTTTCACATATTATTGGAATTCGGTTGAAGATAGCATTTCAACTCAATTGTCAGCTATAGTGCCAACTATAGAACGTTCCTAAATAACAACAAGTGATATCATCCACGCTCTATGAATGTATTGTACGCGCTCTGTTCTTTGTTTAATATAATTGGAATCGGTTGATTATAGTTTGTAACAGTATTTTACTTTTTAGTGCCGTACATCAGTTATGTACCCTGAAGATGCCAACAGACTGAGATGGTGAAACTAGCTGGTATAACTTAGTTGTTTATTATATGCACTTGATCAATACAATCCCAATAAAAGTCTTTCCAGAGCTCTTTGGTCAAGAAAATGTAACATTTTTTTTAACATGTCAGCTTGCTTTTCGCATGATTTCCGAAAAATATATAAATACTGGAGTTTACTCACAACACATTTTGTCCAAGTATTACTTAGCACTTCTGAAGATATGAGCCTTGGTTGAAGGAGGAAAACTTCAACAATAAAAATCAATAAACAACAAGCAATGTGGTGATGTGGACAACATATGTTCACTTCAAATCTGACAAAACAGCAACGGAAGCAATAAAACCATATTGTTTTTCACTTCATCCCTCTTTTATTACTCATCATTCTGCCGCTACAAATTAAAATAGTGACAGAATGTTCATTCCATGAACATTCTGCCGCTATTTTTTTTTTAAGTATTCATTTTATTTTAATAATTTTTACTTATTCAATTTTAATTTATTTTGTTTGGATAATTAAAATATATAGATTTATTTGGTTAATTTAAGCCTGTGGACCTTTCCCATCATCGCAGACCATAGGTTGAGAAATACTGCTATAGGGTTCTCTCACATTATGTGACCCCTAATTCATAAGTAGTATAGAAATAGAAGACATGACACAACATAAATAAAAAATGAATTTTAATTAGGGAAAGTATTTTGGAAAATTTTCTAGTGTTTTTTAACTTTTTCTTGTGGGGGGGAGGGGGCATGGCCCCTTGGCCCCCCTCCCTGGGTGCGCCACTGGTATATATACACACACACAAAAAAAAAAAGCGAGACTAATCCTATAGAGTGGGAGGGAAAAGACAAAGAGATGGTTATAGAGCATGTTCTAATCTGTCACTGTTAGACAAGACTCGACTTATATATATATATATATATATAATGTGTGTGTGTTTTAAAGATACCAATCAATTTTATAAGCTAAGTTTTTTAATCTAATCCTTTTTCCCAAGTAAGCAAACAGACAAGAAAGTCAAGTTTGTGGCTGCAGTAGTCTGTTTGCTTACTTGGGAAAAAGGATTAAAAAACCTAGCTTATAAAATTGCTTGGTATCTTTAACAAAATATATAACCAAGGTAAAAAACTTTCTACATTTATATATATATATATATACACACACACACACACGAGGTCTGACACAATAAAAATGAGACTAACCTCATAGAGTGGGAGGGAAAAGACAAAGAGATGGTTATAGAGCATGTTCTAACCTGTCACTGTTAGACAAGATTCAACTCCATCACTTAGTACAGGTGTTCAAATATAGACGTTTTCTTACCCTCAGTCAAAAAATGTTGGAGTGCAAGAGTGAACAGTGAGTTATCAAGTTTCTTGTGAAACTGAAGAAATCTGCAACGGAAACTTTTCAATCATTGACTGGGCCTTACGGTGAAGAGTGCATGTCTCGTGCACACATTTTTGAATGGCACAAATGATTTTTGGAAGGCCGAGAAAGCGTAAAAGATGATGATCAGCCAGGTTGCCCATGCACAGCAGTTACTGATGACAATATTAAAAAAGTGCAAGATGTGATTCGAAAAGAAAGAAGGTTGGGTGTTCAAGCTGTAGCTGAGAAAGTTCGTTTGGACAAGAAAAGTGTTTGATGCATTTTAATGGAAGAATTGAACACGAAAAAGGTTTGTGTAAAAATGGTTCCAAAAATGTTGTCAGGTGACCAAAAAGAATGTCGCAAAGAACTGTGTTTGGACCTTTTGCAATGCATTAAGGATTAACCAGATTTGTTGAATTTGGTAATTACTTGTGATGAAACTTGGATATTTGCGTATGATTTGGAAACCAAGCGACAATCAATGCAGTGGAAGTCAGCAACATTTCCAAGTCCAAAAAAAGTATGCATGAGTTGTTCGAAGTTCAAGGCTATGTTGATTGTTTTCTTCGATATCCAGGGTATTGTAATGGCAGAATGGATTCCCAGTGGCCAGGCAGTAAATCAGCAGTATTACTTTGAAGTCTTGACGAAATTGCACGAATCTCTGATAAGGAAACAATTAGAATTGTGGAGAAAAATGGTTGCATTTTGCATGAAGACAACAGACCCCAGTCACTTTGTCTGTGAAGCAGTTTTAGGCTAATAACAACATCACTGTGCTTGAGCACCCATCCTATTCACCAGACCAGGCTCCCTGCGACTTCTGCTTCTTCCCAAAGATATCCATTTTTTGTCAGTAGAAGATGTGAAAGCAAAAAATTACAGAGATCCTTAGCAGCCTTTCAGAAATTGATCTGCAGAATTGCTTTGAATGTTGGCAGCATTCTATGCAGCTGTGTGTCAACTCAGAACTATTTTGAAAGTGATCATAGTTGATTTTTTCAATTTGTTAAATAAAAAGAGATACAGGCACAGTTTTTTTTCTATGTCAGACCTCGTGTGTGTGTGTGTATATATATATATATATATATATATATATACATACACATACACACTGTAACTGTCTCTTTTACATTACACTATAATAATGTTCTAAACAGTGTGGTTTTGCATAGCATGGGACTTTTTTGGCACCTATCAACTGTACTATGTAAAGTATTGTATTCTATAATGCTAATTATTCTAAGAAAAAACATTAAAATAAAGAAAGTTAACTTAGTATCAAAAGGCTTTGTGAATGAAATATTTAAAACCTTGATTTTATAATTTAATAGTGGCTTGTAAATACATACAGATTTAAGCAGTGACTAAATTTTTTTTTTTTTTTTACAGAAATTTGAATTCAACATTTATATTACAATAATTTACCATTTACAGGGTGTTCGGGATAAATTTGACAGTTTCGTAAGGAAAAAGAAAATCTTCTTTGTATCTATTAAATTTAATGAATTGACAAAAAAACATTACAGGCAGAGTTAATTACAATACTATCAACAAGATTTACTCAAAATAACCACCATTAGCATCGATCACAGCTTCAATTCTGCTTCGGAACCTCGAACAAGCTGATGCTACAGTCTCCCTGGGAAGGGCCGCAAAAACTGTTTTAATTTTATCCATTAACTGGGCTTTTGTATTACTGGAAGTGCGATTGGTGTCTTTTTCAACTGCGCCCCATACAAAATAATCCATGGGGTTAAGGTCTGGGGAGTTTGGAGGCCAAACATTTGGACTGGTGAAGTCGTAGAAATTTTCAGACAACCATTTTTGACTTTTCCCAGAGGTGTGGCAAGGGGCCGAATCCTGCTGCCATACATACGGCCTACCATTGGCTACCCTTGTCATCCAGGGCTTGACTACAGTTAGCAACTCCACGAACAAAGCCCGAATTCCAATGCCAGGGTTCTTCAACACCTGTTCCTGCAGATTTGCGAGGAATTCTGCTGTACGAACGCAATCAGATCGTCTGCTAGGGATCTTTCTTCTTGCTACATCCTCGTAGTTACCATTGCAAGTCTCTAGTTCATGCCTGATTGTTTTTACTGTATTCAGGGAGCATTGGGCAGCAGTCGTAATATCCTTATTTTGATGGCGGGCACGAATCATCATGATACAAGTTATTCTCTTCCATGATTCAGGTGGGTTCCAGCTATCCATCCTTTCTGACATCTTGTATATGAATGAAGAAGGGTCCAAACTTTTAAATGAAGAGAAGTGTGTGTTAATACATGTAACTTACGGAAAAATATAATTAATTATAAATATGTCAAATTTATCCCGAACACCCTGTATCTATCTGACCCTTCAATTATCCAAAGAGCAGGATCAGATAAAGTACTATTGCATCGTGCTCTACAGGGAAGTTAATTGACGAGTCGATGTTTTGAAGGTTAGATAAATGATAGATTACTGTATATAAAGTAAGTTCTTGGCTTGCATGTCATTTATTTAATTTGTTCCAAAGGTTTCCATGGAATAAGTCAAATGGTACTTAAATACATAAAGATAATTAAAACTAAGCAGCTTCTGCTTATGGAAAGAAAACTTTGAGAAAATAAAACTTTATTCAATGTCCTATCAAGTACATAAATATATAAAAACATATGTAATTATAAGAAAACTAATACAGCATGTGCTACATATTCATTATTAACACATATGTACATACTGATCATTTAATGCGTTCTTAGACTCTGCAGATTTTGATGGCATCTTGGAGTACTTTTCCAATGATCTCTGTGCCACAGCTCTTTTTCTCTCATCATAAATCAATTTATAGTATGCAATTGCATCATGCATCACTACAAACATTTGCAGACTGTTTGGTGTCTCGATCCCGGGCCTTTAACCTAGAAAAAATTTCAGAGTACCAATACTATCAACCTGCTCAGTGTATAAAACAAATGGATATTTGTTATTTGTTTTATTTTATATTTATTTATATTTAGCATATGGCTCACATTTTAAAAGTTACATTACATTAATTCTTAATATATATGGACATAGTAATAGACATATCTTACAATAATAAGACATAATACAGTCATAAAAGAGACACTCAAGAATAGGCTACAACTATTATGTCTAGGTTGATTATGCAGTCAGCTGCACTTGGTGTAGCATGGATGAAGTCAAACAGGTTTCCACTGTATGCACGTTGACACATTCCACTGTAATATGATTAATTGTTTGGCAGGGTGATCCACAATTGCACCTGAGTGAAGCAATCATGCCCCATTTGTAAAGGTGGTCTGCACATCTGCCATGATTGGTGCAGATTCGGTTAAGGGTAGACCAAGTTTTCCAAGGTAGGTCAAAAACCGAAGGCATCTGTGGTGGGTCCACTAATTCATGGAAGACCCCCTGTTGAAGTGTTACCCAGGACTCTTTCCACTTCTCCTTCATGGTGAAACTTGTCTCTGCAAGATTTTTTGCTGTTAAGATTGGAGGGTGCCTTGACTTTAGCCTGTTTATATCTAGCAGTGGGATATCTTTTGTGGTCATTTCATAAGGTGAGCAATACTAAATATGAAGTTTGTCAGTCTATTGGTTGGTTTGAGAAGTTTGATGGAGACATTCAACTTCTGTGGGATATATCAGAAAGCTGAATTCAATGATTTCATAAATTGATTATTGTTCATCTGAAGAACATATTGGTGTATTTCTGGGATATATGCATAAAATAGAGTGTACTTCATCAATTGTTTAATTCTTTAGTAATTAACAGTTTTGAATGCTAGAAAACTAGATTATATTTTTTGTAATTAAGCTACTTTACTTGATTCTAGAATATTAAAAATTATTTCAGCATTGAATCCTCTAATAAAAACATTTTTTTATAATCAGGGTATGTGTTGGAATTGTAGTACCACCCAAGGAAGAGGAAGAATGGTTCTGTAATCGTTGCATTGCCAAACAACAAGAAGCAACAGCAAAGAGGAGAAAAAAGAAACATAAAAAGGAAAAGTGAACAAAAACGTTCCTATTTTGTTTCACTGTCCTGTGTATATGTACTTATCTGTATGTTGGTGCATATGTGGTTATTTATGTATCAGAGCATTTCTCTCTCACCTGTAATTTTAATCACATTTGGATTATCTCATTAGCATTTCTCTCATCTAACATATATGGCAACCATATATGTGACTTGTACATTAGCATCTGCAGTAAATGTGATCAATTTTTTTTCTAACTCGTGGTAGTATTATTTACTACTTAGTTTCACCTAATAACAAATATATATAATGCCATAACAGAATACTATAAGGCAGTATCTCAGAATCTTTAATATTTTAAATCAAACAGATGCCAGTTGATATAAGTTTAAATCAGTGCTCTGCAAATAACAGTATAAGTATTATCCAGGTATACCTTGATTAACGAGGAGGATGCGTTCCCCGAAATTACTTTGTTAAGCGAAACTTCGTTCTCAGAGGTAAAAATACTATGGCCATAAGTAGGGATACGTTCATACATAAAGAAAATGAGACTTTTTTTTGAAAAAAAGAAAAGCTTTATTAAATAAAAAGTCAATATTACATACCAAACAAATGTAAAGTTGGTTGTTTATGCTTTTTTTCTCTTTCATTGAACACTGATTGCTTAACAACACTTCTTCCTAACTCAGAATCATTTTCACTGAAAAAATTTAAAAGCGTTTTCAATGTCATTCAAGCAAACACCTTTTTAAACGTTGGGTTGCTAACAAGTTTTTCTAACTCTTCCATTGAAAAACTCATCTTCTGCATTTAATAAATTTCTTACATTGTCTTCGTTGACATTTTCGAAACTTCATTTCTGATCTCTTGAATGTTATTTTCTTCTTTTAGTACAACTTCTGGCCATAATTTGCATCAAACTCCATATAAGCATTTCTGAGTGACTTCTTTCCAAGAGCTATTAATGTTTTCAATTGCATCTTTAATGGTGAAGTTTTTTTGTCCAAAAACTTTTAATTGACATATGCTCTTTATTTTTTGTTTGCTGGAAGAAAGACGACTTTGACAGGAATGTATGTGTGTAACGTATTAAGATCAGTAGGATGTTCCGGAGCATCGTCCAACAACAAAAGAGCTTTTTCTTCAAATTTATTTCTTTGGCAATACAGTTTCACTTCTGGACAAAACTGGTTAACAAACCAATCAGTAAATAACTCCTTGGTAATCCATACTTTTCTATTAGCTTTCCATATTACAGGTAAATTCATTTTGATGTTACCTTTTAACACCCTCAGATTTTCCAAATGGTAAACTGATAACAATTTTAATTTAAAATCGCCATAGGAATTTGATCCAAAGAGTAACATTAAATAGTCTTTGGCTGCTTTGAACCTAGCTACTGATTTTTCTTCAATAAAAATGAAGCTTTTTGATGGTAGCCGTTTCCAGAACAAACTGCTTTCATCAACATTGAACACCAAAGTTGGTGAAAATTTTTCACGTTCAATTATTTCCTTTACTTTATCTGGAAACTTATTTGCAGCTTCTCCTGATAATTTTACACCATGAATTCTGGCCTGTTTTTTAAATTTCTCAAACCAACCACGAGAAGCCGCAAAATTTTCCACAATTTCTTCAGTTTGTTTAGATTTCAGGTGATTGAATAAAAAAGAATGCTTTTTATTGAATCACCATTTGAGTTAAAAGCATATGATGTGACGTGTCATCTATCCACAAACTTAACATTTCTTACATTTTTTTCTAAAATTGGACTCCTTAAATGAGTTAATTTTGCTGCTGTAACATCTGTACAATTCTGAGCAGACTGTTTTATTTTTTCTGATTGACTAAGTATGGTTGTTAAAGTTGACTGCACTAATCCTAAAGAATGTGCCACATCGGATTTTCTTTCAACACATTTCACGATATTTAATTTGGTTTCTAACAAAATTGCTTTTCTTTTCCTTGATTCTGACACGTAAACTAAATGGGTAGAAAAACAAAATATCAATTAATATTTACAAAATCTACAATAATGCTATCAGAGAACATATGTCATTTATTGCAATGCACCACACCCTATGAAGTGTAAGCAACAACTAAATTAACGCAGGTGACACATGAAACTGTTAAAACAGACACACCCACAGCTTGGGAGTGCATGACAAGTTGCCGTCATTCGCCAATCGGATGATTGCCGGTTGTTGACCATAAAATTTTTAATATTTTTACGTAAAATGGGGCTTGAAATTGTGGACTTCGTTATATCAAGGCTTCGTTACCAAAGGTAACATTAACCGAGGTATACCTGTATATATAACAACATGCTCAATATTTTAATGATAAATCTTGGTTCCGAAATATATATAATTTTACAGATACATTTTTTTGGGTACACCTTCCTAATAGCATTTAGCACTTCCTTCAGCCTCAAATCATCAGGGCATGAGTTGAGGAATTGAAAGCATTTTGCCAAGAAATGCTCAACGTCATTCATTTGCATCCTTCAGTTGTCTAAAATTCAGTAACCAAGCCGACCAGTGAGGTATGATAAAAGTTCTGGAACCATTACCAAATAATCTCTGTTTGTGATATTATTATTAGATGGATGAACTCTTAAGCATGTGGAAATGCAACTGGCGACAATGTTCAAGTAGCCTATGGCATTTAGGTATTGCTCTGGATATCATGGAAATATTCCCCAAACTATAGTATAATCATGGTAATATATAGCAACAGCAGTGTTCATACGTTGGCCCTGATATGCTTCAGATGCTATATGGTTACTCCGCTGCTCAGTGATATGCCATACCAATCCTCGCCAGGTGGTCCTGTTGTATGCTTTTCTGGAGTCTTCACCTCTCTGAAGATCAGACACACCATTCCACCATGTCCAAAGTATTTCAACTTCCATCTATCAATATCGTTAAGGAGCCTTAAAAGATCTTCCAATCCTTTCTAGTACCTGTCTGTTTATCTGCCTTTAAGTATATGATATTCTCAATAGTCTTCTGTAACACCACATCTCAAAAAGCAACTATCCTTTTCCTATCAGACTTCTTTAGGTTCCAAATCTCACATTCATAAGTCACTGTTGGAAAACCAGCTACATTCAGAATCCTCAACTTTGTTTCTGGGGAGATAGTGCCTTCCAGATTTTAGACAAGTCTCTGTTATTTTAGCCATTCTTTTCTAAACAGCAATTTATAACAGATCTCAGGTACTTGAACTTGCTGATTTCCTCAATTCTTTCTCCGTTAAGGTACACTTGTTTCTCAGAAGCATCCTTATCTGTATTTCCTTTGGGAACCATAATCTTTGTCTTGCTAGGATTGAGCTGAAGTCCTCTGTTCTAACTGATCTCATTAACTTTGTCAATGAGACAAAGTTCCTCCTTGCTATTACAAAGTAGTATTGTATCAATGTACATCAGATTACTGATCAATCTACCACCTATCCTAGTTCCTGTCTTAAGCTCATCCATATATCCTTGGCTACATTCTTGGTCTGTTAAACAGGTGAGGAGAAAGTAGGCATCCTTGCCTCAGTTAATCCAACACCTGTTCTTATCATGGTATGTGCATGGAACAACTTGACTCGATGAAGCAACTTTTTTTTTTTTTAAATTCTCGTTCCACCATTGCTGATGTTCCTGTGCCCACTGTATCTATTTGTCAATTAACAGGAATGGAAGTGGCCAAGGTCTTCTGTTATTACTGTTCTCCATCTGACAGGTTCTAATATGTCCTTTGCAGATTAGTTGTTTTGCTGTGCCATTTGACCAAATAGTTATAAACTATAACTATTAATAAACTATTTAACGGCTTAATCTTTTCTGGTAAATATGAGATCACTGTTAGTATACTCAAAGTGTTGCACCAAAACAGCATAAGAGTTTCTGTGATACTTATACTGGCAAGTATAAGTATCACAGGGTATTAATATACACTGGGTGACTAATTTATTAGATCTTCACCTTATGTGTTGAATTACTGTTACATTCATTCACCTCCCAAATGACACTGAGAGTTGTGATTGTTCAACTATATCAACAAGATTGGTTAGAACATATGTTTTACCGGTCATTATGAAAACATTACAAACCATTAAAGTTGTTAAGCCAAAGGGAAGACTTGCTGAGCATAAATTTTTATCCAAATAAGTTTTTGTGCCACCCTATAATACATATGTAATGCTATGTATTGTGTATCTTATCATTTACGCTTGCTTATGCTCCATCTTAAGTCAAAAATTGAAATGTGTAATTATTGCTAAAAACAAAAGAACTGTGCATGGTAAAAATTTTGTATCCAGTGCAGTGGCAGACTGAAAATTTTAAGTGGGGGTGCTGCATATACAAAATAAAAAAATAAAATAATAATAATGGGATCTGAGAGCTGGGTTAGAAGTAAAACACTTGACCAAAGACTAGAGACCACAGATGTGAGAATCCTGAGAAAGATTAGAGTCGGGAACAGATGGCATCAATGGCAATATCATATTAAAAACGAGGATATTAGGAAAGAACTTGACATTGTCAGCATCCAGGAATGTGTTAGCAGAGCTAATCTCAGGTGGTATGGTCATTTAAACAGAATGGGCGAGAAAAGATTGGCAAAACAAGTGTTCTCTGCCAGGTTGGCAGGAAAACGACCCAGAGGAAGATCAAGATGGATTGATACGGTACAAAGTGCCTTAGATGACAGAAATATAAGATCTGATAATATTCGAGTCTTGATAAGTAACAGACTGATCTGGAGGAAAATTGTAGATAGGAAGTTAGTAATGATGTAAATTTTTCATGTAGTACTATCATATCCTGTATACCCCTTGAGGGTACATGGCAGGAATTTGATGATGATAAAAAATTATTATTTTCCTAATCAGTAACCAATTTATTAATAAATAAATTTACATATTAAAAAAATTGCTTTATTAAAAATATTTCACCCTCACCACGAACAAACACCAGTAATAAGTTTCGTATCTCACAGAAATAATGCGTATGCATATAATTTATCTGTAAGCGACACTGCCCAAATGAGCAGTGTTCGAATTACTTGTAACATGCAATGACAAACGCAGACAAATATCGGCAAGTATAGCTGCAGTTGGCCAAACGCGGTAATTCTGACACTGCGTTCAATTGCAGTGCATTTGTTTCATAATCTAAAGCGTTAATCGAACAGTTCCAATTATTAACTATTTAATCAATGTTAAAACATAAGCTGTAACCTTTAACATGTCGTATTGCATTTATATAATGTTGTAAGCATTGTTATTATTTATAAACACAAACAACATTTAATTTTTTCATTTTTTCCTTGGGGGTGCTGCAGTGTTCCAGTGCTTATGTACTAGCCGCCACTGATCCAGTGTGATATGGTAGTGCATCTAACAGTTCAAATTTATATAAAACACAAACATGTATTGATAAACATCTATAAATTCCATTTTCAAAATGTAAAGAAAAAAAAAGTGTTTATCTGCAGAGTTTTTCACCATATTCATTGCCTCTAATTGTAAATTAACCAGTCAACTAGAGATGAATAGATTTGGACTGATTAATAAAATAATTGCTTCTCTCATTATTGTCTCAGTATCATATATAACATGGTACAATACTGTATTAGTTCCCATTAAACGACATACCACCTGAGATTAGTTCTGCTAACATCCACTATTAATAGTCAAATTCTGCATATTTCATCACTAAGTAAGAAATAAGTTAATTACCACTGTCAGCTGCACTCTTCTAGGTTACTATGTCACAATTAATTTGTTTTCTTGAGGTACAACTGAATTCTCTCTAAAGATAAAATAATGTATCCTATTCTCTTGTTTGTGGTATTCCATAACTACAAAATCAATAATAATTGACAAAACAGGCATTTGTAACGACCAGTATTCTCCAACAGATGTGATAGGATAAACAAAAAATTTTAAAAAAGTGGAGGAATGGTAGTCAATTCAGAGGATCAATGCCCATGAAAGTACTTATAGAAAAGGCATATTTTATGGCAAAATTTGAAACAGTTATCAGTATTGTATTAAACAAAAAATTTTCACATATCACAGAAAAGAGTGCTTAAGGGTCAAAGCTGTATAACTAAGAGGAGACCTCCACATAGCCTTTAAAGAATGCGGAGAACCGACCAGGGCTTCTACCCTAATGTCCAATCCTCACCTTTTCGTGGTGCACCCTGTTGAGTATCTACCTGGATATTGAACGAACGAGGATGGGCTGGCAATTTGGAATTTCGCTGACCAAATTGTATTCTTATTGGCTCAAACCAATATACAAAATGATGGTACAACATGACAAAATTTCATGTTGGCTGGGGCATCGCCCAGTTAAAGAAGGCCCCCGTTGTTTTCACCAGGGAACCAAGGCGAACAGGCGAAAAGTCAGCTTCTACCCTAATGTCCAATCCTCACCTTTTCGTGGTGCACCCTGTTGAGTATCTACCTGGATACTGAACGAACGAGGATGGGCTGGCAATTTGGAATTTCGCTGACCAAATTGTATTCTTATTGGCTCAAACCAATATACAAAATGATGGTACAACATGACAAAATTTCATGTTGGCTGGGGCGTCGCCCAGTTAAAGAAGGCCCCCGTTGTTTTCGCCAGGGAACCAAGGCGAACAGCGAAAAGTCAGCTACTGGAACAAATCTGAAAGCACACACCCCCAACTCAACATTACCAGAGTTAAAGATTGGTACTATCAACACAAGAAGCCTGAATCGCGAAGAAATGGAGCATGTTCCAACATAAAAATGTGCACAAATTCACATGGAGAGAAGAGACAAGGAATAAAAAAAGTCTCATTGATTATGTTATTGTTGATAGTGATGTTTTCTCCGTGGTGCAGGACACCAGAGTGTACAGAGGATTTGAAATTGGAAGCGATCACTATTTAGTCTTGAGCAGGATAAAATTGAATTTCATATTGAAAAGAATAAAATGTAAGAAAGTTTTAAAGTGAATAAAAGTTGAGCAGCTCTCAGATGTGAACTGTAGACTAAAATACACAAACATTATTGAAGATAAAATGAAAGAGTTTGAGAACAGAAACCAAATCTTGGAAATTCAGTGGCAAACCTTGAAGAAAACCCTGATTGATTCAGCCAGAGAGGCATGTGGTGATATTGTCTGTAATGATAGAAACATCATTACTTCATGGCAGACACAGGAAGTTAAAGAGGCAATGAAGGAAATGAAGAAAGCAAATAAGCCAGCTTGTGCTCTTAGAGAATATAGAGACAAATGCAAGAATGCTAAAGACTGTGTAAAACTAGCTAAACAAAAGTCATGGGAGGACTTTGGCAAGAATATAGAATATAAATATCAAGAAGGTGGTAAGATATTCTGGAGGTTGTTGAAGAAGCTTAGAAATGGAGGAAAGAGTGCTGTAAAAGGAGTTAGAGATGATAAAGGTGATATGAAAACAGGAGAAAAAGATATCCTTGAAGTATGGAGTAATTATTTCGAAAAATTGCTAAATGAAACAAGCACTGACAGCACAGTGGTAAAAAAACACTGAACAGGCATACAGTCAGGAATACATATCCATACTTGAAGTAGAAAAAGCCAGTAAAGGCTTGAAATGTGAAAAGGCAGCAGGAGTAGATAATATTCGACCAGAAATGCTGAAGTATGATGGTATAAGAGTCTTACAGTGGCTGTACTGCATAGTTCAGAAGGCCTGCACAGAGAGAAGAATTCCTGATGATTGAAGTAGAGCTCTAATAGTACCTATATATAAAAAGGGAAATAAAACTGAATGTGAGAATTACAGAGGTATATCCCTATTGAGTGTTCCTGGTAAGATATATGCAAGTATACTTGAGAAACGGTTGAGAAGAATTGTGGATGAAAAGCTTGGTGAAGAACAAGCTGGATTCAGGTCAGATAGAGGCTTTCAAGAGCAGATCTTCACTTTATGACAATTAGTTGAGAAAGCATGGGAATATAACAAAGATCTGTATTTAAGTTTTGTTGATCTGGGAAAGGCATATAACAAGGTTTCAAGAGAGAAGCTAGTCAATACACTACAGTTATATCGTGTCAATGGAGCATTATATCAAGCAATACTTAGTCTTTATTTGAGTTGTAAGTCAGCAGTTAGAATTGAAGGAAGTACAGGAAGATGGTTTAATGTTAAATCTGGTGTGAGACAAGGATGTACATTATCCCCTCTGTTATTCATTATCTATATGGATCACATTATGAAGGAAAGTGGTATTAAACATGATATCAAAATTGGAGATGTTAATGTCAGCTCTTTGCTTTATGCGGATGATGTTATACTTCTATATAAATCCACTACAAGTTTGCAAGATTCCCTGACTAAATTGAATAACTGTTGTAATAGATATGGTATGAAGGTCAAGAATAAAAACACAAAGACAATGAAAATAGGTAGAATCGTTGAAAATGCCAACTGTGTTTTGAATGGGGAACCTGTGGAACAAGTAAAACATTTCACCTACTTAGGCACGATTTTTAGTGAACATGGTAAATTAAATATAGAAATAGACAACAGAATCAACAAAGCTGGTATGGTAGGAAGTCAATTGAATAAATTCATATGGAATAAGAGAGAAATTAGTCGGAACACTAAATTAGCTGTATACAAGACAGTGTTCAAACCAGTTTTAACTTCTGGATCTGAGAGCTGGGTCAGAAGTAAAACACTTGACCAAAGACTAGAGACCACAGATATGAAAGTCCTGAGAAAGATTAGATGGGTGAACAGATGGCATCAATGGCAGGATCATATTAAAAATGAGGATATTAGGAAAGAACTTGACATTGTCAGTATCCAGGAATGCGTTAGCAGAGCTAATCTCAGGTGGTATGATCACTTGAACAGAATGGGCGAGAAAAGATTAGCAAAACAAATGTTCTCTGCCAGGTTGGCAGAAAAACACCAAGATATAGGTGGATTGATACAGTACAAAGTGCCTTAGACGATAGAAATATAAGATCTGATAATGATGTTGGAGTCTTGACAAGTAACAGACTGATTTGGAGGAAAATTGTAGACAGGAAGTTAGTAACGAGGTAAATTTTTCATGAAGTATTATCATATCCTGTACACCCATTGAGGGTACATGTCAGGAATTTGATGATTTTTAATGTTTTTGATGATGATGACAGATGAGAAAACAAGCACATTTTTCAAGCTCTGGTTATAAACTAGTTATTATAGGCACGGTAATAGAAAAATTAATTAGGAAACATATGCAGGATACCATTGATAGGGGTTACTTGATTCAGCCGAGAGGCATGTAGTGAAGTTGTCTGCCATAATAGAGAAATCAGAAATTCATAGCAGACTCAAAGAATTAAATAAGTAGGAAAAAAAAAATCATGTTGAAAGTTTATTGCAAGTAAATCAGCATTTGCCACTACATATGCTATTAGATGTGTAAAAATAGCAAAACAAAAGCCATGGGAAGGCTGGTGATTACGAAGCCTGCATAATACTTTGTAGTCTATTGAGAGAAACATACTTACTAAATAGCTTAAGGAAATTACAACATACAATAGAATATACATTAAAATTAATTTTAATACACTTCAAATATTTCGGCAACGTAACGTTGCCATTATCACAGGAACTTAAATACAAGACACGCGCATGCAAGCACAACACACAGTAAATGAGGAACGAAGCAGGAAGCTATTCTTTCTCTTAAAAGTCCTGATGGTGCCCCCTAGCAGGCAATGTTGGTATTCTTGGCCGTTTGGTATTTGAATTTACTACGTACCGTAAATTCAAATACGAAAGGCTATTTATGGAATCAGCCTCAGCCCTAAGAAACAATCCAAACCTAAACAAATTTGGTTGCATGAGACTGCCCCAAATTTGGGAAACCTACATCAGGAGACCTTCAGCCCAAACGGCCAAGAATACCAACATTGCCCACTGGGGGGGGGGGGGGGGGGGGAACCATCAGGACTTTTAGGAGAAAGAATAGCTTCCTGCTTCGTTCCTCATTTATTGTGTGTGTTGCGCTTGCGGTGTCTTGTATTTAAGTTCCTGTGATAATGGCAACGTGATGTTGCCGAAATATTGGAAGTGTATTAAAATTTATTTTAATGTATATTCTATTGTACGTTGTAATTTCCTTAAGCTATTTAGTAAGAATGTATAACCAACGTCTAAGCCTTTCCATGAGAATTGAGAGAAACATAGGGGGAAAAAAAAACTTAAAAAAGAATTAGAGTTGATAAAGAAGACATTATGGTTGGTATATATGATGTATAGAGTAATTATTTTGAAAAATTATTAAATATAAGCAGTGAGGGGTGGAAAACGGGGATAAATTCCTTTACACCTCTTATTCCCAATGCGAGTAGATTGGCCTATTTTTATTCCTAACCAACTTTTGAAAGTTTAGTGATCAGTATGTCTTGGGATTACTTCATTATCTGTTACATCTCACTGACACCATGATTTGCAAGTCAACATCGAAAACTGCACCTTTATTCCTAATACTTCTTCTAACCTCCTTAATGGTATCTCCACCTTGATGAGGTAAGGAGGCGTATACACACACACACACACACACACCAATGACCTCAAGGGCTATGTCAATGGAACCTAAGTTATTTTAGCAGAGGTAGGGACCAGACTAAGAGAGATACCCTGGTCCTCCAGATTGGGGGTTTTGTGTAAGGTTACCTTATCAAGTAAAAAATTTCTATACCTCAGACACTGGAACTGGAAAATTCATCAGGCTGAAACAACAGAAAACAACCAAGAAAGAATAAAGGTAAACGATTAAGAATTGTGAACATTTTAAAAGTAGCCATATGGAATGTGCAAAGAATAACAACAAAGGAATTAGAGTTGATAAAACGACTAAAAATATTAATATAGCCATGATAATAGAAAGGGTAATAGCCATGATAATAGAATGGGGTGCTTAAGGGTCAAAGCTGTATAACTGAGAGGAGACCTCCACATAGCCTTTAAAGGAATGCGGAGAACCGACCAGGGCTTCTGACCTAATGTCCAATCCTCACCTTCTCGTGGTGCACCCTGTTGGGTATCTACTTTGATACTGAACGAACGAGGATGGGCTGGCAATTTGGGATTTAGCCGACCAAATTGTATTCTTATTGGTTAAACCAAAATATAGAATGATGGTACAACATGACAAAATTTCATGCCGGCTGGGGCGTCGCCCGGTTAAACAAGGCCCCCGTTGTTTTCGCCAGGGAACCAGGGCGAACAGCGAAAAGTCAGCTACTGGAACAAATCTGAAAACAAACCCCAACTCAACATCACCAGAGTTAAAGATCGGTACTATCAACGTAAGACGCCTGAATGGCAAAGAAATGGAGCTAGCTGAGGAATTAGATAAGTACCAGATCGACATAATAGGTGTGACTGAAACAAAAAAGACCAAAACTGGTGAGATCTTTCTGAGCAATAAATACAAAATGTTATATTCAGGCAATGACAATCAAGGAAAAGAAGGTGTAGCCATAGTATTCAACACAAAATACGAGGCTAATCTTCTTGAATGGCAGTCAGTCTCAAGTAGAGTAATGTGGGCAAATATGAGAATGGGGAACTGGACAATGAGATTTATTTGAGCCTATGGTCCCACAGAAGGTTCTACTAAGGTAGAAGTGGAGGAATTTTTTGAGGCTTTAGAAAAAGTAACTGACACAATGAAAAAGGAAAAGTTGGTCCTTGTTGGGGATCTAAATAGCAGAGTAGGAAATGATTGTGAGACATACAAAAATATTTTGGAAAAATTTGGAAAAAAGAGCAAAGCTAATAATAATGGCAAATATCTGTTGGATTTCTGCTCAGGACATGGACTGGTTATTACTAACACCATGTTCCAACATAAAAATGTGCACAAATTCACATGGAGAGAAGAGGCTAGGAATAAGAAAAGTCTCATTGACTATGTTATTGTTGATAGTGATGTTTTCTCCTTGGTGCAGGACACCAGAGTGTACAGAGGATTTGAAATTGGAAGTGATCACTATTTAGTCTTGAGCAGGATAAAATTGAATTTCATATTGAAAAGAATAACATGTAAGAAAGTTTTAAAGCGAATAAAAGTTGAGCAGCTCTCAGATGTGAACTGTAGACTAAAATACAGAAATATTATTGAAAAGAAAATGAAAGAGTTTGAGAACAGGAATCAAACCTTGGAGATTCAGTGGCAAACTCTGAAGGAAACATTGATTGATTCTGTCAGAGAGGCATGTGGTGAGGTTGTGTGCAAGGATAAAAAAATCAGAACTCCCTGGTGGACACAGGAAGTTAAAAGAGGCAGTGAAGGAAAAGAAGAAAGCATATCAAAAGTTCCTGGCAAATAAGTGAGCTTTTACTCTTACAGAATACAGAGACAAATGTAAGAAAGCTAAACAGTGTGTAAAACTAGCTAAACAAAAGTCATGGGAGGACTTTGGCAAGAATATAGAAAATAAATATCAAGAAGGTGGCAAAATATTCTGGAGGTTGTTGAAGAAGCTTAGGAATGGAGGAAAGAGTGCTGTAAAAGGAATTAGAGATGATAAAGGTGAAATGAAAACAGGAGAAAAAGATATCCTTGAAGTATGGAGTAATTACTTTGAAAAACTGCTAAATGAAACAAGCAGTGATGACAGCACAGTGATAAAAAACACTGACCAGGCATGCAGTCAGGAATACATATCCATACTTGAAGTCGAAAAAGCCATCAAAGGCTTGAAATGTGGAAAGGCAGCAGGAGTAGATGATATTCGACCAGAAATGCTGAAGTATGATGGTATAAGAGTCTTACAGTGGCTGCACTGCATAGTTCAGAAAGCCTGGACATAGGGACGAATTCCCAATGATTGGAGTAGAGCTCTCATAGTACCCATATATAAAAAGGGAAATAAAACTGAATGTGAGAATTACAGAGGTATTTCCCTACTGAGTGTTCCTGGCAAGATCTATGCACGTATACTTGAGAAACGGTTGAGAAGAATTGTGGAAGAAAAGCTTGGTGAAGAACAAGCTGGATTCAGCCAAATAGAGGCTGTCATGATCAGATCTTCACTTTACGACAAATAGTCGAGAAAGCATGGGAATATAACAAAGATCTGTATTTAAGTTTTGTCGATTTGGAAAAGGCATATGACAAGGTGCCAAGATAGAAGCTATTCAATACGCTGCAGTTATATGGTGTCAATGGGGCATTATATCAAGCAATACTTAGTCTTTATTTGAGTTGTGAGTCAGCAGTTAGAATTGAAGGAAGTACAGGAAGATGGTTTAATGTTAAATCTGGTGTGAGACAAGGATGTACATTATCCCCTCTGTTATTCATTATCTATATGGATCACATTATGAAGGAATGTGGTATTAAACCTGATATCAAAATTGGAGATGTTAATGTCAGCTCTTTGCTTTATGCAGATGATGTTATACTTCTAAATAAATCTGCTACAAGTCTGCAAGATTCTCTGACTAAATTGAATAGCTGTTGTAATAGATATGGTATGAAGGTCAGCAATAAAAAGACAAAGACAATGAAAATAGGCAGAATCATTGAAAATATCAACTGTGTTGTGAATGGAGAACCTGTGGAACAAGTAAAACATTTCAGCTACTTAGGCACAATTTTTACTGAAGATGGTAAACTAAATATAGAAATAGACAACAGAATCAGCAAAGCTGGTATCGTGGGAAGTCAATTGAATAAATTCATATGGAATAAGAAAGAAATTAGTCGGAACACTAAATTAGCTGTATACAAGACAGTGTTCAAACCAATTTTAACTTATGGATCTGAGAGCTGGGTCAGAAGTAAAACACTTGACCAAAGACTAGAGACCGCAGATATGAGAGTCCTGAGAAAGATTAGAGGCGTGAACAGATGGCATCAATGGCAATATCATATTAAAAATGAGGATATTATGAAAGAACTTGACATTGTCAGCATCCAGGAATGCGTTAGGAGAGCTAATCTCAGATGGTATGGTCACTTAAATAGAATGGGAAAGGAAAGATTAGCAAAACAAGTGTTCTCTGCCAGGTTGGCAGGAAAACGACCCAGAGGAAGACCAAGATATAGGTGGATTGATACGGTACAAAGTGCCTTAGACGATAGAAATATAAGATCTGATAATGTTGGAGTCTTGACAAGTAACAGACTGATTTGGAGGAAAATTGTAGATAGGAAGTTAGTAATGATGTAATTTTTTCATGTAGTACTGTCATATCCTGTACACCCCTTGAGGGTACATGGCAGGAATTTGATGATGATGATAATAGAAAAAACAAAAAAAGAAATTAAAGGAGACAAAAGATATAGATGGTTTTTTTTCTATGCTATACTGTATAGTGGAGTGGACCAACATATCAGAGCTTATAGGATATGGCCACTAGAAGCTCTGATATACTGGAGCTTCTAGTAGTGTGGCCATTTGATCATAGAAGCTACTTAAATATCATAGGAGTATATGCCCCTGAAGAAGGCAGGAAGTACAAAAACATTTAAATAAATGTAATAAAATAGACTATATATTAATACCAAGAGATCTTAATGCTAGAGTTGGAAATAATCCAATCCCCAAATGCCTTAGGAAAATATGGAGAAATTTGCACGAATAACAATGGTCGAGAACTATTAGACTTCTCTACTTTTAATAATTTTAAAATAACCAATACTTTTTTTTTCAAAAAAAGATATAAATAAATATATTTGGAATGAATACTAAGGGAGTATATACCCCCTGAAGAAGGCAGGAAAGAGGATCCCGAACAATTTTATGAGTAACAAGTGATGAGAACTTATACCACCTTTAACACGAGTTGCCCCAGTCCTGAAAATACTTCAGGTGCAAATTTTGTTTGCTTACACTTGGATAAAGGATTAAACCAAATATATAATTGGTAGCATAGCCAAGTGAAAAAACTTCCATCAATATACATGGAAGGCAAGACATAGCCTGCAAAATATTAAGGAAAATAAACAACAATGAAAGAGATGCAGCACAAATCAACAATACAAGAGAAACAATGGATAGAACATTATAAGAATTTATGGTATGACCCACATTTAATAATAATAGAATCAATAAAATTGGAAGAACTACATGAAGCAATAGAAGTATCACAAAACAGAAAATCAACCAGATTAGATGGCATAAATACAGAGCTTTGGAAATATGGCAGAGAATAATTTACATTACAGATTCTTAAAATTAATAAATATATGTTGGAGGAAATATGAAGTCCCATCACATCAGATTGGTTAAAAGCGATGGTCATGTCTATATTTAAGAAAGCAGACAGAGATGATTGTGGAAATTACAGAGGAATAAGTTTATTAATATTAAATACAGGTTGTAAAATTTACAGTGAAATCCTGAATAAAAGACTTAGAAATATTGCAACCAATCTACTCTCAGAAGAATAAAATGGCTTCAGACATGGAAGATCATTAATAGACAATATTTATGTGCTAATCTTTAAAGGTACCTGGCATAACTATAAATAATAAATTACACGATAACCACAGTCATTAACTTTAATGAAATAAAGGTACAAATATTTCATACTGAAATTAATAGTACATTAATTGTAGTACATCAGTGTAGACAACAAGCAGTTCAAAGGAATGGAATACAAAGTACATAACAGTTGGTTGATTAACAATTAAAAACTTGCTGCATGCTAGAAATTAATATTAATAAAATATTATTAAATAATTCTTAAAAACTATTTCTTTGATGGTTACATAAGATAAGAATCTCTAAAACTTTTGGGAGAGAGAGAGACAATCATTCCGATTCAGATTTGGCCGATGTAAAAGGGCTTCGCAACTTTCTTTGAAAAGGCGTTCGTATTTAAACTTGCATCTATCTTATGTAACCATCCAAGAAGTAGTTTTTAAGAATTATTTAATAATATTTTATTAATATTAATTTCTAACATGCAGCAACAATTTTTAATTAGTAATCCACCGACTGTTATGTACTTTGTATTCCATTCCTTTGAACTGCTTGTTGTCTACACTGATGACGTACTTTCAGTATGAAATATTTATACCTTTATTTCATTCAAGTTAATTACTGTGGTTATCGTCTAATTTATTATTTATTTATGTGCTAAAATAAATTATTGAAGAAAGACGAGAATTTAATTTGGAGACCCACATGGCCTTTATAGATTACAAGAAAGCTTTAGATAAAATACTCAGAGAAAAACTATGGAATATAATGAAAAAACATTACTATTAACAGAAGAGAATGAAATAAATCAGGGTGTCAGACAGGATGTAGCTCATCTCCAACTGTATTCAGTATATATATATATATTGATCAGATTATTATAATATGGAAAATAACAATAAAACAAAGTATCCAGTTAACTAGAACTGTTATCAATACAATGCTGTATGCAGATGATCAGATTATTATTATTATTACGGGCAACAACTCCAAGGAGTCCTTAGACTCATTGAGGGAGGCCTAAACTTCAAAAATCAGTTTACAAATTAAAGAAAATATAAGCCAACATTACAATTTAAAAATTTCACAAAAGAAAACAAAAGTCATGGGATTTAAAGGTTGAGATCATGTTAAATCAAAAACAGTCATAGAAAATAAAATAATGGAACAGATGGCACTGTTTAATTATTTAAGCTGCATAATAACATATCTAAAAGATAAAGATATAGATGAAAAAATAAGGAAATTTCAGAAAATGTGTGGAACAATTAAAAGGACACTGAATAAAAAATCAAGACGAGAAACTCAACTAAAATTTTACAAAGTAATGGCCACTCCCACTCTATTACATAGTTCAGAAACATGGACTGTTAAAAAGAAAGATGAAAGTAAAATATAAGTTGCAGAGATGAGATTTTTAAGATCAATTAACCGGCCATGACGTCTATAGATGTCCAGCTAAATCAGAATATGATTCTGTAAAACCCGTTGAATAACATGGATAAGAAGTGCAATTTGGTCTCACTATTTCATCCACCTTGCCTGTAGGGAGGTTAAAGGATGCACAAAATTGGACCATATAAGAAATGAAGACATCAGAAAAGAACTAGTTATTTATGACATAAATGAAAAGATCAAGGAATATAGAGAGAAATGGAAAGAACATCTGTTTAGGATGGAGAGATGTTGGCTACCAAAAGTAGTGGATAGATATAAATCAAAGGGAAAGAGAGAGAGAGAGGAAGACCAGTGAAGCTGGAACAGCAAATTCCTAATCCTTGAAGAGAAGATTTGGTGTATAAGCACAGCAACGTCACCTTTTTTTCTCCACCTTTGTCACTTGCATTCCTTCATCATTTATTTCACACTGATCTTGGCAGATTACAGTCTCACAATCAAATTTGTTTCCCTGCATGGCCACATGTTCTTCTCCCAACAACAAGCTATCCAAGCTACACACTGTCACTCTCACTAAAATGCAAACCATCTCAAACAACCTTCTCCTACCTTCCAATTTATCCCATATCTCTATATATTTCTCTTCCTACATATCCTAGCTATCATGCCATTTATAATTGTCACTCCTCCCCTCAGTTCCTTATTATTGTACCTTTCCAACACACTTGAATCCTGTGCCACTTAATTCACTCGTCCTCTTATATCATTTCTTCCTACCTGCAGTCTATTCTGGACATCCATCACTCTTTTCATCCTTCAACACTACTTTCTACTGAAATTATTCATCTATCAACTCAATCCTCAACCTCACCACTTATTTTCTAATATCTTCAATTGTGTTCATATCTTTTACACCTATTTTGTTAGCATACTATCTTCATTTCTCTACAGTTCCATTGTCTTTTGCTTTTTCCTCTCTTAGCGATCTCTACTTTGTCATTCATTGTTATCATACTGCTTTTAATGACCTCTTACAGTCGACCATTTCATAAATTTTTAATGCTGCTCACAACATCTTTCTTCGCTATCTTCTCATTGCATTTTCATTTGTACTATCTCTGCATTCAAGTTTCAATTAACACACACACACACACACACACACACATATTCCATCCTTTTTTAAAAACCCCTATAAGCCTTATCTAACAAATATATAGGGTGTTTCAAAAAGGGGGGGGGGGGTATGCAACTTTGAATGACAATAGAAGATAAATAGCAATATATTAACAATTTTTATTACCTTTCAAATGTAGCATAACACTTGAAGTTTCAACACAGACAATTAAAGTTTGATATGACTGCCCCCAGTAATTCTGCAGACATTCCATCTGTAATCAATTTCCTGCCACATGTAGCCGAGGCTATCTGTCATAACTTCAGCAAAGGTGGCAATAATTCTGGAATGCAGCTCATCCAAATTGGCTGTTAGTGGTGGTACAAACACTCTATCGTTCACAAAGCCCACAAGAAAACATCTAACAGTGTAAGGGGGGAGGCATGCTACAAATGCCCCCTCTATCAATCCATCTGCTTGGAGAACAGTTCTCAAGGTACAACCTTATGTATGTCAGGTAATGAGTAGGTGCTCTGTCTTGCTAGAAATGTAAGCGCCCATCGTGTCATCGTTGTCTAATACTATTGTGGTATTAGGTACCTGTGTAGCATGTCCAGATGCACATGGTAAACTCTGAAAAAAAAGAAGGGGTTCATACACTTTTTTGCTTAAGGTGCTAAAAAACGTTTAGTCTTTGGGGTGTTGCGAACATGTTTTATCATCGTGTGTGGATTTTCGAGTCTCCAAATTCTGCAATTTTACTTGTTTACTTGCAAACTTACGTGAAAAGTGTACTTGTCACTGAAAACAGTCATGTCCAAAAAGTCCTCAGTTTGTTCTATCCTACTGATCATTTCTGTACAGAAATCGTGGTGTATCTTATCTTTCTTCAAATGTTGTATGAGAATAAATTTGTAGGGCCTTAAATGTAACACTGTCACAAAACACGCCACACAGTCACATGTTGAATTCCGATTTGACGAGACAACCATCTGGTTGACTTTCCAAGGCTTCTCTGGAAACTTTCCTGAATTTCTTCCACAACAGCGTTGGCAGCACACAGCCTTTCCATTGACCTTGAATGATGCACAGAACTGCCTGTTTCCACAAAAATTCTTGTGCCACATGTAAATCATGTGCCTCCTAGAAGGTTCTTTGCCATACTGTGTGCAGAAATTCCTCTGAACATGTGTTGTAGACTTTGTTTCCTCAAACCAAAACAGAATGTGCTTCCTCTACACCATCGAAAGTCACCATGTTTAAATGGTGATGTATCATGCCATCTAGTGTCATTTGGTAATAAAGTTATGACAAATTTGATGTGTTTCACTACGTTATAACATTCACCCAGCTTTTGTATGTCTTTCGAGTTATTCTCTGTTCTCCTGCAAAGTTGTATACACCCTTTAGAAACACCCTGTATATATAACATAACTCACATATATTACAAAATGACTGAGATCAAAATGTAAATCCTTTAGAGATAAAGAAGCTGTCATCTTTGTCTCAATGCTCGTCAGTACATGTCACTAATTTTAAACAGTTTGGAAAAATATTGAAATACACTACAAGCGCAATTTTTGCAACTTTCCCAAACAAAACAATAATTAAAAAAAAAAAAAAAAAAAAACTGGTAAGGAATCAGAAACTTGCCTGAAACCCTAGTCTTCTTGATTGCATATAAAAAGACTAAAGAGCAGCCCAGATAGCTAATTAAACTTTGAGTTTAGAATTGGGTTTTGAAATAAGATAGCTGATCAAAGACAAGTTATGACAACTCTGAGAAAAATTAGTGAACAAATGGCGACAATAGTTGCAGAATTATTAAAAATGAAGATATTGAAAAAGAATATGGCACCATTGACATTGCAGAATGTGTCAGCAAAACTAATCTCTGGTGATACAGTTACTTAAAAATGAATTTCCTGATGAAGGAAACCAAAATGATGCCATGATGAAGGTAAACAACCTGCCAAGATTTCTGTAGATTGATGAAGTAGTGCATCGGTCTGATCTGACATTTGTGCCAGAGAAGGCAGAATTATAAGATCATACCATACAATACTCAAAAAATAATACATTGATTTCAAAGACTTGATACAAATATAGTAATTTTCCTTAAGTATTATTTATAATATATAACCCACCAATATCCTTCTATTCTCAAAGGGAGTAAGCCCAACTCTTTCAGATCTGACTTCAGAAAATCGTAGGTAGTCTGTTTCTATCTTCAGTTATCGATGGCTACTAATGATTTCAAGACATTTGTTTGAGAGTATAGCAGGGAACCCAACATCTTGTATTCCTAAACCATAGCTAGTATATTATTATTTGACAGAGTGTATGTTGTACCATTGAGTTGCACAGTAAAAAACCCAACTTTGTTGAATTCAAAAACCCTACATGACTGAGCCAATGATTGGCGAACTTGGAATAGCTGATAAAATCTCTGTAAAAAAGTAACTCTAGTTGGTAACTAGAATAAAATCTATCAGTGTATTTCTTCTGATGGATTGGTTCTATGTATGCAGAAGCATTACTACAAGGCTTGCTTATTGCAGTGCTATCACAGTATCCTACACATACCTTTTGAAGGTATATTGGAGTGCTGGGGTGAAAACTTGATATCTTACAATTTTTCATAATGGTTTTAATTATCAACATTTGTTGTTTATATTGCTATCTAACAGAAGTCTGCGCGGTTAGCCTAGTGGCTTTGCGCTTCGCAACCATATGCCTGGGGAAGGAGTGTTCCAGATTCGATTCCCGTCGAAGACGTGAGGATCTTCCTCAGGCATAGCCAAGTTAGCCGGTCTTAGACACGGGCAATAGGGATTTTTCCACCAGTTTAGCTGGCGTTTTTCATCCCACAAACTGGCCCTGTGAACATACGCTTCTACAGCCAAAAATATATCCCCCCCAGCGGCAGACTAGGTGACAGGTCAGTTCGGAGTGGTACTAACAAGAAGTTGCATCTAAGTAACACATGGACCCTGCATAGGAAGCGGGAATAACGCATAGTGAAAGAAGACTGCTATCTAAATGAAACAGTTTTTCTTGTTTCTTTGCAAAAGACCACATTTTTGGGGACTGGACAGAAACATTGCTATGATGGATGATTAATATATAAAGAGAAGCAGCAACATTACTGAACTCTATATCTGAGTTCCTAGTTTACATTTCAGATTTATAACTATGTTCTATTATAAATTAACAGATTCACCGTGTTCTGCAATTCTGCAACTATTGTCGGGGGGGGCTTGAGGGTCAAAGCTAAATAACTGAGAGGAGACCTCCAAATAGCTTTTAAAGGAATGCGGAGAAGGACTTCTGACATAATGTCCAGTCCTCACCTTCTAGTGGTGCACCCTGTTAGGTATCTACCAGGATACCGAACGAATGGGGATGGGCTGGCAATTTGGAATTGAGCCAACCGAAATGTATTCTTATTGGCTTAAACCACAATATAAAATAATGGTACAACATGTCAGAATTTCATGCCATTTGAGACGTTGCCCAGTTAAACAAGGCCCTCATTTTCGCCAGGGAACCAGGGCAAAGCTCGAAAAGTCAGCTACTGGAACAAATCTGAAAGCACAACCCAACTCAATATCACCAGAGTTGAAGATCGGTTCTATCAACATAAGAAGCCTGAGTGGCAAAGAAATTAAGCTAGCTGAGGAATTGGATAATTACCAGATCGACATAATAGAGCTGACTGAAACAAAAAAACACAAAACCTGGTGAGATCTTTCTGAGCAATAATTACAAAATGTTATATTCAGGCAATGACAATCAAGGAAAAGGAGGGGTAACCATAGTACTCAACTAAATATGGAGCTAATCTCCTTGAATGGTAAGCAATATCAAGTAGAGTCATGTGGGCAAATATCAGAATGGGGAACTGGAATAAGACTTATCTGTGCCTATGGTCCCACAGAAAGTTCTACTAAGATAGAAGTGGAGGTATTTTTTTAAGGCTTTAGAGAAAGCAACTGACACAATAAAAAAGGAAAAGTTTGTCCTTGTTGGGGATCTAAATAGCAGAGTAGGAAATGATTGTCAGATACAAAAATATTTTGGGAAAATTTGAAGAAAAGAGAAGCTAATAATAATGTCAAATACCTGTTGGATTTCTGCTCAAGACATGGACTGGTTATTACTAACACAATGTTCCAACATAAAAATATGCAAAAATTCACATGGAGAGAAAAGGCTAGGAATAAGAAAAGTCTCATTGACTATGTTATTGTCGATAGTGATGTTTTCTCTTTTGTTGATAGTGATGTTTTGCAGGACACTAGAGTGTACAGAGGATATGAAATTGGAAGTGATCACCATTTAGTCTTGAGCAGGATAAAATTGAATTTCATATTCAAAAGAAGAACATGTAAGAAAGTTTTAAAGTGAATAAAAGTATACAAACATCGGAGATGTTTGCATACTTTTATTCGCTTAGCTCTCAGATGTGAACTGTAGACTAAAAGCTGAGCAGCTCTCAGATGTGAACTGTAGACTAAAATACACAAAGATTATTGAAAAAAAATGAAAGAGTTTGAGAACAGGAACCAAACCTTGGAGATTCAGTGACAAGACTTGAAGAAAACCGTGATTGAGTCAGCCAGAGAGGCATGTGGTGAGGTTGTTTGCAAGGATAGAAAAATCAGAACTCCTTGGTGAACACAGGAAGTTAAACAGGCAGTGAAGGAAAAGAAGAAAGCATATCAAAAGTTCCCAGCAAATAAGTCTGCTTGTGCTCTTAAAGAATACAAAAACAAATGTAAAAAAGCTAAACACTGTGTAAAACTAGCTAAACAAAAGTCATGGGAGGACTTTGGTAAGAACATAGAAAATAAATATCAAGAAGGTGGCAAAATGTTCTGGAGGTTGTTGAAGAAGCTCAAAAATGGAGAAAAGAGTGCTGTAAAAGGAATTAGAGATGATAGAGGTGATATGAAAACTGGAGAAAAAGATATCCTTGAAGTATGGAGTAATTACTTTGAAAAATTGCTAAATGAAACTAGCAGTCATGACAGCACAATGATAAACACTGACCAGGCATGCAATCTGGAATACATATCAATACTTGAAGTAGAAAAAGCCATCAAAAGTCTGAAATGTGGAAAGGCAGCTGGAATAGATGAATATTTGACCAGAAATGTTCGAGTATGGAGGTATAAAAATCTTACAGTGGCTGCACTGCATAGGTCAGAGGGCCTAGACAGAGGGACAAATTCCAGATGATTGGAGTAGCGCTCTCATAGTACCCATATATAAAAAGGGAAATAAAACTGAATGTGAGAATTACAGAAGTATTTCTCTACTGAGTGTTCCTGGTAGGATTTATTCCAGTATACTTGAGAAACAGTTGAGGATTGTGGAAGAGAAGCTTGGTGAAGAACGAGCCGGATTCAGGCCAAATAGAGGCTGTCAGGATCAGATTTTCACTTTGCGACAAATAGTTGACAAATCATGGGAATATAACAAAGATCTGTATTTAAGCTTTGTAGATCTGGAAAAAGAATATGACAAGATGCCAAGAGAAAAGCTATTTAAAATGCTACACTTGTATGGTGTCAGTGGGACATTACATGAAACAATACTTAGTCTTTATTTGAGTTGTAAGTCAGCAGTTAGAATTGAAGGAACTACAAGAAGATGGTTTAATGTTAAATCTGGTGTGAGACAAGGATGTACATTATCCCCTCTGTTATTCGTTATCTATATGGATCACATTATGAAGGAAAGTCGTATTAAATCTGATATCAAAATTGGATGTTAATGTCAGCTCTTTGCTTTATGTGGATGATGTTATACTTCTAAATAAATCCACTACAAGTCTGCAAGATTCCCTGATTAAATTGAATAACTGTTGTAATAGATATGGTATGAAGGTCAGCAATAACAAGACCATGAAAATAAGCAGAAGCATTGAAAATGTCAACTGCATTGTGAATGGAGAACCTATAGAACAAGAAAAACAATTCAGCTACTTAGGCATGATTTTTAGTGAAGATGGTAAACTAAATATGGAAATAGACAACAGAATCAACAAAGCTGGTATGGTAGGAAGTCAAATGAATAAATTCATATGCAATAAGAGAAATTAGTCGAAACGCTAAATTTGCTGTATACAAGACAGTGTTCAAACCAGTTTTAACTTACGGATCTGAGAGCTGGGTCAGAAGTAAAACACTTGACCAAAGACTAGAGACCACAGATATGAGAGTCCCGAGAAAGATTAGGGGTGTGAACAGATGCCATCAATGGAAATATTATATTAAAAACGAGGATATTAGGAAAGAACTTGACATTGTTAGCATCCAGGAATGTGTTAGCAGAGCTAATCTCAGATGGTATGGTCACTTAAACAGAATGAGAGGAAAGATTAGCAAAACATGTATTCTCTGCCAGGTTGACAGGAAAAAGGCCCAGAGGAAGACCAAGATATAGGTGGATTGATACAGTAATATGTGCCTTAGAAGATAGAAATATAAAATCTGACAATGTTGAAGCTTTGACAGGTAACAGATTGATTTGGAGGAAAATTGTAGATAGGAAGTTAGCAATGATGTAAATTTTTCATGTAGTACTATCATATCCTGTAGACCCCTTGAGGGTAAATGTTAGGAATTTGATGATGACATTCACTGTGAGACGTGTTTTGTAATGTACCAGTACATCATCAGTCTGCTGTGAACGTGTTAAGAAATAATGGAAATGTTTGTTTTCATGTTCAAGGCATAAATTACATAAATCAAAATATAATTATTGAAATGAAATATTGTTAAAATGGTTCTTTTAGTTAATTTTTTTTCCAACACTAAACCAATTAGTTTGCATGTGATGTATCTTTAAAATTAAGCTATTTGTATATATAGAGACCATCAACTTCACATTAATTGCCTCAATCATGAAGAGACTTCACATGCAAACTTTGTTTGCTTACACTTGAGTAAAAGGATAAAAGAAGAATATAAGTTCTTGGCAAGTTTAATTTGTGTTGTATTAAATGGGCACAGAAAGGGTTTTGAGATTATGTCTTTACATTGTGTTCTAACTCTTTTAGTTGGTGTTATAATAAATAATGATATCGACAGAGCTTAGTTAGCTGTAGCTTGTAGCCTTCTACTGGCTTTATTTAGGGATAGTATTAACATCATCTTACATAAAGTAAAAAGCTGTAATAAATATTTCTAATTTTGATAGAATACATCCTCTATCAGTCCAATATGACATCAAACCATCTTCCTATACATCCTTCAATTCTAACTGATGACTTACAACTCAAGTATAGGGTATACTGCTCTGTACAGAATCCCATTTACATCATATAATTGTAGCATTTTGAAGCTTTCCTGTTGACACCTTTTTATATACTTTTTCCAAATCTTGATTATAAATCCTTATTATTTTCCATGATTTCTTGATTCTGTCTTAAAATAAAAATTGCATCTCCACAACCACTATTTAGAATGAATGTTGCTTGTTCTAGTTTCACTTGAAGTTTTCTTAGCAACTTATTGACTATGCTTGCATAAATTTTACCACAGCACTCAATGAGAAAATTCCCTTGAATTCTTGCATTTGTATCTTTTTTATATGGCTGTTCCCACTGATGAAAGGTTTATATACACCTGTAATACATTAGTAAGGTGGACAGGCTAAGGATATTTTTTACTATTTTTATCATCAAATTCCTGCCATGTACCCTCGAGGGGTGTACAGGATATGACAGTACATGAAAAATTTACATCATTACTAACTTCCTATCTACAATTTTCTTCCAAATCAGTCTGTTACTCCAACATTATCAGATCTTATATTTCTATTGTCTAAGGCACTTTGTACCATATCAATCCGCCTATATCTTGGTCTTCCTCTGGGTCATTTTCCTGCCAACTTGGCAGAGAACACTTGTTTTGCTAATCTTTCCTCGCCCATTCTGTTTAAGTGACCATACCACCTGAGATTAGCTCTGCTAACACATTCCTGGATGCTGACAATGTCAAGTTCTTTCCTAATATTCTCGTTCTTAATATGATATTGCCATTGATGCCATCTGTTCACGCCCCTAATCTTTCTCAGGACTCTCATACCTGCGGTCTCTAGTCTTTGATCAGGTGTTTGACTTCTGACCCAGCTCTCAGATCCATAAGTTAAAACTGGTTTGAACATTGTCTTGTATACAGCTAATTTAGTGTTCCAACTAATTTCTCTTTTATTCCCTATGAATTTATTCAATTCACTTCCTACCATACCAGCTTTGTTGATTCTGTTGTCTATTTCCATATTTAGTTTACCATCTTCACTAAAAATCGTGCCTAAGTAGCTGAAATGTTTTACTTGTTCCACGGGTTCTCCATTCACAACACAGTTGACATTTTCAATGATTCTGCCTATTTTCATTGTCTTTGTCTTTTTATTGCTGACCTTCATACCATATCTATTACAACAGTTATTCAATTTAGTCAGAGAATCTTGCAGACTTGTAGCAGATTTATTTAGAAGTATAACATCGTCCGCATAAAGCAAAGAGCTAACATTAACATCTCCAATTTTGATATCGTGTTTAATACCACTTTCCTTCATAATGTGATCCGTATAGATAATGAATAACAGATGTGATTATGTACATCCTTGTCTCACACCAGATTTAACATTAAACCCTCTTCCTGTACCTTCCTTCAATTTTAACTGCTGACTTACAACTTAAATAAAGACTAAGTATTGCTTGATATAATGCCCCATTGACACCATATAACTGTAGTGTATTAAATAGCTTCTCTCTTGGCACCTTGTCATATGCCTTTTCCAAATCTACAAAACTTAAATACAGATCTTTGTTATATTCCCATGTTTTCTCAACTGTTTGTCATAAAGTGAAGATCTGATCCTGACAGCCTCTATTTGACCTGCATCCAGCTTGTTCTTCACCAAGCTTTTCTTCCACAATTCTTCTCAACTGTTTCTCAAGTATACTTGCATATATCTTACCAGGAACACTCAATAGGGATATACCTCTGTAATTCTCACATTCAGTTTTATTTCCCATTTTATATATAGATACTATGAGAGCTCTACTCCAATCATCAGGAATTCGTCCCTCTGTCCAGGCATTCTGAACTATGCAGTGCAGCCACTGTAAGACATACTTCAGCATTTCTGGTCGAATATCATCTACTCCTGCTGCCTTTCCACATTTTAAGCCTTTGATGGCTTTTTCTACTTCAACTATGGATATGTATTCCTGACTGTATGCCTGTTGAGTGTTTTTTACCACTATGCTATAACTGCTTGTTTCATTTAGCAATTTTTCGAAGTAATTACTACATACTTCAAGGATATCTTTTTCTCCTGTTTTCATGTAACCTTTATCATCTCTAACTCCTTTTACAGCACTTTTTCCCCCATTCCTAAGCTTCTTCAACAACCTCCAGGATATTTTGCCACCTTCTTGATATTCTATGTTCTTACCAAAGTCCTCCCATGACTTTTGTTTAGCTAGTTTTAAACACTGTTTAGCTTTTTTACATTTGTCTCTGTATTCTCTAAGAGCACAAGCTGACTTATTTGCCAGGAACTTTTGATATGCTTTCTTCTTTTCCTTCACTGCCTCTTTAACTTCCTGTGTCCACCATGGAGTTCTAATTTTTCTATCCTTGCAGACAACTTCACCACATGCCTCTTTAGCTGAATCAATCAGGGTTTTCTTCAAGGATTGCCACTGAATCTCCATGGTTTGGTTCCTGTTCTCAAACTCTTTCATTTTTTCTTCAATAATCTTTGTGTATTTTAGTCTACAGTTCACATCTGAGAGATGCTCAACTTTTATTCGCTTTAAAACTTTCTTAAATGTTATTCTTTTCAATATGAAATTCAATTTTATCCTGCTCAAGACTAAATAGTGATCACTTCCAATTTCAAATCCTCTGTAAACTCTGGTGTCCTGCACCATGGAGAAAGCATCACTATCAACAATAGCATAGTCAATGAGAATTTTCTTATTCCTTGCCTCTTCTCTCCATGTGAATTTGTGCACATTTTTATGTTGGAGCATCCTTCCCCCCTTTTTTTCCCTCAATGCCATATTTGAAACATTTTAATTTGAATAATATCTACTCTCGATACTTTTCCATATTTCAGATAGTATCTTATACCTTTTCAATGCTGAATTATATTCATGAATGCATTCACTTGAATATTTTCCACCATGGATGTCACTTTTAGCATCTTATTCTTTGTACAGTATTTTTTCCCCCCTCCACTGCTTCCTAAGCTTCTTGAATAGCAGTCAGAAGATTTCAATTCCTACTTCAAATTTATTTCCTATTCACAAAGTTATTCCACGACTTATTTAGCTACTTTTACTCTTGCTAAGAACTTTTAATAATTTTTACCAGGCCTCTAACTTCTTCGGTCTACCATGAAGTTCTTTCTTTCTTTCTTTTTTTTTTTTTAATCCTTACAACTTTTGATCTCTTTCACATTTGCTTTAATAGTTAGTTAATAGTAGTTAGTTTATGGTTCATATCTAAAAGCTGCTCACAGTTAAGTATTTTTTTTTAAACTTTTGTACACATTTTTCCTTTTTTTCTGCAATACCCATTTTGATCTTGCTCAAAATAAAATGGTGGCTTCTTCCTATTTAAATCCATGTATACGTTTCTGTCTTGAAAATCAGTCTAATAATGAATGCTGGGTTTCATTTGATGCATGAATTCATATGGAAAAACTCATGAGGAATAAGAAAAATCTTATTGAATACCTCACTATCACACAATACTTGGACTATCTCCTCTTGAATTCATGCATATCATGCTTGAAATTCAGCAATAATTATTAGACCTGCCCTTTTGATTCAAAATTTTCTCCAAATATTCCTACAGGTTTAGGTTTTATTTCATATTCTGCTGTTTAGATCTCGAACAAAAATCAGTTTTTTCTTTACATTAGCTTCTCTCATTAATGACACCGAGTATTCCTCCAGAATGACAACAGACACATATAAGTTGC
This sequence comes from Typopeltis vanoorti, assembly GCF_054136105.1. Lineage (NCBI taxonomy): Eukaryota > Metazoa > Arthropoda > Arachnida > Uropygi > Thelyphonidae > Typopeltis > Typopeltis vanoorti. The sequence goes on along the minus strand of NC_143551.1, from coordinate 97,722,374 downwards.
ATTCTGGATTTTTTCATTTTGAAAATTGTCCATATCACTCACTTGAAACTGTCTACTATTCAATAATTTTATCTTTGTGTTTAGTGTTGAAACACTAAACAGTGTATTAGTGTTGAATACTACAGCTGCTTTTTCCTTCTGTTGACCCTTATTATCTGAATAGTAGGAAAAAAACATAAAATGTGATACCAGTAATGGAAGACAGATACGTTTTCAAAGAAATTATGAAAGTGTTTTGTATGAAGGAGAAAACTATTTACAGTATATTTCAAGTTGGTGTGTAGAGTTCTAGATGGAAAGCTGCAACGGAACTGGTTAATTAAATTTGAAGCTGATTTGCAATATTCCTTTATCCTTCCTAAGAAGGATAAAGCATATTTAAAGCATTTGATGTTTTGCATACTTCCATCACACAGAAATTTCAAGGATATGCAGTCTGTATTAATAAATCAAACAGTATGATTATAATACAAGTAAATTTTATAGTTATTTTTCACATATTTTACAACTCAGCAATGCTGATTGAGAACAGGCATGCTAAATGCATTGTCAACTTTTTTTCCTTTTTTTTTTTTTTTTTGATATATATATAAAGTTACAAACCTGGATATGATAATATGTTGACTTTGACACCAGCTCCTGTTTTACAGGGCTTGCATAGTGGTGACAGTGTGTGAAGTAACACTGAAAAATGTTAATTTCCAGATTTAAAAAAAAAAAAAAAAAAAAAAAAAAACCTACTCTGCTTTTAAGCAAATAAAAATACAATAATTAGAAAAGCTCAAATATCAGTAATTGCTAACATACAAAATTTACAACAGAGCTTCTTAAGAAAAAGGATTTTTACCATCTGTTTTAACAAAGATTATATGGGCACAATATTCAGTGGCTCATAAATATTTAACCAAGTAAATAGGAACAGTTCAATAATATATACGGGAGCACTGTGCTGGTTTAGATCTCCATTTTATGCATCACTTTGGATCACGACTTAGCCATGGTATAGCGATCTTTTGAATAACCACTGTAATAGTCTGGTTCACCACAAACAGTTGCCTAGACAACTCAAAATATGATATTGTTCCTCAGATTTACAAGATAAAATACAGAATCCATTTGCTAGATAATCACAGGCAGTAGTTCATTTTATGCATGGATGCCAATGGCAGCTAACGTATGCCTTTCTTGTGTTGAGTGATGCTGCGAGAAACCAGAATAGCAAGGCAGCTGTGAGAGAGTCTGAAGGAACTGTGTCAAGAAAGGCTGAAGGCTGATATGATAGATGGGGTCTAATGGTGCATCTGGATCATCATCATCATCATCTAGAAGTGTATCATAACCTAAAAGAGAGGAGAAAAAAATCAATGTGAAATCATAATGATGAAAGCTTAATTATCATTTTTCTCAATTTCAACTAGTTTTTAAATTCAACACTTTTAGGTAATCTTATTTGAATATTTTTGATCTGTAGACCTTAGCATTTGTGGGCTTTCCAATTATAAAGAGAGTCTTTTGTTTTTCTCTAACTTTATAGATATAAAAACTCGTATAATTTAAGTATAACTTTCTTTCTTCCTTAATTCCCCAACTGGCCATGCCATCTGTCCAGGATATGATTCTGGATATGATTCTGTAACACCCATTGAATAACATGGATAAGAAGTGCAATTTGGTCTCACTATTTCATCCACATCGGCCGGTATAGAGGTTAATCTTTCCCCTCTTCTACCTATTACTGTGCCAAAGTATATATTCTTGTAACTGCAACCATACTTGAGGATAAGATGGCTAGCCCTATGCCTCCCTAAGTATAACTTACGATGTAAAAAATACTTGCTAAAATATTTTAGTAAGTATTTTTATAGCAATAATAGCCAAAGTATTAGTACTTCATATCAAAGTTTTTCCTTGATAAATGATGAAATTGTAAATACAGTGGAACCTCGGTTGTCGAACTTAATTCGTTCCCGAAGGCTGTTCGGAAACCGAATTGTTCGAAAACTGAAACCATTTTCCCATAAGAATTAATGTAAAATGGATTAATCCATTCCCGAATCCCAGATGATTGTTTATTTAAACCTTTACAACAGTACTTCATGCATAAGATCGTATACAAACATAATGAAAATGCATTAAATCTTACATAAAAAGAATAAACAATAAATTGATAAAATATAGACGAAAATTGATTGCCTCTTTATTTTTGAGTATTGTACAGATCATTGATTTCGCCATACTGAACTGCATAGCAAGATCCAAAACATGAATGCCATTTTCATGTTTGGATATGATTTCTTTTTTCATCTCTATCGTGGTGCTTCTAACAACTTTTCTTTTCGCTTTGTTGCTATCACTATTCTTCTGCGGCCCCATGGTGGCTTAATTAATAATAATTTATGAAGAAAACTCACTGCAAATTCGAGCAAGTGTCTGCACTAAACAAAGGCTGCTGCATAACTGACGTTTTCCCACCTTACAGCTCAGCACACGGTTACCGTTTATCTGTTTGGAAAATATGTTTGGGAACAGAGGCGTTCGACAACCGAGGTTCCACTGTACTGTAAATCAGTTTTCTTGTTATTCAATTACATTATTTATATGCAAACAACATTTGACTTTGTAACACCCATCGTTCCAACTTTTTGATGAATACTGATTTTGATGTTCTGTCTTCAATTTCTGGATAAAATGTTAAAAAAATGGGGCAGAGTTTACTAGTCATAGTAATTACTATGACTAGTAAACTCTGCCCCATACAGATTCACTGTTTGGCCTGCACTTTGTCGATGATGTGTCCATTGAAATCCCCCATTAAAAGTATGGGGTGATAACTGCAATATGACATAATCAAGGTCATCTTGAGAAATATCTGCAACAGGAGGAAGGCATATGCAGCATGGCATTACTATATTTCTGACGAAGAGTCTCGAAGAAACTGCTACTACATTGGTGTTAATTTGGATCTATTGGGGGGGGGGGGGCAGTATGGCTGTCTACAAGGATAGCAACTCATCCATGGACAAGTTCATTCCCCATCCTGTCCTTAAGAATGATGGTAATGTTATAGAAGGCCGGATCATTACTCAGCTTCAGGTATGATTGCTGCAGGCAGAAGCATATTGGTTTATACTTTTGCAAGAGAGCCATGATGCCATCTATGTTTTGTCAGAATTCACAATTTTCACAATTCCATTGTAGAAATGTTTCCATTATTTCTTCTTGGTGGTATCATCTGGCTTCAGATGATGAGCGGTTTCATTTTCATTAGCCTTGGGATTTTCCTTTTATAAGAATGTGAATGGCCAGTATCCATCATTTCTTCTTCTTCTGGAAAAATATCCAAGAAATTACTAAATTTTCTTCTAGGGTACTCAGTATATTAATTGTTTTATTTTCCTAAGGAAAAGCAGGGATATCCATGCTGTCTGTTAAACGGCCCTCTAATAATGGATCTGGAGGCATATCTTTGATCCTCTGTGTTGTAGATTCAATAGGAGGATTTTCATGTAGTGGGAACATATCTTCAGGAGTGAGTCCATAATGATTTTTCTCATTCATTCACTCAGGGATAGCAAGCAAATCATATCTTTCATGGATGTTGCAGATGTGAGAAGGTGGGATTGACATCCTTGTCAACATCCTGAATGACACTTTTTTTTTTTTACAGTGGCCTTCTCAGCATAAAAGGATTTAGCAATGTTGTTGCCACTGTGGTAATATACTGCCTCTTTGCCTGCTGCTATGTGATACATTGATCTGTTTATAACTCCTGTATCTCCTTTTCATCCTTCCGCCTTTGGTATGCTCAGGAGTATACCAGATGGTCTCCCTCAAGGTTAGTGCATTTTGTTGTCTTGCTCTTATAGTCTTTATTCTCATGTTTTTTACTGCCACATCAGGCACAGATGGAACCATGATAGGCAGTTTAATATGTTCAGGTAGGAGTAATCATAGTAATCATAGCTTGCTCGCAGTGAACCCAACCATCAGTCAAAGTGAGCGAATTTACCTGCAATTCCATTCCTGCATGTCGGACTTTTCATAATTGTTTCTTTGAACATAACTAATCCTGCATTGAGGAGAGGGGAATAGGAAAAAAAGAAATGTTCTTTTCGGAAGATATTAAAAAACAATTAAAGAGAATGATATATTTGATAATTAGTTACTATACTTGATTTACTAAAAGATGTAAAGAATAGCAACATAAGGAAGAGAAAGAATAGGCATGAATAAAAATACTTTAAGTACTGTAAAATGGAGTATGAATAATTTACATCTGTGATATCATATCATTATATATCATATGATATGATATCATTTATAATGGGCATAATTTTTTATTTAAAAAAAAAAAACTCATGAATACATGGAAAGGGATTTGTTTGTGAACTATAAATCACGAACAGCCACTATACTGCAGATACAAGAAAAAGAAGTAGTTTTTTTTGTATCACTGAATAAGGCACAGAGACATTTGCAATCTGTGTAATATATCTGTCAACAAATAGTGCAAATTAGAGACAACTGGGATAAAAATGGCACTACCTATTGAAACATGTCTTCTCCCACAGAAACTATGCTGCATAGACTCAAGCAAAACCATTTGTTGTATCACCGAACACAGCATCTAACTAAAAAACAGTTGTCCTAACATTTGTCCAAATTTTCAATTACATGAAATACATGTTCTTTCGATTGCACTTGAAATTTTCAATGTCATTAAGACAGACCACAAATGCAAACTCAAATAAAATTCTACCGAAGAGTTGCAACAAATGCCACATAAATTTTGTGTCAGTGAGACTGCCCACTAGGGAAGTGGCACACAAGAAGCAGCAATAAAATTCTACTGAACGGGTTGCAACTAACATGGCATGAAAACTTTGTATCAGATTGGCCTCTACCCGCATGATGGGGGAAGGGGCACACAAAAGGTAATGAGAAGTCCTGTCAGGAAGATAAATGTAAGACGTGACCTTTTCATGTTGAATGTGTTAAGAATGAGAATGACCATATTTATGACATTTAAAGCACCAATAACAGGTTTGAGATATAGAGCTGTACTGGTCAGCTGAGAGATCCTGCCTTGACAGATGTTGGTGGTTTTGGTTTCTGTTGGGAACCAGGTACCCATCTCCCTGTGTATCAGAATTCTTCTTATAGCTATCATTCATTGGTCCTTGAGTTCAGAACATATCTCTTCATTAGGAAAGTTTTGTATGGGAGTTATAATTGGTATTCTCCAGACAGATGTTTTGTGGAGTAATTTTTCTCATTGTGTTGCTGTAGCTGCTTCAATAAGGATATCTCCTGAACAGATTTTGGAGATCCTACCAACCCTTCTAAACTCGTTTGAATGAAGAATGGTGATATTTTTCCAATTAAACATTCATCTCTTGAGTGTATGGTTAAAAACAGTGGTGCGTTTATGGCAGTTTCTGATGTTTCTTGTTTCTTACTTTGGTTCTCTGTTGATAACATGGTTTTTGAACTTGGTTGGAGCTTGTTGAGAGCCCCTGATAAACAAGATGAAGTGTTCATTTTCAGCAGGAGGATGTTCATGTGGTAAGCAATGACTGTGCTTGGGAGTGAAATGCCAGGGCTATCCCAGATGCTATATAGGCATCACAGCAAGCCTTGGACTCTGAAGGAAACTCGCTGCAACACTATTCAGGAAAAAGCCCACTAATCGACTGATCCTGGTCAAGCCATCCAAGATCACCCATCTTGCTAAAGCAGTCCGAGATTACCAGGATCCCCATTTCTGAATGTCCATGGGTTGCAGTGCCTGGCATATACAGAAGCAAGGTACTGGATACTAGTGATGGTAATCTGGAAGACAAGATAGTAATAAAGACTCAAGAGAAGTGGAGCAAAGAATACAGAAGGAAAGCACTACAAAGGGATGTCTTCACAGTCAGAAGAAATGCCAACTAGACACTAGGTGGTAGATATTCTTCATTGCCCGGTGAAACACCACCTCCTCACATTTTGTGGAGGTGGTATTTCATTTGCAACATTGGAGAGCCAATGTTGCAAATGTCATTTTTCTCCAGAGCAAGGATTCCATTTTCTTAGAGACCTTAACCGCTCTATTTACATCAGTTAAAACGGTGGCGCTTCAGGCAAAAAAAAAAAAAAAAAGTGATAGAAGTCGCGCATGTCACAAAAAGGAGAATCCATTCTGGGATGAGTTTGTTTATTATTACAGGTCGGAAAATTTAGCTTTTCTTTTACGAACATTGTAGTTTTTAAACTAGTACAGCGACAGACAAGAAAGTATGCAATTTTGCATGTTGGCGACCAATTCGTACATCCTTCATTTCTTTCTCCCCTTCAGCATGAATCAACTTTTCTTGGCAGAAAGCCAAGCGGAGGTATACAAAGTGTGGGCATACTACACCAACTGACACCACTTTTGTCCTCCCCAAAATAATGAAGAAATTCCTCAATAGCAAACTTCTCCATTACTTAGAGACCCACCATTAATCAGCAACCACCAGTACAGATTCTACCATTCAAGATCCACAGCTAACTTGTAGCTTACATCACCCACCAGTGAACATATCCCAGAGGAAAGTTCAAAGAAATCTGTGCTGTTGCTTTTGACATTTCCAAAGCTTTTGACCGCATGTGGCATTGCAGCCTGCTAGACAAACTCCTTTGGTCTCCCTGTCATTCGGGTTGCCAGCCTTCTCTCTCTCTCTGATTGTTCTAAGATTTTGGGTGAAATGAGGAATGAAGGCCTAGATTCTTGTGAGGATGATTTCTCTTATGTGAGAAATCATCCTCACATAAGATTCTTATCTTACATCAAGTTCTTATCCAAACATCTGAGCAGATGTTTGGATAGGTGGTATTTTTTTAGGTGGTATATGAATTTCATCACCTTGTATGAGACCAGGATCTGCAGTGAAAAAACTTGAAAAAGATCTATGTTAGGTCTCTAGAGCAGGGTTTCCCAGATTATCTAACTTTTAGGCAAATCACAGTAGTGTGTGTATAAAGAGGTATTGTACAAGGGTGGTCTGAAAAGTCATCGACTTCAACCATAGATGGCAACACTATCTGCAAGATTTTTTTTTCCAAGTTGCCACATCTGTCATAAGCATCCATGTGAAATTGCAAGTCATTCTATCAAGTAGTTTGTTTTATATAGCTGTCTGAAGCAAAAGTGTTGTCTGTATCCCTTGAAATGGATCAAATTGAGTGGTTATAAAATTCTTTGTAAGAGAAGGTTTAACGCGAAAGGAAATTCATTCGAAGTTCATAAAAGTTTATGGGCACTCCTCTCCTTCATTTTAGACGATTAAGAAATGGGCTGCCGAGTTTAAACATGGCCATACCAGCCTTGACGATGATCCATGTGAAGGAGGTCCAAAAGGTGTAACAACACCAGAAATCAATGCTTAAGTGCACGATATGGTGTTGGATGACCAGCGAATCAAAGTACGTAAAATTGCTGAGACTATAGGTATTTCAAAAGAATGTGTAGGATATATTTTGCATAAAGAATTGCAAATGAAAAAGCTTTGCACAAGATGTGCCATGCTTGCTCACAGCAGTTCAAATATGCACTTGCATGAAAATCTCTGAACAGTGCTTAGAGCATTTTAACAAGAATAAAACTGATTTTGTACGTCGATTTATTCCTATGGATGAGACTCGGATTCACCATTACACACAATAATCCAAACAGCAGTAACAACAGTGGATAGAAGCCGGTTGTTCAGTGCCAAAGAAGACAAAAGTCTGTTCCATCAGCAGGAAAGATCATTGGCATTGGTCAAAGGTCATTGGTGTTTTGGGATGCTAAAGGTATTTTGTTTATTAATTATCTTGAAAAGGGTAAAACAACAATGAAGGAATATTATTCCAATCTTTTAACCAGACTAGATTCAAAAACTTGTGAGAAGAGACCCAGTTTGCAGAAGAAAAAAATCATCTTTCATCAAGACAATGCACCTGCCCACAAAGGTGTTTTGGAAATGGGAAAATTAAGGCTACTGCACTATGAATTGTTGGAACATCCACCCTATTCCCAGATTTGGCTCCCTCTGACTTCTATCTCTTCCCAAAACTAAAACTCTTTCTCACTGGTCAGCATTTTTCTTCGAATCCAGAGGTGATTGCAGCTGTAGAGGGGTATTTTGCAGATCTTACTGAGAACCACTACAGGGAGGACAGAATAATGGCACTGGAGCATTACTGGAATAAATGTATTAGTCTTAAGGGAGATTATGTTGAAAAATAATAATTTTGAAATTATAAATCCATTTTTTCCATTGTTAGGCCAAGAACTTTTCAGATCCCCCTCGTATAAAAGATCTGCTATTTCATAATACCATATTTTTTTATGTATTTGTGTGTGTGTGGGGGGGGGGGGTTATTAGTGCAGTATAATATATAAAAACTTGTCATGTTTAGCTATGGTCTGTTGCAACTATTAGGTTATGGCTTTTATCAATAACTAGAAAAGCAATAGATTAAAATTGTTGTGAATAACATTGTTATTTTTGGCTTTGTATGAATGAAATAATAATAAAAAAATGAATTAACAGACCACTATTTTAGAACAAATTTTTCTTTCTTAACACTTAATATATTAATAAAGATGGTGAGTATATAATAATTTATTCAGGCATTTTTACAACAAAATAAAATTAACAAAAAGAAATTTCATGGAGTTTAGTGATAATGAAACATTTAAATATACCTAACTAAATGATATAACTTTACAAAGGGTCATGTAACAACACAAGAAACCAGAATTCAATAAATGGATTATATTCATAAGGATAAACATGAAAAAAAAAAAAAAGCATTTGATAAGAGTGTACTTTATACAGGAGCACTTTAATGATAATAAATTTGGAAATGGAGGCTATAATTTGTATTAAAACATATATGCTTATTTTAAAACTCATTTTGTATTATAATAAAAATGTCTTCATTATTTATGCAGATGCAAACATTTAACATTATAAATTAAGTTGTTTCATCACATTTAATTTACTTCATATACAAGCACATCAGAATTAAAGTATCCCTATTTAAGGCCTTGTGGCAAACCATCCAGTGATTCAAAAGCTGCAAAACTTTGCAGGAATATATTGTGCCATGCAGAAGCAATATCTGGGGGAACGGGAGAAGAGAAGCTCCAAAATTCACCACCAGGTGGCATTAAACATCAAATGGATAGAATTTGCATATCATGCAGTTGTGCAGGTGCCAGGAAGGTTTAGCAAGATTAGACAGATACAGGATTTTCCCCTTCATTCTGGTTGTTAATACTGTCTGCAATGATGGCACTAACCTTGCTACACCAGGCTTTGTTTGTGAAGCCGTATTACCTAAACAATTGCAATCTGGTGGAACTTCTCATTACTGACTGGCTCAATGCACACAAACGTTTCAACCCTTGGTTGAATTTTATGGCTTCTTGGCAGGAGAACTCACACATTCATTATATGGCATGTTTCAATTCTTGGTGGTCTTTTATTTTAAGTTAGTCTTTGTGATCTGTCATAATGACATCGAGAATTTCAAATGCAATAAAACAAACGCTTATTTCATAATTGAAAAATTGGACAATAGTTTTTAGTTAGATACTGTGTTTCGGTGCAACATATGGTTTTGCTTTAGTCTATACAACATAGTTTCTGTGAGAGGGGACATGTGATTTATTAGTTAGCGCCGTTTTTATTGATCTGTCTCTAATTGCACTATTTGTTAAGAATGACACAGACTGCAAAAAGCCTCTATACAGTACCTTATTGTGATACAATAAAACTAAATCCAATACTTATAACTACTTGCGCGATACGGGCAGACACAAATTTAACGAAGATAAAATTTGATTTTTAGTCCAGCAGTGAAAAATAAATAAATAAATAAAGGGTTACTAGAAATTGTAGATCCTGTTATATCGAAACCGCGTTGTATAAGTACCGTGTTATACGAGGGTTACCTGTACTTTGTTTGTACATGATAATTAGTTTCCAATAAGTTTCATTTTCATACTTGTTTCATATCTCATACTTTAAATATTTCTGTTTTTTAAGACTGATATATTAAAAATTGATAAATGGAGTATTTTTTCACTCACTATTTTCTCTTAATTAAATGCTTGTGGCCCGATTATTAAAAATAAAAGTTCAATGTTGCCCGCGAGTCTGAAAAGGTTGCCTTTTCAGACTGGTCTAGAAGATTCTGCATTTCTACCTATTCAAGATAATCCTGAAAAAGATGTTGCACCAGCAGGACTTTGAAAGTCCACTGACATTCACTTTAACATTCCTTGTTCGAGTGGAGTTGGATGCTGTGGCCATGGATAATTTCGTGGAGAGATGAGGCTTACTTTTACCTGAATGGAACTGTAAATGCCCATAATTGCTGGGTATGGGCTATGCAAAACCTGCATACTATCCAACAAATTCCTTTACATTCATCCAAAGTTAATGTCTGGAACAGGTTTACAGCTTCATTTATTATTGGACCATTCTTCTTTAAGAACATTCACCAGTCAGGTCCTGTAATTTGCTTAGTTACTGCTGAGAGGAATCACGATATGATAAATTGTGCCACAGCTACCTTAGTATTACTTAAAAATTACTAGTACCAGTACATGGATTCGGTCATTTTCATGCAGGACGTGGCCCCCTCCGCATATCTGTATGAGGTTCTTTGAGAATATTTCATGGAAGCAAGAGTGATCAGTCATGCATTTTCCACTGCATGGGTACCTTGTTCACCTGTTCTGACACCCTGTGATTTCTAGCTCTGAGGATTTCTCAAAGTTGGGGGTTTATTGGGATCATCCTGGTGACCTCCCAGTGCTGAAAGGCAACATAAGAGAGCATATGCACAATGTAAGTCCTAACCAGCTGCATTCTGCCTTTGAACATACTGTGCAAAGAATGCAGTTTGTTACATACTGGGAAGGGCAGATCAATGACAGTACAGTGGGGGGTGGGGGGGGGGGGGGGTGGGGGGGGGGGGGGGTGGGGGGGGGGGGGGGTGGGGGGGGGGGGGGGTGGGGGGGGGGGGGGGTGGGGGGGGGGGGGGGTGGGGGGGGGGGGGGGTGGGGGGGGGGGGGGGTGGGGGGGGGGGGGGGTGGGGGGGGGGGGGGGTGGGGGGGGGGGGGGGTGGGGGGGGGGGGGGGTGGGGGGGGGGGGGGGTGGGGGGGGGGGGGGGTGGGGGGGGGGGGGGGTGGGGGGGGGGGGGGGTGGGGGGGGGGGGGGGTGGGGGGGGGGGGGGGTGGGGGGGGGGGGGGGTGGGGGGGGGGGGGGGTGGGGGGGGGGGGGGGTGGGGGGGGGGGGGGGTGGGGGGGGGGGGGGGTGGGGGGGGGGGGGGGTGGGGGGGGGGGGGGGTGGGGGGGGGGGGGGGTGGGGGGGGGGGGGGGTGGGGGGGGGGGGGGGTGGGGGGGGGGGGGGGTGGGGGGGGGGGGGGGTGGGGGGGGGGGGGTTGTCTGCGTGCTGCTTCTGATGCATTACGGCTCAACAATGTTCGCTCTGATTTTCACGTTTCAACAATTAGCTTGGTCACGTGTCATGTACGCTATAGTTGGATATTAAATGTTGTATTGTTGGAAATGTTTAATCCTAAAATTATTCCCTCACTGACCAAATATTAATGATAGTGAAATTGACAATTTTTTCCTTGGTCAGATTTAATTATACATGTTCAGAGCCACACAGGCAAGTGGCCCAGCATAGAGGAATTAAAATAATTTGAGACAACGAATGTCTGAATAATGCTTTTTTTCATTTGAAAATCAAGATTTTGTTTTTATTTCCTCCTAATATTTAATTTTAAAATAAAAATTAAATAAATTAAAAAAAGACATTCAGTCATGCGTTATTCTAACTCAAATTATTTGAATTTCACTGTTCAGGGCCAATACTTCCTATGGTGGCCCTGAACATGAATAATTAAATATGTAAATCCCAGTTTCTCATTTACATCATGAAATTTTATTCTGCTTAGTTGACTTTCAGTTTGGGATTTACAGGAGATAAAATTTGCCTCGGAAATGTTTAATAAAGTCGGTACACGCTTCACAGAACTTGTATCCTTCAATGGGTTTCTTCACGTGCTAAATATGTGTTCAAAGGGGGAGAAAATACTTCCGGCATGACAGTATTTTACTATTGTTCTCCCCAAAGTGTGATGTTGTCATGGTAATCATCCAGTATTTTCTCTTGACAGCGTGTGATTATTATCCGAATGATTGTTCATCCATGAACAGACTTTACTTTATCCTTCCACCGGCATTTTGTTCAGGAGAGTCGAAACCATTCCTTGGATCGTTTCATGCATCCTTAGACAATGAGAATGGCACTTGACGTTGTTAGACTTACCTTTTCATACCAAAGGAAGATTTTTATAGCGTATTCATGGGTTTAAAAAGTTGTTCTTGTTCGAATTAACTCGCACAACATTTCATTTCAATTATTCGAATGTTTCGAGGACATTTTTGATTCTTCGTCAGTTACACACGAAGCATATCCAAAGGACAGTTCGGAGTTGTGTTTAATTATATGCCGATCACACTACTTCAATGAACCTTCGTTGATAATCTCGAGGAATGCAGGTCCCTTCTCCACCCATGATCCCGACACACTTTTGCTCCCATTTGTTTTAATCCCCGAGCTAATTCAATTGCACCAACAGGTTCCGCTTCACAGTGCTTGAACACGGTGAATGTGATTGCGAGCCACTGACTCTCTGACAGAGAGCCCCTTTTCACAGAAATAAAACCACCCCAAAGAGAAGGGCAAATAGGCAATTAGAAGTACGTTCCTAATGCGTCTACTGGGTCATTCTGATACGAAGGAAAATGTTGATGAACAGGATAGAACAAATAAGATTACAAAAAGGAGCAAAGAAATAGTGGAGCTGGTCAAAAGGACTTCAGATCTTTATAAAGATTCCTTAGTTCGTACTTATGTCAGTTGAAAAAAACAAACAGTCATTGAATCAATAGAGCCAGTTCTCGATAATGGGAGGATTGTTGAGGGGAAAATGCCTTAAAGAAGTAAGAAAAATCAAACTATCTTTATCTTCTTACCTTCCTTCACACCTTGACACACACTTGCGCGGAGTGTGATGGGACGTTCTCCCTTCCTTGTGTTTCTATGACGAGACCAACACTGCTGGTGTGTGCTTGATGTTGCTAAGATACGTAACATAAATAGTTGATCGCATGTTTTAGGGGATATTTTTTTCGATCCAGGTGGTGCGAGTCTATTAGTTTTCAGTTTACAAACCAGGAAAACCATCGGCGTTCCGTGATGGCGGGAACCCGAAAAGTCATTCAACTTCCTGGCCGTGCGCAGAATAACTCGTGCAAGTGAACACCACAAGAATTTTTCCGTGTGTGCAGATTTCTCACAGGAACGGAGTGATCGGGGTACAAACGTCTCTTTTGTCAGTCATCACATAAATAGGAAAGGGAGAAAAAAATCCCCTAATCACATTGCTTAATACACACACACACACAAACGAAAATAAAAACGCTGATTTACAAAGAAATTTTAATACAATAAACAAACAAAAAAAAATGTGCGATTTGATTTGACAATTTCTTTATCAATGATCTTTTAAGAATTCTTCTCTATACAATAAAATAGTTCCCCTCGTTTTCCCAATTAACATATCGGATTTAATATCCAATGTGTTTCCATGGTAACAATAAGTTTATGGTCGATTATGAGAACATTATAAATGTCGAAGGAAATTTTTCGACGAATCAGTTTGTTAGCAGTTTAAACTGATAGGTTTAATTAATTTTTCTCTTCCTATGCTTTTTAATCCCCACCATATATATTAGAATTAAGCACGAGATGACTACACAATTGTCTTTCACGTTCATCTATTTGCTATACACGATATAAGATTTATTTTATATAACAAACATTAAGATAATTTTTATATTCTTATGTCTAAAAAACGTGTGCTTATTATCTTTGCAAAGGATGGAAAGATGGTTCATTAATTGTGTCTATTGGTATTAGGCCCACTCAGCCTATTAACTATTAAAATCAGCCCTACCTGTAGTTACGTGAGGATTCCCCCCCCCCCGCCCCGACATTCGCGCTTAACAGTGTGTTCGTACCATATAACACTCTTCTTGTGAGGTGCCACAGATAAGGAAAAATTCTTACAATTTACTTGCATGAGTTGACTGCTCACGGCCAGGAAGTGGAATGACACCTCGGTTTCCCGCCGACATTGTACGTCAATGGTCTTCCTGGTTTGTGGCTGATAAACTAATAGATTCATCTCCCCCCCCCCATGTGCAGTACCTGTACAAAATATGAGACATCTCCCGAAGAATTTTTAAAACTAACGCATAATAGTGCTTATGGGAGTTGTCTCGAAATAAACGATTTTTTTTTTTTATATGTTCGCTTTGTTCCTTATTTGTCCATTACCTTAAAAAAAAAAGTTAGTTCGAATTTTTTTTTTTTTTTTTAATGTCACTGACGTATATTTCATAGAAGAATTTCTCTGGTCATTGCTTACATGATTTTTATCCTACATTTATCTGCTTGAATTTATTTAAGATATGAATGAACCTTTTTCCACTTTCTCCAGTAAGGAACTATTATTTTTTTTTTTTTTAAATTATCAGTAATACGCACATATGAAAATGGATTGCATAAAGGTATTGTAAATGTACTTATTTTAAAAAAAAAGCAAGTCTCAGCTATCCCCACCGGGCAGCTCTCAAGGCAGAAGTCATCCCAGAGGTCCGTGATGTTTGTATGCAGCTGCTGCCCAGGTGAAAGGACACGTTTATGTATACTCTAAAAGAGAACTATGCCTTCGGATAAATACTGACTGCACTGACCGAACCTGTCATGCAAGCCAAAAAAGTATGGATCTACCTAGTTTTCCCCTTTTAAACAAATACTATCGTAACTTTCCTGTTTTCCCGTACTTTATATTTTTTTAATCGTGACCCTTTTCAAGAAACACACGACATTCTTTCTCTGTTTAAGCACCAGTGACTTAAAAACCAAAGAAAAGATCGCATTCCCATGTTATGTAATTTACTCTGTAAATAATAGCAGAGATGGCATATCTGGCACAGGTTTAAAAAAAAAAAAAAAGGCAAAATATATAAAAGTGTTGTGTATTTTTCGGATATACTGAGCTAACCAAAGCCACCATTTTATGTCTGCTGTATTCAGTGGCCGATTTGTAGAGGGATAAAAATGGGACTTTGGAAGGAAAAATCCCGCTACCTCTGTGTGATAAACATACCTCTGGTACTGTGAATAAATTCGAACCCGGGTCTTCAACCAAGGTGCGTGTCTCTTTTCTTGATCATTCGTTTGCCGTACTGTAGGTATTGTAAGAATTGTTTTCCCCTACTTAGTAGACAGGTCTGGGTTCAATCTTATTGATTGGTGACCGCAATCGATTTTCTAGAATTTACTACTGTGGCGTCCCCAGTGGTAAAGTTCTGAAATTTTTAGCATTTGGAATGGGGAGTAGAAGGTCCTAAGTATCAGTTTTTTTTTTTTTTTTTGTCCATCCCAGTTATTAATTATAGTGACTTACAAGTTTATAAACTTTTCCTCAGATTATCATTGAAAAACACGTCCTGCTTAAGTCCGAAGGTTCGGTTGCATGAGTTTATTACGAAAATGTCTTTCTAGGTTTAGAAAGACGATATTTCTACGATAACAACAGCGAAAATAAAAGAGAGTGTATTCTGAATTGAAATGTGATCTCACATTCTTTTCACTGTCTGTCTTCTTATCTGGGCTTTCCGCCTGCATTCCCAATCAAGCAAGTTCCTTTATTTATTTCAACGCTGTAGGAAGCAATGACCTTACAGCGTTTTTACCCACCATCATTCTTATCCCCCCTTAATTAGCCAACAGCGTGTTTTGATTCAGTTTCAATTTTTTTTTCCCCAAAAAAAGTCTTTATTTGCTTCTCTGTTTAGTGGACAGTAGTAAACAAGAATTAAGGGAAAGAGAAACAAAGACGTCCAACAACCCCCCCCCCCTTCCCCTGAAGCAAACAACTTTTCACAGCTAACTTATGGGGACATTCAACTGTCAACACGGATTTTTTTTTTTTTTTTATCTGAGTAAAGAAAAACCCATTATCATTCGGAGAAATGGCAAACAGTCCCCGTCATGCTTCAACCACCCCTGGTCCCATAATATATTTCACTTAAAAAAAAAAAGCAGCGATAGTCAGAAGAAAGAGGGAAGATTGTACCAGTATTCTGTTGTCATCTTTTGCAAAAACTGATTGTTCCGTACGAAGCAAAAAAAAGCTTCCGTATTTATATATTCCTCGGACATCTATCGCCTCTTAGGGATGACAAACAACATGCGATCATGAGAGATTTCACTTCCAGAAGTATTCGACGATAAAATGAGAAGGAAATGAAGAAACAATGAGAGGTTATATGTGAATTCGTTCGTTATACCGTGTTTGTTCGAAAGTGTACATAAAGTACACTACCTCCGAAAAAGTTACAGCTACATTTTTTTCTCTTGGGGTCATCGAACTTATTTTTATTTTAAATATTGAAGCAGGTGATGGTTGCATGCAAATAGAAAAGATTCTTTCCTCGTGCCTTATAGACATGTCCTTATTTCACTAAGAGTTCGTATTTCGAAGAACTGCATTGACTTCTGCATGCAGCACTCGTCAGTGGTAACTCCCTGTAGTGACAACAATTAACGATTTCAACACGTCATTTCCTCTTCCTGTGATTGTTATTTACTGTCGTGGCTACAATGCGGGTGTGACAGTAGCAGGTCACAGACCGCCTTAATTAGGGGCGTCTTAACAACCCACAGAGAAGTTGATGGTTTCACGACAATGATGACGTCATTAGTGGTATTCAAAACATCCCAAGGGACGATAATGAGACTTCTTGGGGCTCAGATGAATGAACAATACCACCGCGTGAAATACTTGCTCCAGAAACAGACGGTAGTCGCCATGGCAACTTCTAACAATTAAAGCACACACACAAAAAACCTTCAGTGTTATTTTAACGAAGGTTTGGGGGCATTACGTTTCTTTTTACTTGGCTATTTTACTTCAGGCTGTATTTATAGAAAGAGATTAATATTGTAATTGGGAAAGGGGGATGGAGAATTAATGAGTTGCTTCATTAATGTTACTTTCATTCTTATTATTTTTTTTTTTTTCTCCTTAGCTACTCATCATTCTACTTGGCACAGTTTTCTTTGTTTTATTTAACAGAAAGGGTATTACAGTTCTCATTTCGAGTATAATTTTCAGGAATATTTAAATTGAAAGATGATGACCTGCATTTTTAGATATTCAAGAAACTAATCTGTAGGTGATAATGTCACTAAGCCACCAGTACGTCCACTGCCTTACGTTCTACAAGGTATCATCGGCTTGGATTTTTTTATGAAAAGAAAAAAAAAATCGCATCTTAAAAACGTATGCTAATACCCGTATCCTAACACAAGATGGGAAGTAGCACTGAGCACTACTGGAAGATTAAAACAAACAAACAAATTGAAAAAAAAAAATCTAGTAGGTTGCTTGGAATTTTGTATTCCAACTCCATAGCACAGTTGGTATTCATTGGTTAAAAGAAGAAAAAAAAAAGACTTGGGGTGATTCGATTACCGCCTACAATGCGAAGAACCTTTATAGAGACTGAAGATGAGTGAACCTGTCTCGTATTGAGGTGGAAGACCTCCCCCCCCCTCCCTCCCCATCACACTCCCAGAACTGGTGTTTTTCATCCTACAAACCGGCCGGAAAACCTACACATCACTTTACAGACCCAACATCCTGGAGTGGTAGCAATTAGTTGCTTTGGCGCAATCTAAAAACTAGCCAGAATCACTGGCATTGCCAAAATTAGGGGCCTTTGTCTCTTTTTAAAAAAAAAAAAAAAAAAAAAAAAAAACAGTATGAGAAAATGCAGAAATGAAAGATATTGGATTAATAATATTATTCTGTTAAATTAGACGTTAAGAAAACGCCATCGTATAGTCATGGGCGGGAGCAACAGACCTTCATTTCTTGCTTGGGAAAAAGGAAATTCTTGATAATGTGAACAACATACTAAGGCAAGATTAAGCTTAGTAGATTTTGTGTGTGTCAATAATTTTTTTTCTAGTTGATTGCTTGTTCTCGAGGAGGAACAAACCCTTGCACCTTCGTCTTTGTAAAGATTGCTCAAGTCCTTTACGGGATTCGAACCCAGGCGTTTCCACCAAAAGAGGTTGCCGCTACTGACTACATCGCAGAAGCATTAAAGAAAGAAATAATTTTTATTATTTTCCATCAACTGCCCTTCCCATATTTCTTTTACAATAACCACAACCCCTCCATTGAAACTGCTAAAAGTTCCCCCCTCCCCTACATGGCCTTCCTAATCGCTATAAACAGATATGTACCCGTGATGGCGACCAATCAAAAGCTTTTCATTAAGCTTAAGCACTCAGAAAAAGAACAACTAAAACATCAAATTATTTGGGAAAAACTAAAAGAATGAAGTGTGCGATATTGTTTTAAGGGGCGTGTCGGTTGTTTCCATGTCACACATTATTATAACATTCCAACGTTTTTTTCCCCTTTAATTCACTGCCCACCTGTGTCCCTAACCCCAGCAATTCCTTACGCAAAACTCTTGAAGGGCAAAATTCTTTGGTCCTAACCTACCTTTTTTTCTTTCTTTCGCGAGTTCTTTGCGCATGTGTGCGTTGCTAAGTAACCACACGAATAATGAAAAGGTAGGCGAGATGGACAGGTAGCCTTGATCACTCTCTGCGTGGTTACAAGGAAAAAGGAGTGTCGTCATCAGAAGAAGGGGTTGTAAATAGCATTGACGCTGGGTGGAGTCTCGGCAGATATATCGCACGGTTTTTTCTTGACCCAGGTTTCGATAGAAGGCGATTGTTACATGTCAATGGAATTTCGGTACAAGGATGGCAGAGTTGCAAGAATCTAGAAGAACAGGGAAAGTGGGGGGAAGAGAAGGGAGGGGTACACACAGAGAGAGAGAGAGAAAGAGAGACGTAAAAAAATGGAAGCTGCGTTGTATGTAAGCAGACAGCAAAGTAAAAGTGACAACCACTACATTAATACTCAATACTTACGAGAGATAATTAAAATGATTTATAAGTAGAGGTTGCAAAGTTAAGCAGCATTTCTTTGTTCAAACGAAGTTGGGAACGGACACACCTGCTCCTTAGGCAGCTCCTATAGCTTAACCTTCGTATATAACATACGAGATCTGCTTGCCCGAACGGTAAGGCTGTCGATTCACGTCAAACTAGCACATTTCTCAACATGATCTCCAAAGTCGTTAGTCGAGAATGGTCTAAATTGGTCGTCATCCCCTTAAATCCTCATCTTCCAAAAATTATATCATCTCCTGCTAGCAGAAAAATCCAATATTGGAAAATATTCCTATGTTTAGTGTCCCCTAATTTTTATTATTTTTTTTTTAGGATATATTATTGCTTCGAGTATCCTTCAAAATCAAATTCTGGCTGCACCACATCTTTCACGCTGAGATTTATTACCAAGAATCTTGTAAAAAAATCAAATATAAAGTTTTACACTTGTATCATTCATATTTTTGAAATTTAAACTATTACCTAAGAAGTCAAGAATCTTTATATAAGAACTTCTTTTTAATGTGAAAGCGAATAAATCAGCCTCATATGCAGATGACACAGTTTCTCTCCTGAAAACTTGGATTTTCCCCCTGGGTCAAAAATAGGCAAACTAGCCTAAGAACACATGAAATTTACAAACACAATACTCTGGCCTTCTATACCCTTAATTGCTTCTACCTTCATTTCCTTAATTGTTGTGCATAATCTTAAAAAAAAAATATATATATATATACTCGTTTCATAAAGACATTCTTATAGAGACACTGTTCATGATCACAATGGCTCCTCCGTAGCTCAGGTGATAACAGTGCCCTCTGGCGGAAGGACCTGAGTTCGAATCCTGTAGAATGCTAGAAAATAATCTTTTAAGAGCTTTTCAAATGAAGGGGAGTGAGGTGGTCTCATACGGGGATAAAAAGGTTTTAAGTCAGGGAAATTCGGGCATTTTATCCCGGAAGACAGACAAACCGACCAAAAGAACACACGCACAATTAAGACATGTATACAATGGTCAGGTAGTCTTAATTCTCAATAACAACTGAGGTTAAAGCTTTCACATAATCTTCTTTTATTTACGTTTGCCAATAAAATAGACTAAATGTTACCAAAATTCGAGATGCATCTAAATTTGGTTTCGCGTTTTTTTTTTTTTTTTTTTTTTTTAGTTAGATAGGAGGTAAATTTTGAAACAAACAGATTCGACATAATCCCCCTCCACACACCTCACTGCCGTAACTTAATTAAGCTGAGAACCTACAGTTCAAATAACACAGAAGGATTCGGGTTATTTCGTAGAATAAATGGAGAAGCTAATCTCACAAATACGGTATCAAATAACCACTTGAATAAAAACGCCGTGCACCGATACACGACATGGCACGTACTGTACTCGGCAGGAAGTGAATGATTTGTGCACCTGCAAGAGACTAAAATTTTGCAACCATCCCAAACACCCTTGAAATAAATTATCTACACAAAACGGCAAAAAAGAAAAATAAAAACCATTAAACCCTCAACTAGTTCAACAATGCCATGGCATAATTCAACCAGGATATATTAAATATAAATAAAGGCAACGGCCAAGCTAGTGAAACATGCATCACAACTTGACAGCATATGACGTCATCAACAATGGATCATGTTGAAAGCTACAATGAGTTCTAGCAACAATTAAGTCGTACCACCAACAAATGCATACAAAATCACTGTGTTTAATAGTTATGTTCTTTTGTTATGTTTTTTTTTTCGTGGTGAGGTCCCAATACACGTGTGCCGTTCGTATATTTACGGCCGCCTAAAGAATGGACAATCGAAGAAACACAACAAGAGGTGTACGGGGATAATAATGTCCAGCACAAAAGCCTTTTCCCTTCGGGATTGTTCTAAATATATCGTTCCTTCAAACAGCTGACAAGATGTGTGTGTGTCGTCCTTAATTAATGTAAAACACGGGTCACTGATTCCTATGAGTGAATAAATGAACCCTTCAATGAGGTTATAGCAGAACGGCTAGAGATATTGTTTTATTTTTTCATCACCTCCTCCCACTGCCCGTAACACGGAACTCGAAGTTGGCTGCTACCTGAAGGGAGTGCTTGGTTTTAGGGAAGAAGTATGTGACAGGAATTAATAGAACGCCCAGTCACACCCCTGACCCTTTAATCCGCCGCTATAAGCAAGTCAAGTTGCCGCCCATCACGCATATTGGCATTGTTGCAACACAAGTAGCCGTAGGCGCAAAAAACCCCCCCCCCCATCTCTGTCATGCACTGTTGTGTAACAACGTCAGGCAAATCCTTAATATCCACGATGACAAAAGATGATATGATATCGTAGAGTCAAACAGAAAGTGCGTCATCCTCATAGGGTCACCCTAGAGAGAAGTATAAGAAAAAGATAGTTTGCTGTGCGTGATTTTCTTGTTCAGGTGTGGTGGGGGGGGGTGAAAATAATTACGTTTGTTTAAATACTGCTAGTGAGCATTTAAAGATATATGTACGGTCCCTGATTGAATTCGTGAGTTTCAATCGTTCGTTTTTGGCGTGCCAACCTTCCCATTTACAATAACTCACAGTATTATTGGGTCAGTGATTATTATCGTATGCGTGTTGCAGGCTTGTGTGTATGGGGGGGAGGGGGGGTTGCTATCCAATGTGTTAAGGCGGGCAATGGTGATGGCTTTCCACTGTTATCTGCACACATTCAGGTAAGGAACGAGATCTGTTCATTTATAACAAAAGGAGGAAGTCTGGCATGAATCCAAGTCCGCTCTTCAAACCATTTGCCAGTCTTTTATCCGCACGGGCATCTCGGGTACGTGTTTTCCTGTTTTTGTAAAAAGCAATCTTAACTATCAAGGCTACAATCTTCTATCACTTTTTTTTTCCACTTTCACTTTTCTTTTACTCAGTTAGCGCCTTTTATCATTTGGTGTTAGCGTCGACTGTTGTTGCTGGAAGTCGAACTGTGAAAGTAGACAAGATGGTCACTTCAGTGCCTCACTTTTAAGGGAAACCCGTATTTTTTAAAATATTTTACTAGTTTTATATTGCCGCAAAAATATGTCATTATTGTGTATATTGCTTTAACTTTACTATTTAAAATTTTGTTATATATATATATATATATATATATATATATTTTATTTTTTATTTTTAATTTTATTTTTAATAAATCCAAAGGCAACGTTCTTGTCATTTCCATGTCCGTTTATTTAGGATTTTCTCCCAACGTTCCCAGCAAAGAAAAACCTTCAATCCAAGCACTGACACAAGGCCTAAGTCAAACTGAGTCACAAACTTGTTAAAAACCGAATTAAATTAGCGCAGTTCCTAATAGTTATAATTAAATAAAATAATAATTGGAATTCTATTTTTATTTAAATAGATTGGTTATTTGAACAATTAAACTGATTTACATATAAAAGTAAATTTATCTGTCTTTTCATAAGTCAAATTACGTTCGTGAGCAAAGTGAAGGAGCATATTTGTAGAGCGGATTTGAAGACGATTGTCTAAGCACAATTTGAGAATTCTTCGCTCTAAAAAAAACAATCCCATCGACTGAGTATGCGTTACTCGATCTGTAAAAAAACGCTTATTTTTCTGTTCACCTGAGAAAATTTTTGCTTCAGCTGTTCTACCCACGCTTTATTTTCAACGAAGCGATTAACCAGAACATTCTAATTTTGGATCTGCTTATTAAATGAATCGGATTCATTGCTGAAAGGAGAAAAAAATATTTTTCTCACCAACAAGAAATCAAATTTTTCTTATAAAAAAAAAAGTCATTTTTAGATTATCGGCATTTCTTTTCGAAACGAACCGTGCATGGCAACAAATAAATTATTTGAAATAATTAAAACAAACAAAAAAGCGTTCAAATGAACACGATCAAACTTGCAATAAAAATAAAGATCTGAGCATATGCTGTGCAGTTTCATCGTCATATTTATGTAATAATCCTATCCTATCAGTGGTTCTAACAGGCACTTAAGTGCCCACGACCTTCCCAAGTATTCTTGGGCAATCGTAACTCGAGGATAAGGTGATTAGCTCTATACCTCCCAGTGTGTCCTATGTCTGTAGATGCATGTGTTCACGAGGCCGGTTTGCCTGCTTGGGAAACAAAAAATCCCCCCTACCTCCGTATGAGACCGGCTAACTCGCCTTTAGTCGAAAGAGATTCTATTTCGTTCGATTCACCAACGGGAATCGAACCAGTGTCTTTCTGACCAAAGGGCTTCGTCTACACTGACTAAGTTATGGTTCGAGCCCATAGCTCAGTCAGTATACTGAAAGCGGAACTCATGGCAATGGGTTCCCCTTTTAGTAGTGATGCTTCCTCCTTTTTCCAAGCATTCCAAAATGAGATATTCTTCTACTTCTTCTTCACTATTAAGCGAAGAATATCAAGACCATCTCATCTTTTGTTTGTTCTTCCTTTATTTCTGTTTTACCTTTGATATAAGGGACGGCTCGTGTATAGGTACTAAGGAACTGCAGTACCCTCACTTTTTCTCGATATATATTATTTATTAATTTATTTATATTTGCTTGTAATATTTAATTTTATCATCAACAATCCTATACAATTCTCTTATTTTGTATAAAAAATAATAAAGATCTATCTTTTAGCACTTAGGAGGGCGAAGGACGCTAGCAGCACTGTGTTTACCACAGTGTCATATTGCTACGTGCGCAAACATATGCACGTCATGGTGAGATGAGCTATTAGCGTAATGTGGCACTGTCCATCGCGCAGTTCCACTGTTGTTCATATGCAGTTTGCGAGAGTAGTCGAGTGTTCGCAGTGCTTATCGTCTTTACTCCGTCTCTTTAAATATTTGGACATTACAATTAAAGGATTTAATTGTAATGTCCAAAAATTGTAAATCCATTCCTTTAATTACAATTAAAGGAATGGATTTTATTTTTAAATAATTTTGAATTATACTAAATTGTATAATTTTATCGATAATAAACAATATTTTTTCATGATTAATTTTTTTAAATATTTTTACCATAATTTTTATTTTATCCAAACACGTATACACTACTTACAGTGTGTGTGTATATTTCGAAAGTTGCAGCACCCCCACGATTTCAAGCCACGAGCCGCCACTGTTTGATAACCAGTACTTTACTTTCTTTATTTCCCCATCTGTTATCGTACATTCTTTCTATATGATTGTTCCATTTTTCTTCTTTCTGTATTTGGATCCAGTCATTTATTGACTATATTTTACAATTTTTTCTGATTTATGAGTTCATTTGTTTAATATTGTTGCATTTACAAATTTCCTCATATTTTCTTCTTCTTCTTCTTCTTCTTCTTGGTAGCTCCAATGATTTGTCTAATTTTTTTAGTTGCTGCACGTGTTTCTATTGGATATGCCAATACTGGTCTCATCACTCCTTTATAGATTTTCGATTTTTTTTTTTTCTTATGTTCTTAATCTGCCAGATGAGGCTATTGAGACATCCTGATTCCAGGCGGGAATAAAAAAGAAAAAAGAAAAGAAAAAGAATATATATATATATATTATTGTCGTATTGTTCCGATATATATAGAAAAAAAAAAAAAGCTTCTAGTGAATAATCTTGTTGTTCAGTGTGCTTGTAGGGAGTGTGTGCGTGTGTGTAGTGGTATGTGGCGGGGGGGGGATAAGCTGCGATTTGCAAAGTAGTTGGGTTAAATTCTCCAATGTGTATGCTTAGAATTGTCCTCTGGAATCCTTTAAAGGATTCCAGAGGGCAATTCAGGCCACAACTAGTATTGATTTCTTCTCTTATGAAGAAGAAATCACTGATAAGGGTTTTTTCTGAACGCATCACCGAAACAGCACCTGCCGATATCCAAACATTTCTTCTCTTCTGTTCCATTTTAAATTCTCGTTCTGTGTTAAACTTTGGCCTTAAGTTTTATTTATCGACCATAGTTCTCCTTCCTTTGCACTCGGGGTGTTTCTATTGCATCATCAATCACGGAGAAACCACTCTTTTCGATTCTTTTGTCCTCCCATCGAATTCTTGCATGGATGACCTGATAAATACGCTTTTATCCACCCAAAGGCATCGCATACAATTTAATTTTGATATTTCTCGTGAAAACTTCAGAAAAGTATTGTCCAACAAACTGGTTACCAATATATTTATTTATTTATTTATTTATTTATTTATTTATTTGGAGAAAGTCGAATGGATCGTCATATCTCAAAGCATTTGAATTTTTTTTATTATTATTAAAGTGAATCTCATCCAAGACAAGTTGCAACCCCATCAGCAAGAATAAATAAATAAACAGTAAAAAAAATAAATAAATTAAAAATATCTGAGTTTGTAGTAATTATGGCATTGTTTTAATTAACATTTCGTGTCTATATAAGATTCTTATTCTACTTTCCTCAAAAACCGTAGTGATATACCGAAATACGTAGGTTATATGCATGATTCATTTAAATAAATTCTATTCTGCTTGAGACAAAGATTGATTAAAAAAAAACAAAAAAAAAACAGGGGCATGCATGGTTTTTGCGAGGTTGCACATATTTTGTACTAATAGTGTTGTAAATTTAAAATCTACGCGCAGATCTTATGCCAATGATGTAAAAGCATATAATTATTTATTTTAACAGAGAATTGTCGATTTCATTCCAGGAACACGCGCGCAACGTGTTCAACAATCCGTGCACGTTTTCTGCTGCCCTTGGTTGCTCTCCATTGTTTAAAATATGCGATGGTGCGCATGCTCTTTGTTTTCCTTTTAATAAAAAACAAATTCATTTGAACTACTGCAGTTAATGTTCCAGAAAGGAATGAGTTATTATTATTTTCGACTGCAAAGCCATAAAATGTTTTAAATTGCTTTTATTTCGGGGTGGAGTGGGGGAGAATAAATAAATAGTAGAAACAAAAATCATAGCAGACTAAATACAATTATTAAAAAGTTGTCTAAGTCGAGGCGGAAAGTAAATAACGTTCGTCTACTGCGATTCAAAGAAATGTCTGCTGACGGGAAAAAATGATAAAAAAAAATGCATGTGAAGACGTGACTAAGCAATATTTTAAAAACGATACGAACTTTGAAATGAGGACGGCAAGATTAATGTCATACTGTCTGTTAACTTGTAGACTCGTTATTTGAAATATTTTCGTGTCCTACCGAGTATTTAAAGCTTGGGTGTGTTGTGACCTCCGCGTTCGTGTTACAACGAAATGTCATTAACAATATTTTATTGCTTGTACGGCAAGCGTGTTGCGATAAAATCCTCACTAGTTTCTGACGCCTCAAGAAACATTTTTCTGCCTCATTTTGACCTCTTTAGAAATCAACGGCTTCGTCACCAGGAATAGAAGTATGACGATGCACTTTTCGAAGATGGAAAGATAGTATTTATGTAATAAATTATGCTGGAGGCTGTCTAAAAAGGGAAACTGTCTCTTTTTCTTTCTTTTCGCAGTCAGTAAAAAATCAGCCCCTCGTAGTCATATCCCCCCCCCCGTCGTGTTTCTGTCCCGATAAGATGTTCTCATTTTTCGTTAAGAAGGATTAATTTTGATTCTTTCACTAAAATTTGCAGCACCTTTTGAATCTCCTGATTTTTTTAAGGTATTTGAAGGTCACAAATATTTTTTGTGATCCTCATTTGAAGAGAACTCCTTCTTTACCGGATTTCTATGCTGACTGTAAAACAGTATGATGATCCATACCTAATCGATTTCCTAAATAATCTCCCTAGACGGCCGGTTCTTCGGATGTTATATTTTCTCGTGTTCAATAGTTTATAAATATTTCTAAGTCTCCAGTTTATGTTTGAAGTTTTCCCCTCCCAATTGTAAATCACCCTCAGAAATGAGCGTCAGACAAATGAATGTGCGTCTTCCCCTTAAAAAAAAAAAAAGAGTATTACGAATACATCGGCAGATCACAAAATTAAGCAACCCGAGGATCTCTATTTTTGATAATTAAATCTATCGTGAAGCCCAATTATGATGAAAAAATAAAAAAAATCCTTGCAAACGACTATGATATAGAAATAAACATTTGAAGAAAGAAAAAATAAATAAATATTCACTAATTTCTTTTCAAATAATCACTTAATGTAATTATAACTTTATAAATAAATAAACAAATAATTTTCTGTATTGCTTTAATAAAAATTCAGCTATCATTCCTGGACTACGGAATATTCTTTGGGACTCTCACCGATCCATAGTTTGAGGATTCGTTTGAACGTATTGTCAAGGCTTAAGGGCCGAGCTAGATGACTGGGAGTCCCCCGTGAGTGAACGAATAAGAAAGGGATGACTGTTGACCCGACTAAGTTGTGTTGTGGTGTGTGTGTTGGCTTAAACCAAAAGACGATGATGGTACAATACGATGAAATGTTAGGCTGGGGGTTAATGCCTGGTTAAACAACCCCCCCCCCACACACACACACTGTTTCCATCAGGGAATCAGGGCGAAAAGTGAGAGGTTACTTACCAGAATAAACTCGAACTCAACGTACGTCAACATAATTCACGATATAAACCATCAACATAAGAGCCATCGACGGAAAAGAAATGAAACTGGCAAAAGAACAAGAGAATTACCATCTCGACTGAATTGGTATTACTGAAATAAAGAAGGCAAAAGTAGATGAGATTCTTCTATATAACTCAAAGATGTTTTATCCTCATGCAGTGATGATCGGAGAAAGGAAGGAGTAGCTACATTATTATCACCGTCTGTTTATCCGCCAAAAGCGCAGAGGATCGGATCCTAAGTAAATGATCATCTTTTATAATTTCCAGGGGTGGGGATAGTCAGGCAGAATAAACATTTTACGCCTGTCTGTGGTATATATCAGAGTAGAGTAATGTGTGCAAATATCAGAATGAGGAACTGAACAATGAGACTTATTTCTGCCACAGAAGGTTAGAAGTGGAAGAAATGAAGGAATCTTTCGAAGCATTAGAAAAAAGAAGAAAGCATATCAAAAGTTTCTGGAAAATAAGTCAGCTTGTGCTCTTAGAGAATACAATGAAAATGTGAGAAGGTTAAGCGCTGTGTGAAACAAGCTAAACAAAAGTCATGGGAGGACTTTGGCAAGAATATAGAAAATAAATATCAAGAAGGTGGCAAAATATTCTGGAGGTTGTTGAACAAGCTTAGGAATGGAGGAAAGAGTGCTGTAAAAGGAGTCAGAGATGATAAAGGTGATAACTGAAAATAAGGATATTCTATGTCCGGAGTAATTACTTTGAAAAATTACTAAATGAAACAAGAAGTGACAGAATAATAGTAGGAAATTGTCAACAGGAATGCATATCAATATTTGAAACAGAAAAAGCCATTAAGAATCAGAAATGGTGGAAGGCAGCAGGAGTAGATGATATTCGACCAGAAATGCTGAAGTATGGTGGTATAAGAGTCTTACAGTGGCTGCACTGCATAGTTCAGAAAGCCTGGACAGAGGGACGAATTCCCGATGATTGGAGTAGAGCTCTCATAGTACCCATATATAAAAAGGGAAATAAAACTGAATGTGAGAATTACAGAGGTATTGTGTTCCTGGCAAGATCTATGCAAGTATACTTGAGAAACGGTTGAGAAGAATTATGGAAGAAATGCTGGGTGAAGAACAAGCTGGATTCGGGCCAAATAGAGGCTGTCAGGATCAGATCTTCACTTTACGACAAACAGTTCAGAAAGCATGGGAATATAACAAAGATCTGCATTTAAGTTTTGTCGATCTGGAAAAGGCATATGACAAGGTGCCAAGAGAGAAGCTTCTCAAACCGTTATAATTACATGGGGGTAATCAACACTTTATATTGAGAAATACGCAGTTTATATATCTGAGTTAGAATTCATGTAAAATCGGGCTTAAGACAAGGGTGCACATTATCTCCCTCTGTTTTTCATCATCTGTATGGATCGCATTATGAAGAAAAGTGGCAGCATCAAACTTGCTAATCGAAGAGGAGATACCCTTTGCTTTATGGCGATGATGTTGTACTCCTAAATAAATCGAGCAGAAGTCTCCAAGATCCACTAACTAAATTGAATAGCAGCTGTAACAAATGGGGCATGAAAATCAGCAATAGAAAGACCACAACTAAGAATGTAGACAGGAACATAGAAAACTTCAGCTTACAGTGTCCTGCATACGCCTTGAGGGGTGAATATCAGGAATTCGATGATGATGATCACTGAAAGACAGAATGGAATAAATAGAATATTTATGTATTACGACGAGAAAAGGAATTTTCATAATTTCTGAAATATTGATAAATTTTCGCTGTACTTATTTGATGCCCTTTTAAATAGAACGAACGTATGTTTAGACGAACTAATTCGTGATAATGCTGAAACCACTTGAATGTTCTGTCATTTATAATTATGAACGCAGTCAATTGAATATTTTTCCGGGAACACTCGCTTATCTGATCACATACCAACCACAAAGCACGCGAACGATTACATACACATCCGTAAATCCAATACGCATTTAAAATATCCTCTTGCATGAGCGTTGAACAGGACTGTCTTTTTCCTTTCATCTCTTCCTGTACATGCCTCGGGTGCGGAGATAAGTAACACCCTCTTACACAGCAGGGCACGTACTATAATAGTGGTGTTGTCATTGGTAAAATATATCACTGCATTCTAACGATCCTCACTGATAAGGAAGTAGGAAGAAATTGACTGCGATTGCCTTTCTTAACAAAGGATATAAGCAGGCATTAGGATGCATAATAATAGGATAAGTTTCGTCTCTATTATTACAATCACCAATCACTTTGTATGTTTATCTAGTTGCTTAGATAAACACAGACAAGCTGATAAGGAGTGGGGGGTGGGGGTGGCGGTCAAATAATCGTACGAAACAATGGGACACAAAAAAACAGTCTTCATCTTGTGCAGCCTGTAACGTTATAAATATGTCAACCCTCCACCATTGTCTTTTTCGGTGTTATGATTGCAATGATGACGTAAAAGAAAGAAAAAAGAAAGTGAAACCCAAAATATAGTCGCGTTCATGTTCATCTGTAAATAATTTCTTATACATTACCTTAAGAGGCATTGACGAGTAGCAATTTAGACATTGACATCGGTTTTTTTTTTTTTTTGTATATGTCCGCGCATAATTATTCACAAAAAGGGAAGAAAACGTTAAAAAAAAGCTTATTACATAATTCACTTTTTTGTTTTTATTTAATCAGCCAATCGGAACCCCAAAAAATATAAAAAAAACAACAACCAAAAAGTATATTTTAAAAAAATCTGTTGCTATACTTCATTACACGACAAAATCATATCTAAATCAGGAAGTGGACGTTTTCATCAGGTAGATTGCTCTGTTTAATACAGAAGACTGATTTTTCACGTAAAACTATGATGTAATTAAAGATACTCGTCAATTTCTGTTCAAAGCTACTCGCGCGCACACGAGCCATGATGACGTTACGCAATAATAAAGTTGTGAAACGATGTGTGTAATCAACATTTTTTTTTTGTTTGTTTATTAGATGGAGCTAAAGTTGCATCTTGTATGTTACACACTTTACAGAAAAACTTGATATGTTCCATAACAAATTTATTTTTTAATTTTTGCTTCTGAAGTAAGCGTTACTGTAGATAACAGAAACTAGTTTACACTCTAGTGCATTATTTTTCCCCCTCCACATTAGAATGCAAAAATTGCGACTCTTTACGTATGCAAAGTAAAAAACTTCGACATAAGCAATGGAATCAATGCTAAATATTACCGAAACATGATACTTACCGCAAAATACTTGCATCCACCCGCAGATATGGAACACGGTGGAAGAATGGAAGACAAAGAACAGGACCATACAACAGATACAGAGAAGAATGATCACTACCGACAGTCCAATAAACACCGTAGCAGCTCGGAACGCTGGCGACGGAATCGAACTGAAATCGGTGAGTTTCCCTTCGCACAGAATGTCCTGTCCGTCCTGCACCATCCTGCACGCCTGCCACAGTCCAAAATGTCCCGTACCCTTGCTCTGTTGGGTATCCCCGAGCCAGTGCGGCTGTATGAAAACGACGACATTGATGATGGCGAAACAGATCGTGAAAACCCCCCAAAGGACGCCGATGGCTTTCGAGTTCTTCATGTAGTTGGCGTGGTGGATGTTAACTTCGGACGTGTATTCATATTTGCGGTCTATGGCCATACCTTCGTGTTCCGTGCAACGAAACACGGCTTCGACCGTCTTTTCCGGTATCCCAATACAACTGCCACCACCACCTGTTGCCGCCCTAACCTGTCTCCTACGCGTGCATGTACACATACCCACGTGGTGTAGGTGTAGAAGTCCGCGCTGGCCAATAAGAATGTCGTCTGGCGGGTTTGCTGTCGTAGGGAGTGCCGCGCTAGGTAGGATACGGACAGGTTACGCACCAGAACGAATGCAGTCGGAACGAGGTAGCGAAGGCTATGTTTTGAATGCCTTCTTAGCTCCACGCCAACTACTAGGTGCGCTGTTTGTGTTCGGGTGGATGGTGGGAACGAGATTATGAGAATGTTTACTTCTATTTCCGCAATATTTGAATGAAAATGAATGCCAACATGTTATCAATTGTGGGTTGGCTATTTCGATGAATTAATATGTACTTTCTAAATGTATTAAAACTCCACCAATAATGCTGTTCAAAATCAATTAATAAAATGATTTTTATTAATTACTTCCTTGTTAAATGGGAAAACTTTACATGAAGGTTTGTTTGCCTTGCTTGAAATAAGGCGTGGAAATGATTCACATTAAAAGTGAATTAACACGAGAAAATTTGAAAATAAATTAAAATAAATTAAGTTAATGTTATTAACTTCCTTGCACAGGAAGTTAATAACATCCTGTGCAAATATTCAAAGATGGACAAAACTCTCTGCTGACTGATGCTGTTGATACTCTTTGTGAAATATCTGTAAAAGGAAAAATTTTTCAAAAAAAAAAAAAAAAAAATGGGAACGATAAATTTAAGAGATGGATAACTATAGCGATTTTAAGGGTTGAACGCTAACCAGTAGCTGATGATGGATTCAAATTGGACTCTCTTTCACGCCGAGTTTTCTTAAACTGCTTCAAAAGTCCAGCATCTGTTCATCCTAAACTGAAATTATTTTCAGTTTCGTTTTTTTTTTTTCCAGATTGATTCCCAGCAATTAAAATTTACTAATTTGCACTAATTTTTATCCTTCTTCTTTCTTTCCTTCATTTTTTTTAATGACTTTATTTCTTCAGTGATGCTTGCATTGTAAAGTGCTCATCTCTTTTGTATAGCGGATAAAAGTGCCGAGTTCGGTTTTCCTCGAAGCCAAATCATCATAACAGATTAATTCTGCTGTTTCTCCTTGTGGTTCGTGTGCTAGAAATAAACATAATTAAAGAACCAGCATAACATCTCGCCTATACATTGTGATTCAATGCATGTGTTGTCATGGTGATACACGCGCGTATTTCTAATATCAAAATCACTTTCATATGACCTA
The DNA here is from genome assembly GCF_054136105.1 of Typopeltis vanoorti. Taxonomy (NCBI): domain Eukaryota; kingdom Metazoa; phylum Arthropoda; class Arachnida; order Uropygi; family Thelyphonidae; genus Typopeltis; species Typopeltis vanoorti. Next base: position 97,689,713 of record NC_143551.1, on the reverse strand, counting down.
TTTACACGCGATCCTCAAGTTTAACTAAAGAGAATACATCAAGATGATCTACACCTTTGGTTGAGTATAAATCAGTCTCAGTTATATTCAACATATTTTTAACGAATCTTAGCCTATAACATCTTATTATTATTTTTTCATTTTTGTTAAAATTGTATACAACTCACAACAGTGAATTTCAATTATACATACCGCACCCACTTTTCTTCTCCCCCCCGCTTTTTTTTTTAACCCAGAGTGGTACAGTAATACAGTGAATCGAGATCCTTCTTGAAATATCCAGCCGCTGAGCCTGTTAATATACTTGAATTTCATTGGTCCAACAGGCAGTTACAAGTGATCATATTTTAATGCTCATCGCTTATAATAATTTCCCGTATTTCGATCTGTCGCCTATTCTGTTGTAAAAGAGCGATTGAATATACAAAAACGAAAGAAAGATCAATTCACTCAGCCTTCATCGTTGATAACGATTCATGCCAGTAGTTTCCGTGCCTTCCCAAGTTTATTACAATAACCATTTTATATTCATAACCGGTCTCGTGCGGAGGTGGCAGTTTTCCAACCTCCGCACGAGAAATGCGTTGTTAATCCTATGTAGATAGGATTAACCACCCTTTTATAGCATTTATTAGGCTTATATGAAGATAAATTATATATGCAGCCAGACCACTTGCATAGCACCTTAAAGGGGAAGGCGAATCAAAGTGTTTGTAATTTTGTTGTCGTCAAACCTTTCGTTGTTTTGTTCCTTCACAAAGTGGGTGAGCACCCATTAGATTTGTTTTATCTGTCCATCCGAACGCGTCTAAACCTTCTCTCTTTTAGCTAATGGATTTTACTAAAATTTGGTATAATGGCTATCTAAAATTTTTCGAACTATTTTAATTTTAGTTTCCGCCGGAATATTTTATCGCCAAAATTAGACAATATACAGTATACGCTACATTATATTTAAAATCATACCTAGATTTGTCCATAAACATATACCTAAAGCGGGCTCTTGTTGCCGTTGTGATAATCAATCGCATCACTCTACAAGGATGCCATTGAACACACCATCTTCTTAACATTCTTCTTAACATTCTTCGCAGTCATTTCTATACTTTTATATTTTAAAGAGAAAGGTCACTGAAGCGATGTATGGCATGATAATTAAAAATGATGGATGTCAAGCCTTCAGGAAGAAACTTGATATTTTTCTTGGCGTCTGACGCAATAAATAATGTAATTAAAATTGCAAGACCTTGCAATAATCATACAGAATTTAAATCCCTGAAGATCCCTTAATATTTCACATTGAAGTAAATACAACATTAAGAAGTATATTTTAATTAAAATTAATTTATGGAAATCGACAGATTTATTACTGAGGATATCCTTTTGAGTCAGGAATACCTCCGCTACATCTATATTATTGGGGCAGAAGGAAAAATCTAAATATTACAAGAAGGCAATCCTTATAGATACAGCAACAGTATCGATCCAATAGGCAATTAATCACGTGATTTAACTAGGCCATTGAATTACTATTAACAAGATCATAGAACGTCATGTAGTTCTTTCTTAAGACGTGGTTCTGCGGATGGTCTTCAATAATCTATTCTTATTTTTCTTTAATTTAAGCAAACTTTGGAAATGATAAAAAGATTCAAGCATTTATTTATTAATTTTACTTTTATAAAATCATTATTTGAGAAAAATGCTAATATATTAAAAATGTACTTTTGATTCTTGAATCTTCGACATAATACATAGCCAGGAGATTGTCCTTCTCGATGATTTTTTTTTAGAGTTGCTTTATGCTTTGAATTTAACATCGTATTTTAAATATTCAGTAATAAGTATTTTTAAAAGCTTTTCATTACTATATTTTAAAATAAAGAATGCTCATTAAAATATACAAACAAATGAGTATTGAGACTGCTCAGAAATTTTTTTTTTTTTGATTGTGACTCCTCAGATTTTTGAGACTCCTGAAATATAGGATAAGGAAGAGGAAAAAATACGGATGCTAACGGCAGAATTAAAACGCTGCACTATAACCATCATTTTACTTTGTTTCTAATATTAGGCAGGACCTCATTTCGAATTTTGCCTCGGGTTTTCCATTAGCCTTAATTCAGTACTTAGAATTCACCAATTTTCCTTCGATGCTACTATTTCTAAACAGCACGTGCAAGCAGAACGAATTTCTAGCAAAATAACAGGAACTAACGAACTGAAAGTTGTCACCGATGTCATACATCAAAGTTCGTTTGCCCAACGCCTCAATACGGCCATTTTTACGACCATGACCTCATGGTCTCATAAAGGGCAGTGCAGTGTTCCGTATCTGATACCTGAGCGGAAAGTCAATGGAACTTTACGATTACCAAGAAACTGTTGAAAAATAAGATTTTTTATCTTCTTTATTATCTCGCAGCATTTACGTGTCTTTATTTTTGTTGTTTGTTTATTTCTTTCTCGTCCCCCCCCCCCCCCACTCCCCGACGTCTCAGGGCATTAATCGCGCATGTTTCGGGCATTAACGATTAGCTTTTATGGTCACGAACTCTTTTCTTCCTTCTTCCAACACTTAAAAACTCCGCAGACACACTCGAACAAAACGTCGGTGATGTCTGGTGACGCATGACGTTTAAATCGTCAGCTGACGAGAATTTTTCTGATGTGCAGCCGTGCACGACTTGCAAGGTCAAGAGCTAGGGTGGTTTTGGAGGAGACTTCGTCTTGCACTCCATGCAGGAAGCAGGAAATGAAAGACATTCGTAAAGCTTCTTTGGTGGAAAAGATGTAGTAAGTGGAAGATCGATTATCGCTCATTCAAAGAATGTTTTCAGCTCGGTCAATTCATTCATTACAACTGACATTAGATGGCTGGCAGAAGAAGGATTATTTTGGTAAAAAAAAAAAAAAAAAACAGAAAATAAATTACTTAATAGTTATTCTGAAACAATTATAAATAACTAGAGTTTGGAGAGCGTATCATGCTGACCAGATGAAAGCGCAGCTTGTATATTCGTGATGTAAGTTTGGATCTAATGCCGAATGTTTGGAAGAAGTAGCGAGCGCACCTTACCAGTAAGCTACGCGCGACATACCTATTTCTTTTTTTAACAATGTAACTTTTGTCTCACTCGACAACTGGATTTTTTTTAAATACAAAGTATTCTGAAAATAACCCATATGGCCATAGGCTTTCAAATTGTAGAGCTCCCTATAGGGACGAGATCGGAAAATAAAATTGCATAGCAACGGTTTTCTCAATTTAGGAAATTCGCTTTCCTTCAATTAGCATTGTATCCTCCGGCTTCCAACATTGTAACGAGGGCATCCTCCTCCCCCCTCGCATTTCCTTGTTAAATTCAGTATGATTTTAGTTGCAATGATCTCACCGGGGGTGTACTACCAATTGCAGTATTATTAATTATTTTCTGACAGAGTGTGCGTATGAACACTTCTATTTTAATTCAAATGCTAGATCTAGTCTGTGGGACAGTTAGTAAATAAATAAGAGGGGAGAAAAGTGTCGAGCAGCTGTCTTTTTTCCCCCACCCTGGACTGTTACACAAGTCTCTCTGTTGTTCATCTACTATTTGCTTATTCTGCGGTATGTATGAAGGCATAGCTACATTTCTCCTCAAGTGTGCGCAAACATTGGTCGCTTTGTGTTGACAACTGCGCAAGGAGATGTTGTTACAGGATAGAATGAACCTTTTCAGAGTGGTTTATGACTCGAACCCTTTTTTGTATGTTTTTTTTTTTTTTTTTTTTTCAATTTTATTGCTTTGCTTATGATATTAATAGCAAGCACTCGTAGAGAACGACTGCTTCATCTTAACCACACTACCTACAATTTCCAGCAACGTCCATGACCTCTACGGAGATAAAATACGGAACTACAAAAATGACAAACTGTTGCATACACACAATTGCCTCCCCCCCCCCTTAAAGAAAAAAGAATGCATATAAATTGTATTATTTATGTGTTTACTTCAGTGTTTTTAAAGGAAATATTTTTATGTTGACTTTGCTGAAGATTCATAACTTTGTTTTCAATGGGGAACGTTTCTAGTTTCAAGCTCCTCTCCCTTCTCAACAATCCCCCCCCGCTCCCCTCTCATATACGTTGGCTCTTAATTTCGTGTGTGTTCCAGTTGGTTATCTGTTTTTGAGGGAGAAAAGTCCTTTCTGAAAATGAGTACGTGACTGATTTAAACTGACTAAACTAGTTGATTGGTATAAATCTTGCTTTTGATGCCATTTTTAAATCTTAAGCAGTGCCGTAACGAGGGCGTGGCGAAATTGGCGCCCACTACGGGCACAACTAGGTTTGGAACGCAAAATTAAAAATAAATAAATAGATATAAAAGTCCGCTATTTTATATTGCATTTTTAAATTTCGGCAATACTTCGCTTTAGACACAAATTCTGCAACTCATTTTGATGGGGTTAATTAGTAAGTATTTAACATTCGAGTAAAATTTAACTCGTTACATTTAAATTTTTTCAAATTTTTTGTTATTTTTGGGTTAGGGGGCGCAAGTTAGACACTTGCCACGAGCGCTTCATACCCTCGTTACGGCACTGATCTTAAGTTCTCCGATTGTGTCGAGCTTGTTCAGGGAAGGCAATGTTCAAATACGGCAAGCACGATGATTTTTAACAGTACGATATTCATACGCAATCTTCGGTCGTTTGTTTATTTAAAAGTGATTAGAGCTGGGATGTCCAACAGGATCAATAACTTTTAAAAAATGTAATTAAAAAAAAAAAAAAAGTAAAAAAAAAATTGAGTCCAAGTACTGAGGAAACGGGAGGTTAACTGCAGTTTATAAGCTGCTACTTACTTAGCTGACATTACTGTTTTATTTGTTAAAGAGGGTCAATTTCACCACCCTCGAATCCGAGTAACGCCTATCAGCAGCAACAAAAATAACACCACTAATTAACAATAACATTAGTGAAGTAGCCGCTTCTAAAATGCAACTCAGTACTTAAATAGCTTACTTTTTTTTTTTTTTTTTTTTTCACATTTGGAAAGGCTGCAAGCGAGTGGAACAGTCTGCCTGTTGAAGCATGAGTGCATCCGGTGTGAAGGAGTTTAAGATCGGGTACGACAACTGGCGTGAAAGACGTGCGGCCGTCTTCCAATCGAGTTCTTGGCTCCCTGCAGGTTTTTGATAATAACAATAAAATACGAGATATTTTGCGGGACATTAATTGCAATTTTTCCTCCTGTTTGTTGGCAGCGCAAACACTTGTGTGGAGCATTTAAATCCCACTGACCTAAGTTTGTCACGTCCTGCTCTGCACGATGACCAAATAAGTTCAGTCGAGGGACTTTTCATCCCCATTAAATCAAAATCGCCTTCTTTTTGCGTCTATTACTAATTCTACCAGTCCACTAACAACGATGACATCACCAAATAACGAAATTGGCCTCCTTTATAAAAGTGATTCTCAAACTGTGTTCAGCGGTACCCTAGGGGTTTGGGGGAAAAGTTGTGGTTCCCTAGAGCATACAGACTTTTATAACGTGTATTGATGGAGTTTTTTGACGAAAGTTCAGCTCAAATGGGGAAAATACTGATTTTTATTCAATTGATTTATTTCTAATTTTGATGTAGGTAAAATGATGATATTTATAATTGTAATTATTATCGAAATTACATTCTAAAACCAAAAATTGTGAGCACAGTCTCAAGCCGCGTAAAACTTCAGAGAGTTCTGAAATGTTTTTCCATATCAGTTTTCCATTGTAGGAGGAACAACAAAACCAGAACAACAATTGACGATAAGTGGCTTTAAATTAATTATTCTCTTTGATACGATTGTGCCCGCTTGGGCAGTGTCGACATGTGCCAGTCTCTCTCTCTCTCTCTCTCGAAGCGCATTTATTAGCGCGAAAACAAAGCTGTTAAAGGGCAGCTATCTGGGATGGCCTAATCCCATTAAATACGAACTCTACAAGAGAGTTGATAACGCCGTTGTTTGATAATCTAATTGCATAACTTCCACACATTGTGTTGGCCTTTTAGTGCCTCCTTTCGCCCGCTTTACATCACAGACAGAAAGCGAAATTAAAAAAAAAAATGAATGATAAGGGACTAAGTGCCTCATAAAGAAGACGTTTGATCTAAGCCTAACGGAAAACGTGGTTATGCTGTTACAATGACTGCTCACAGCCACGCCCTCTAGAGGAGATATGGATAATCAGTTGGCTCCCTTTAAAGTGTCATCTTTTAAAAAAAATGTAGGTGGAGGAAACAACTGCACGCTCAGGTGGGGTTGAGTTTAAATGTTTTGAATTGTTGTAAAGGCGTCTCTATTAGGCAGGGGCGAACTGGAGAAAGTAATTTTTTTTTTTTTTTTAACTTAAATTTGTGCACAATCGACAATATGCTAAGACGGTTGGTTGTCTTATTGCAGCCTGAATGCAAGGGAAATGTCAATTGTAAAATATCTATTGTACTAGTGGTCAAATATCATTAAGGAGGGTGGACAAATAAGAACCCTGCACGATCTCTCTCTCTCTCTCTCTCTCTCTCTCTCTCTCTCTCTCTCTTCGTGTGCTCACGCGTCAGTTAAATGGAATTTACGCCCGACAAATGACCTAACTCCGTAATTATACGACAAAGGCTACCTTCACTGTGAGGCGAGTTGATGAGACACGGTATGTGGGTGGGTAGGCGAATAAAATTCGTCCGTAGTTCTCCAGACCTCCTTTAATATTTCACAAGAATGTCCGAAATTAGTTTCCGCTGTTCAAATATTGACGCGAGTCTGTTTGTCGAAGTAAGCTTGCAAATACACAGAGGGTGGGTGGCATAATGGTAGATTTAAAGAAAAGTAATTCGGGGTGATGAGCAGGTAGTCGGCCTCTTGTAGAAGATTCAGTTTTTGCACGTCCGTAAGCAGACAACACAGCCAGATGAACATTATTGTCTGGTAGTAACTAGATAATATCACACTGGCCTCATAGCCTTAGTTGCTTCTGCCGTAATTCATAATAACCGAGTTTCGGGGGAGGGGTTGACTTTATCCAAATGTAAGCAAACAAAGTTTGCGCCTGAAGTATTTTCAGGACTGGTGCAACTCGTAGTAAAGGTAGAATAAGATCTGATCACTTGCCTTCGAGGGGTTGACTCCCACATGTCAGAGATATCCTGGATTCCTGCAAGTTTATATACTTTGCATATATTTTCATATATGTTTTTTTTTTTTTAAATATTATCCAGTATTTCAATCTTATTTGAAGGATCTTGGTGTTTATATTTTAATTTCTTGGAATATCTCTGGCAATTTTACGTATCATGTAAGACAGGTTTTCTTTTACACATCCAAGAAATCCTCCATGGCAATTACGAAGCTGAATTGCAAATAATACAAGAAACAGACGGACTTCTAAGCTTTCCATCACCTATTCATAACTCATCGCCTTCTTTATTACAGTATTTGTAAATCTGCGTTTTTTTTTTTTCTTTTTCTTAATTTGAAGCTTGGGAGAATGTCCACTTGCATCAGAAAATCACTAAACGGCAGGATAAGTATTGGGAAATTCCAAAACAATCCTTTTTAAAGCAGCACATTCTTGGGAACTTATAGCGATTCGAATCATACGTCGGGCTATCGAATTAATGATACCCCCACCCCCTCCAGTGGAATTTACTAATTTAAACTGAGATCGTTAATCATTTACGATTCGTTGGATCTTGCTGCAGATTTTGAAGGTGGGTTATCAAAGGCTTGCAAGTATGATTTTATTATTTGTTCTTTTATGTATGCAGAAGTACACTCCCGGATGTCTCAAGAATACTTGAGGGAGATTTTTTTTTTCTGCTTCGTAGTGTTGGCTTTGTGCACACCATGAGGAAGATTTCCCTCGAGTATTCTTGAGACATCCGGGATTGTACTTCTGCATACATAAAAAAAAAAAAAAAAAAAAAATAATAAAAATCATACTCGCAAGCCTTTGATAACCCACTTTCACACCCTAGCGCGAAAGGAGTGCTATGCCACATTCCTCCCTGTGAATCATTTATTTTCTGGCTTCACCCTCTGTCGTAGCCTGCAGGATGGTGATTATCTCGTGATGGTGGCTTTCTTTATTGTTTGCGAGGGCTCGTTAGCGATTTTCTCTGCCACAATCTGCGCAGTGTGCAACGTTAGTGATCTTTAATCTTTGTGTATTTTCGGTAATGAAACATAATCACACTGGGATGCTGTTTGGATCTTTTGTTCCTTGTACTATAGTTTCATTATTCAATTCTTTCTCTCTGCGTGGATTTCTATTCCGATTGCGTTGCATTCAAAATTATGTATGTGTCGTTTTTTTTTTTTTTTTTGAGTGCTCTTCCACATCCTGCATCAATCATCATTCCGGTCTAGCCGTTGATTTATCTGCGTTTCATCCCCCCCCCTCTCTCTCTCTCTGTCGATCGAATTTATTCAATCATAATACTATAGAAGGTCAGGTTTTTGATATAAGCTTCGAGAGTGAAAACGAACAGAGAAAATTACAACAAAGCAACAATTTTCTGTGCTTCGAATGAAGACAAAAATATTCCAATTAAGAATATGATATCTCACAAAAGACAATATTGCAATGTTCAAATAATTCTTTATTTTTATTCTCTCTCTTACTCATTCCAGTCGCTTTCCCACTGTCGTATTATAGATCTTGGAATCTCTCGTGTGTGGGTGGGTGGGTGGGTGGGTGGGGCTTATATGCTCCTGAGCCAAAACATTATGACCACCTACTTAGTAGCATGGTAGATCACCTTTGGCCGAGATAACCGCTTGCACTAATCTTGGCATTGACTCCACTAGACCCATGACGGTGTCCTGAGGTATTCTGGATCTACTAGACAGAATACGTCCAGGAGATCAGCATCGGTTCCACAAATGTTGGGTGGCATTCAAATCGGAACTTGGCGGCCAGGTGAGCGCACCGAATATTTGGATATACTCTTCGAACCCTTCTTGCACAATATGACCCTTGTGACAAGGGACGTTGTCTTGCTAGAAGCGTCCAGATCCATCGGGATACATTGTAACAAAGTAAGGCAATACCTGGTTCGGAAAGTAAGAATTAGCTGTCGGGGTGTGTTCATTGGGGATGAGAGATCCAGTGATGTCCACGAGAATAATCTTCATTCTATGGAACTGCTACCATCGTCCTGTTTCTGGCTAATCATAATGGGCTCGTGTGTATGTGTGTGTGTGAAAAATTTCTTCATTTAGCTATAAATTCAGCGAAAAATATAAAGCTATTCATACCCCCAAAAACGTGCATCTTTGTTACCATGGCAACTCACGGCACGTAGTCCTTGTACGGTTTGTCCAGATAATCGCATATTTGACTTTGAAAAACAAATAATAAAATTCAAATAAAATATAAAAATCGCTATACAATAGAGCTTTGTAATTAGGTTTGTACTTCTAAAGGTTCCTCTCCTCTCAACGATTCATATCATTATATTACAATTATGTTGTGGCAAATAGCACTGGAAAAACAGTTTCATATATTAGGGTCGCTCACGTGTGTGTGTGTACATGGGCGTCCGCAGAAAAGTTTTCCGAGCCAGATAATTACATCAATAGATTTTTATTTAATTATTTACTTTTTTGGGTTTTTTTCACAAGTAGATCCCGGTGGTGGTGGGGGAAGTTTTCCCCCCCTCTACGGACTTCCTTGTGTGTGTGTGTATATACCGAAGAGGCACCTTTGCTGTATGCAGATTTGAAATTTTCTATAATTTTTTACAAAGAGTATTTATTAATTTTTTTATGAAATGTCCATTGCATTATTATTTATTTTTTTAAAGGTGGCAGATGGATTCTTATTTCATTTTTCGTATCCTGTAATGTTGCTAGGAATGCACTCAACTTTCGCAGATGAGTGCTTTGGCTAGCAACCAATTCCCAAGTATTCTAATTACTTTCAAGTCTCAAAGAAAGAATTCAAGGACCGTATTATTAGCAAGAATTATTAATTTTACTTGACGCATAATTGTGTTCATGATGACTTTTAAACTCGGATGAGACTGCGTAGTTGACATTTTACGAGCTACAAAAGCCATTAGAAAACGAGTTGTCTGTTCCTGCATAAATTTCATTTGGCATGCATAACATCAACACAAATCCTTCTCTTTAAAAGCAAACATTTAAAGGGAAAAAAACAAGTGGGAGGGGGGGATGAAAGAGGATAAAAATGTAAATCGGGAAGACGTAGGTGCTCCATTTACTGAAAGTGTTGGGATTCATGAATATTTGCGATATCCCCCCCCCCCTACATTAAAAAGGGCTATCATTGCCTCAATTCTTCGTTCACTATGTAGGACACCAGTCTAACCACGAATTCATTATAGAAGATATTACCATTAAGGCGATCGCACCATCGTGTTGACCTTCGCTAAGCCTACTGTTGCAAATAAAAAGTTAATTTTCAAATGCAAGATATAAACATGTCGCCTCTTCTTTCCTGGAGCTGTCGATGGCTTAAAGAGGGATGCTCTTATGCTAATGTCACGAAGCAGACACTTAATTGCATACGATCGAAGAAGAACAACACTAAAGAAGCTATTTAAGACGCAGAACTTCTTCGTTTGTATATGAACTTCTTCACACTACTTAAGGAAACAGAACACCAATCCGACTAACATATATTTGACTCCTTTAGGGTACAGTAAAGGGGTGCTCCGTCCTCAATCGTATACATAACAAGATCCGGTTTAAGTGGTTGCATTAATATTTTTATTTTCTTGCTTACTTCCGCATACATGCACAGTTAATAACAGGTGTTGGTGATGCCACAGTTATTTCTTAATATATATGGCCGAGATGTGCTCGGAGCATAATAGAAGCAAACAGCTATACGATCTCTGTGTTAACACACTCGGTTCGTTTGCCGTATGAAAATTAGCACTCTGTTTGTACAAGATTTCGAAGTACTAAAGTAGATGGCGTGTCAAAATTTGGTAAATTTTTCTTGGTAAAATTTTTTACTCAATTTGGTGTGTAAAAATTTGTAAAAGAAATCTGTCTTCTATTTTTTAACTGGATCGAATCATTATGTAACTGTTTTTACTACTTCTAGCGCCATCTTTCGACCACTTAATGTTACGATCATTAAACAATTCTGGGAAAGTGAAATATAACTGGTGCCAAAGGAATAGAAATGAGGGGAAAACCACTCCCTTTCATCATGTATTTACTGCTCCGGGCTATAACTATAGCAACAGACCACGAGATATACTGTTGACTAAGAAAATGAGTCTCACACAGTCTGTGGGCGGATACAAAGAAAGTGTTGTTATTTGGCGACTACAACAAAGATTGTGCAAGGTCAGGTACAAAAAAGTTATGTAATGTACTGTGTGCCAAGGTTAGTAATATTAAATTAATTGTCTATTTCCGTTTAGCTTGACAAGAAAAGAATACCACGAAAGTATACAACAAAACTTGTTTGTATTTTAATAACGCAGTGAACGATTCAATGGGTTAGCACTTGACAGTACCGGGTGGGTTGTCTTAGACTCTATTAGTGTGAAGAATTAAAACGCAACCCTTCAGGTTTCAGATCCCATTGTAACAACGATGTCTGCGAAATTCCTGAGCTCATAGCTCAGTAAGTTTATCCTGAGTACCCCCCCCCCATCCCCTTATAGGCTTGAAGTGGGACAAAATCCTGCATGATATCAGGTATTCTGCTTACTATAGGATTTGAACCTTTGGAGTGGGGAGGGGGGGGAGAACAATTCGTTCTTCCCAGAACATAGTTCTTTTTATACTATTGCATTATTTACATCTGACCCAAACTTAAACAGCATGGGTTAAACGGTCAGGTGATGAACACCAAAAGATTCAGGTTTCTTCATTAACTGGAAGCCGTGAGTAGACGAAAGAAGCCCAATGCATACATCGCCTATCGAATCTGTTGCTTTTTTGTAGTTTGAACAGCGGGTTTGACCAGTCATCTGCTAGCCGAAGGCAAGGACCTCGTACTTATGACATAATGCAAGCTTGGGTCGGTCCTAGACGAACGAAACCGTTCATTACTTAGCTGCAGGCTGTCCCCCTTAGCATTGAGGTTGTAAACTTCACCCAGCTTGTCCGACATACAATATTGCTCATATGCGAACACATTGGAGGACATCACGTTCAAGAAAAAAAAAAAAAAAAAAATCTTGTGCAAAATTAGGAAATGATACAAGAAACGGCATTACATAATTACACAGGATAAAAATATGCAGTTTTTGATTACTATATATAAGTATGTACATCAACGTTGACGTACTATAACAGTCTGCCATATGTCTATTATAGTCCATTGTTAGCTTCCAGTGTTAATCTGTTTGCTTTCAGGCAAGACTTACTGTTTAAATTTCATTCATTGTTAGAGGCAAGAGTTTAGTCGATTTCATCCCAATCGTTATGTTTTACGACTTAGCTGCCCTCTAGCGCTTACCGTTGGAAACTCCATATACATTAATAACCTGATTATCGAGGCATTGCTGTACCGCTAATTTGATGTAGATCAGTCTCTCCACTTAATAAAGGTCAAATAACTTTTTTTTTGGGGGGGGGGGGAATATTCCATATTAGCAATCGAGAGGAACGCCTCTTGGCTACAAAGAAATACGCGGAAATAGTCTGTTTTTAATTTAATTGCTATGTGTCCAATAATAACAGCACACCATCACTTAACACATCGTGAAAACTAATAGCGCTGTCATTATTGATGGGATCGATTAAATCCTCGGTTGAACACGTCAACAATACAAGCACGTTAATGCGTGCATTTCGGTTTTATTGAGGTGTTCCAATATTTGGGAAGCATTGAATTCCGACTTAGGTGTTTGACCGTAATTTTTGTAACATATAATGACAAAAATTTCCAGTATGGTTAATCGCTGTGATTATTTGTCTCATTATAGGTACATTTATGTAGACATCAATTTAATACTGAACTAAAATATAACCTTACCAGAAGGTCCAAGATTATTTTTTTTTCTCTAAGAATTCTAAGCAGTCTCAAGTGCTAATCAAACATTTTGAATTTGAAGTCGAGGGTTACTGGAACTACCTCTTTTACTCTTGGGACAACGTAACTAATCATAGACCTTTAATTTTAGGACACTAACTAATTTGTACATTTTACAAATACGCAAGCGCCTCCGTAGCTCAGTCGGTGTAGACGAAGCCCTTTGGTCCGAAAGACCTGGGTTCGATTCCCGTCAGTGACGTGAGGAACCTTTATCTGGTCTCATTCGATGAAAGGTGAGTTAGCCGGTCTCATATGGAGATAGGGGTTTTTATTCGTCCCCCAGAACAGGCAAACCGTCCCCGTGAACACACGCATCTACAGACATAGGACACACCGGGAAGCATAGAGCTAGCCACCTTATCCTCGAGACGGGTATGGTTTGTAAGGGCTAAGGACAGATCCGTAAGAGCCCACTAGGCTTAATACGTAAAAAGAAGAAGACAAATACGCAACACAAATATTATATGCACAACAGTTACATGTATTTGAAAAAAAAATAAAAAAAGAGCTCTTTGTAAAAAAACCAAACCAAATCTCGTATAACAAATGTCAAGAAATGACGTCATTGTTGGAGTTAAAATGACGTAACTATCTATCCTTAAGACACTGGAATCCGTTCAATGTGTGGACAACAATAGCCAATTAACAGTAGCGCTATGGTATGAGATGCGTGACAGAATCCTCCCACATCATACCTCTTGGAGGTCCTCAGAATCACGAAGGAGATTACACAAATGAGAAAAAAACGAATGCATTAGTTATATATGCATCCACTTTAATTTATATTTCTTATTGGGATCTTCTCTATCGGAAAAAAGATTCCATTGAAAGTATTCTCCGCTTACTAAACGTTCTAAGGGACGCATATTTTTGTTTTGGTTTATTATTGTTTCCTCGTCAACCGGAACAATACGTGTTGCTGTAATGATTCAAATCTGGGACGTTAAAGACCCGCCAAATACTGACAGTACTGATTATGCAAGCTTACTTTTTTTAATGAGAAGGGAAGTTGGTTGGGGGGAAGAAGGGAGATGAAAGGGATAATTGGTAGGCAAACTCGTGGTTCCGGACTGATTATACCGGTTTGGATGTAGCCTCAGTTACTGGACACCTACATCTGTTAACAGGATACGCTACGGTTGTACCCGTCTCCGAGAACTAGTTTAGGAACGGAGTTAATTCATAATTGGAAAAATGTTGTGATTATAATAATTGACCAGTCGCTAACGGAGACCATTTGACATTCGATCAAGGTCTTTGTTGTGTGAGTTATGACGGGAAGAACCCTCTTACGGATGCTTTTAGCTTGCTGATGACACATAGCTGCTTCTGCTGGAAACACAATTGCAGCACTCGAAAATAATGACCCGTCATTATACGATTAAATCGGTTTAGCGGAATCGAGAAATGACCTCCGACTAAAACAAATTCTAGAAGGTACCGAAAACTAATTTTAGGTTGTGAAAAAACTGGAAAAATCGTAGTTTGAAAAACAGCCAAATTATTAATTAGGAAACAATAGCGATGTAATATTTAGTCGTAAACTCAAGAATGAGACGGAATGCAAAAAAAAAAAATTAAAATAAATAAATAATAATAAAAAAAATAATAATTTTCTTTTTTCATTGTAATGTTATGTTTAATCGGAAATACTCTGGAATAGGCAATTTCAGAGCTATAATAATACTTCAATTGCTACCTCGAAAAGATTATCATAATCATCTAAGAAACTAGCTTGTACACGACCCTGAACTCCTCGTAAGAAAGAAAAATCAAAGGGCGCCTATTTTTACTGCATTGGAATACATTAAACCAGTTTTAAGAGTATTTCTAGGCTACTATTGTTTACCATCATCAAACCTGTTTACTTGGTTAGCTGATAACGAAACCTTTTTAGTGGTATTCCGATCCGATCATCCACGAAAAAGGTAGGTTAAGAAATGGATGGGGAGACGCCATTTCATTGTCGTATTACAACAGGATTTCCGACAAGTTTGTTATCACAGTATCTCCTGCCTTAAAATCTTATTCGCTGTGAATACAGAAATACTTTTTGTGGTCTTTCGTAGCCCCCACAAGGAAGTAAAGATCATTTACGTGGACAGTGTAGTTCGTAGGTGGGGAAGCGAGAAATTCATTAACGTTCTCCCATTCCAGTTTAATGCACGAAGAACAGAATTCGCCCTTTAGCGACTTCCATGTAATTCGGTGAGCATTCAAATTTCTAACATTTCAAAGTGTGCAGAAAACTTGCACAATTAATTCCGTAATGAAGACAATGAAAACCCCCCATGGGTTGGTTAGAATGTACCCTATTATTAGGCGACAAAAGAAACAGGTTCAAAGGAGTGGCGCCCATGAGGTTAATGTGTTATTATATACGAAATGTGTGGGAGATTACAATTTCTAGTGGTAGTTAATTCGTTTCTTGAGTTCAACCATTTGGAAAGATGTAAAACAGTATTGCTTCACGGTAAGGGAATTCGGTGTTCTAATTTTTATCCTCGCATTCGTAAACCTACAAGGAAAACGAGAAACTACGTCCTAATTTATTTCCTTCCCTTCTTCATCCTCTGATTCATTCGATACTTCAATGATTTGTGACATTTTTGGAAGACACCAAAAAGTTATTTTACGTGCCGAATAGTGGTTTTATAAATCATATTTGCCACACTTGTATTCAAATCACTTGCATATATCTTATGCTTTGACAGCTGCACGTGATGAGGCACGCATAACCTACATTGTGACGTGGTTTCGCGTGATATGTTCATTTCATTAGGAATATAAATTTGAACGTGGAATGTGAAATCACAAAGCAGCAAACGACTCATGCGTAGTAAATCATTTGAAACTTGATAAACGACTGGAACGTGCCGTTTGCACGAGTTCTCAAAATAAGTAAAAAAAAAGAAAACTACTTGAATTTTGTTTTATGAAAGGAAAAAAAAACGCGTCATTGGATAGAACGTTTCTACTACTGTTTTGTCATCAAGTAAACAATTACGTACAAATCTGTATTGATTTTATTATGCATTATTGCACTAAAAATCATTAGGAATGCGAGTAAAACAAAAATAGCGACAGAAATCGTTTGCATCCAGTACCTAGGCCTATTTATTATCTTTTACCTTGATCTGATTTTTTTTATCCTCGTTTTCTTCGTGACAATAGGAATAAAAAAACTTTATTTTTTATTTAAGATCAGGACATGTATGTAAACAACAGTTGACTAGTTTTCAATTTTAACAATGCTGAAAACCAACTATCTCGTTGCCATGGTAAGATAAATGAGATCATCTAACTAATAACAAGAATAACGAAATGTCAAGTGCAGTATTACGAAGTTCGAAAGACTTTTTGAAAGCAAACTAAATCCAAATTTCACTAAATATCAGCTTTAGGCATGGATAATCTTATTACTGTGTGTAGGAATAATATTATTTTATTTATTTATTATCAATATTCATGGAAATTCTGCTGGTATTTGAAACTGAACGAAGTCCGCGTAATTAATGATCTAAAATATTGTTTTAATTATTCGTAATACACAGATGTAGAGTGCCACACTCCTTTAAGTCTCTAATAGCACGTATAATAAAGCAGATCTCATCTTTAAGATTATAATTAAAAAAAAAACTACTTCAGAAGAAGGAAGTATTTTAGAATAATTGTCTCCTGTTGAATTGCTGGTATTATTGTTGGACCGTTTGGTGTGATTTTGAATGTAATTGATCAATTAACAATCAACTAGTGAGGGACATGTTATGCATATTATTAATTGTTATCATTATTGATTAAGTTGCGTGTAGTTCATATGGACATCAAGAAAAATAGCGACTGGTTAAGATATTTCGTAATATGCAATTATCACTGTTGAGCGTATTAATATTATTTTGTTGTATACGGAAATAATGCATGAAATGGAATATAAGGAGGATATGAATGCGAGGAAATGTAAGTTATTCTATTCAAGATTGAGGAATCAAGGAAGATGATCACGTGTCTCGGCTGTTGCTACACTGGTTAGCTAATATGCGATTCAAATGTTGATATTTGGGATTGGTTTTTCCCTTGATGGATTTATGACTTCTAGCGAAAGACTGAAATAATAACAACAATAATAAACAAAT
This sequence comes from Typopeltis vanoorti, assembly GCF_054136105.1. Classification (NCBI taxonomy): domain Eukaryota; kingdom Metazoa; phylum Arthropoda; class Arachnida; order Uropygi; family Thelyphonidae; genus Typopeltis; species Typopeltis vanoorti. The sequence continues at coordinate 97,672,529 of NC_143551.1, read as the reverse complement.
ATTTATTTTCGGTACAGAAATATGGTATGTAATTTTTATCGTTAATGGAACCTAACCAGCCTCTTTGCTCAATACCTTGAAGTGACATGAAAAAGACCATATTTGGTTTCTAGGAGACCAGATTTATCTGGTCTCCTAGAAACCAATTTATCTGCTCCAAGATACTCATGTTTATCTGCTCCAAGATACTCATGTTTATCTGCTCCAAGATACTCATGTATTATTATGAGGTGTTCAATTTTTTCGAATAGATCAACAAAGTATAGTACAAAGCTCCTTCGGCAGGTTTAGGCCAATAGAATCTGCTGGGTATTTGTCATTAATTTCAACTGATACCTTTTTTGTTTTTCAGGTGTAAGACACCTGAAATTGTGTGTGAGGGGTCTTTCTTTGCACTTTACGCTCCGCCAATCAATCAATCAATAAATAATAACCCTTAAAAAAAAAACGTGCAAGTGACCCTAGAAGCCTTCTAGAGGTTACATATGGAGATTGGGAAGAAAAAAAAAAAACAACAACCCGAAGTAGAACATTTGATCAAAATTCCAAGTTCATAGGCACCCTTTATATAGTAAGGTAATTATATTAAATGATATTTATTAATACTTTTAAATTACGAATACGAGAGGATGAGAGTAACATCCACATGACCCGTACAGTTTCCGTGATTATCTTGACGCTGAAACCGTCGTCTTGGTTGAAATATTTCGACATGTAGAGCAGAAATTGTTCATTCGACTACATTCATTTTATTTGGGTTTAATTATGGTTCAAACGGATTACCTTTCTGAGGGATTAAGGGATTATCATCCCTCAGAACGGTCGCCATGGTCGTTGCTCCTAATGGAATCTCTCCTCACGGCCACCCTTACGATGACCTTTAACTGAAATCACAACGATGAAAAGCGAAGGCATCTTGAGGTTACGGAATAACCTGCTTGTGGCTGTGAATCCAACGGAACCAGGAATGCGGAAGATATTTAGTGGAAATCGAGTAACACGCGGGGGTGGAATCGTAAATGGATGTAATTTATTTTGCATTATATTTGCTATTATCGTTTAACTGATTGCATGAGATGGCATTTAAGATCGCAATTCAGCCCAAATTTTCCAATAGTTTAGTGATTGTTTTACTATAAAAAAATTGCGTGCGTTGTGAGGACCCTTTAAAAGTAACTCCTTCAGTTATTTATATCATGTTTTGTGTCGGCAAATTTAATATTCAGAAAAATTAGCAGCTGATGATTGGGCGCCATTGGTGAACGATTTCGGATTCGTGTTCTTTTTATAGCGCTCTCACAACTGCAGGAACTCGGAAAGGGAGCGGGGAAGGTCAGCAGGGGGGATATATAGCACTTAACCCCCCCCCCCCCCAAGATAATAGTGTACCGCTCACCAAATATTTTTCTTCGTAAGAATTCTAAGGGATTCATTCTCATTTTATTCAAACCGAGTTCTGTGTTAACACTAAATAATGGTAACGAGTAGGAGCTGTTATTTGGAATCACAGCTGGAGCTATCAGGGTCACTGTTTTTAGTCTATACAGTAATCCCTCGATTAGTGCGTCATTTTTTTTCGATACCCAAATTCGATTAGTGCGCCTATATACATCTTAAAAATAAATCTTACAGATTTTAAAAATTTTCTATCTATACAGTTTTATGGCTAACTATTTTAAAAAATCACTCACCAGGATGAAATAATTTAGTTACCGATTTAAAACATTTTACAAAGTTATTTTTAATGGCATACTACGCTACTTTCATGTACATTATGTTCCAAATTTTTACCGCCAAAATTTATGTCGTCTGCTATAGTACGCCCACAGATTCGAGACCCTTCGACACTTCTGCGCATGTCACAAAAAGGAGAATCCATTCCGATAATAGGATAATTAATCCGTCTTGTGGGATGAGTTGTTTATTATTACACCTCGGAAAATTAACTTCTCTTTTATGATCAGTGGCGCACTCAGGATTTAATCTTGGGGGGGGGGACGAGTTGAGTAGCCGATTTGAGAATACACACTAAGCATCGCATACGACCAATGACTGAGCATGTACAATGATCGCTAATTCATAAGTAGTATAGAAATAGAAGACACGACGCAACATAAATAAAAAAAAAAGAATTTTAATTTGGAAAAGATTTTTGGAAAATTTTCTAGTGTTTTTTCCTTTTTCTTTTTGGGGGAGGGCAGGACCCTTTGGCCTCCTCCCCGGGTGCGCCACTGTTTATGATCATTGTAGTTTTTAAAGTGGTAACTATTTTGCTTGTATAACAGTTAGGAAATTTTATCTATAAAGCACGTGATTTCGCATGTTGGCGACCAATTCGTACGTCCTTCATTTCTTTCTCCCCTTCAATGATAACGTCCAAGAGTTAATTAAATCTCATTCTGAAGAATTGAGTGATTCCGACCTGCTAAATTTAGATGCACAGCGGGAAGATCCCGAAGAATATGAAGAAAATTTAACCACTGATAGTCAGCCAAAAGAGATTGCACAGAAACAATTTGAAAATATTTTTCTTACAATCGAAGTTTTTAAGCAGCAATGTTTAGAGGCTGACCCTGATGAAGAGAGAACCAGTAAAATTCGCAGAAGAGGCAATAGGGCCATACCGTCGGTTGTATGAAAAAAGAAACAAAATGCCCGCCAAACTACGGTAACTCAATTCTTTGTTAAGAAGTAGAATAATAAATTTATATTCTGAATATGTTTTATTGTCTTTCAGTTTCATAGTTTTCCTTTAACTAGGCCCTGAGATATACCCTGATTCTTTAATAAAAATAATTAAGGGTCAAAAAAGAAATCCGAGGAACGAATTATACATTTCCCCATAGGTTATTGTATTCGATTAGTGCGTTTTCGATTAATGCGCCTATTTTTAAGACCGCATTGTTTGCATTCCTCTCTGGTCGGTTTACCTGTTTTGAGGGGATGAAAGTGTAGTTTTCTGTAGTCATAAAATCTTCGACCCTCGTACGAGGACCGCTAACTACCCTTCATTTAAGTCAGGAGTCTCAAACGCAATTGGACCGCGGCCATTTGCTATAAAAGTGTGTCTCAAGTGGGCCGCAAAAAATTTTCGACTAAAAAACCTGCACTAATTAGAATTGAAGGGAAGTGAAAAAATGAGTATAAATAAATTGGAAAATGAATAACAAAAATTTTATTTATTCTAAGTCATTACAACACATCTAAAATAAATAATAGTATAATGATTATGACAACTCAAAAAAAAATAATATAAGGAATATTTTTATTATATTAATATTTACAATAGATAGCATTTAATCCAAATTAAACCGAAATTAAATTTTGTTTGAATAAATCAAATATTTATATATTTATACATTCTAAAAAAAGTATAAACTCTCATTAATAACCATCACAAAAATTTACAGAACCCCCTGTCAGTTCGAAATTTTTTTGTGTTTGTGTTGAAATAAAATACTTAGATATATATATAGATAGATAGATAGATATTTTTTTTTTTTTTTTTTTTTTTTTTTTTATTTAACTTGTTAAAATAAACATTACACGATAGGCAACAATGACTATTTACATATTATAAGTATATATTTACAGAGAAAGAAAAAACATTTTCCTTTCGGGTGTACAATAGAGATATAAATGAATATTCAAAATTAACAGTTCAGTTTCAGTCAGATGAAGTTATCATGAAGTTATCAAGAGTTATCATTCAGATGAAGCACATTGTCGTCGTCAATCCAGAAGAGGGTACCAGTTGGATTCCACTCCTCTAGGAAATTCGCGACAGTTCTTGTTTCTTTGATGTGCTCAAGTTCCAATAGAAGCCTGCTTTTTAGTTTCCGACGGAGGATGTGCATGAGGGTTTGTGCAGTTTCAGTGATGGATGGGTGCTGGTTACTTCTTGTCTGTTTTAGGTAAAAGCTGTAGATGACGGCCTTAGCGCAGATGAAGATGAAATTGCATGTTCTGTGTCTGTTTTCTTCTGTGTGGACTAAATTCCAGTAGTCTTCTTGGCTGTGTGTGTAGTTGCAGGTGCTAGAGGCGGTATTCAGGGCATAGGTGATTATCACTTTGTTTGCAGGGCAGGTCAGATATGTGTGTTCCAAGGTGCCTGAAACGTCACAGAATGGACACAGATCCGTTTCTCTTAGCTTAAATTTGTAGAGCTTTGAAGGAGTTGGCAAGATGTTATGCCATAGTCTCCACTGTATTTCGGAATCTGGTTTGGCACATTTTGATTTATATGGCAGATCCCACTGAAAACTGTGTGGTATATGCAGCCTTGTAGATGAGAGTGTTAATGCTGAATATAAGAATGGTGAGGATGGGGACACTGACATGAGGAAGTGGTATATTTTCTTATAGTTGGAGGGATGAATTGGAAGTGAGGCTTCAGATTGTACAAGATGAAATATTGGCCCCGAGCAGTTTCTAGAAGGAATACGGATTTCCTGAGGTGTAGCGATATCTGGATAGGCTTTTATAATGGAGGCTTGCAACTGTTGATATTGCTTTTCAGTTTTTTTGTTATTCATTGGTAGGCTTGTGAATGCTTTCCACTTTAGGGTGTGGGTTAGGAGGTCTCCTATGACTCTTATTCCTGCCCAGTTCCATGTAGGGAAAAGAAAAGGCTGGCCAGTTGTGAGACTTGTGATGTTTTTGTTTGAAAATAGTGGTTCTGTAAGTACAGCTGACTCTGTTGATCCTGTGAGTGTGTGATGGAGTCCTGTGTTTTTCCATCGCTGTAGAGCATCTTTGTAAAAAGGAGGTAGTTTAGGAGGAGATGGTGCAGGACTGGCCATTCGGAGGATTGTGGAAAGTGTAAGTCCTCTGGTGGATGCTTTCGTGATGTAATCGAAGGTGGTTACATAAGTGTGATTGCATTGAAGTGTCTTTAGGAGGATTATCCTGAAGGATCGAATCTTGTTTTCAAGGGAAATCAGGCCTTGACCTCCCTTGCTGAGTGGCTTGCAGAGTTGAGGGTATGTTGTCCAGTGAGTTTTGTTCCAGAGAAAACGTTTGATTTCCTTTTGAATGTGGTAGAGAAATTCTTCAGGAGGTGTGAGTACTTTGAGGGTATGCCATAAGACACTCGCAGCCATCTGGTTAACTATTAGTACTCTTCCTCTAAGTGAAGACATGGAACGAACGCTGTTCCATCTACCTAGCACCTGTTTAAAACGATTGTGCAGCTGTGTCCAGTTCAGTGTGTTATATATTTTGGTGTTGCCAAGGTGCACACCTAAGTATCTTTGTCCTTCGCTTGACCAGGTACATTCGATCGGAGAATCATTTCTAGACTTCCATCTGCCTGACCACAAGCCCGTGGTTTTGGCAGAATTTAATTTGGCCCCTGAGGCTTGTGCATATAGTCTGTGTGCTTCCTCGGTTACTGTCATTTCTTCTTCATTTCGTACTATTACAGTGACGTCATCGGCATATGCTGATAAGGTAATTTTTTGATGTGGTTCTATTATTCTGGTTCGTTTGGAGATGATGGTGTCTTGTATTCTTTTTAAGAAGGGTTCTATGGCCAGTGTGTATAACTGACCAGAGAGGGGACATCCTTGCTTGATCCCTCGAGAGTATGACAAAGTGCGAGTGAGCCTGTTGTTAATTTTTAAACAGAAGTGTGCATCTCTGTAAAGCAATTGCACTGTTTCAATGATGAGAGGACCATAGCCAAATGCCTTTAGAACTTCATAAAGGTATTCGTGCTCTACCCTGTCGAAAGCCTTCTCCTGATCAAGGCTGACGAGTGCTAGGTCTTCATGTTGGCTGTTTGCGATGTGGATGAGGTCTCTTATTAAATGGAGGTTATCATGTATTGATCTTCCTGGGACAGAGTACGTTTGATGTTGGCCAATAACTTCAGGCAGTGTTGGCTTTATTCGGTTTGCTATAACTTTGGAAATTATTTTGCAATCGGTATTAATTAGGGAGATTGGACGCCAGTTTCGGATATCCGTGTGGTCTCCCTTCTTTGGTATCAATCGTGCTACTGAGGTCGTGACGGATTGTGGGAGGCCATTGATGTAGGCTTCTTGCAGTGTTTCGAGGAGAAGTGGTCCGAGTTGATTCCAGAAGACTTGGAAAAACTCTGACGTGAGACCATCAAGGCCAGGAGATTTGTTCTTTGGCAAGGATGTGCATGCGGTTTTCAGTTCATGTAGCGTGATTTTCTTTTCTAAGTGGTTCCGATCTGTTGCAGAGATTTTTTTTGTTTCTTTCAGTATTTCGTGAATGGCATGATGGGATGTTCCTGCAGTGCTGTATGCATTCTTGTAGTATTGTAGGATTTCAGAGGTGATTTTTCTTGGATCTTCTGTGATGCTGTCATCTTGAAGTCTGATAGCAGAGATGGAATTTGCTGCCTGGCATTTTTTTTCCAAAGAGAAAAAATATTTTGTGGGGGCGTCTGAAAGATTTATTTGTGTATGCCGCGATCTAAGTAGGGCACCTTTTGCCGATAATTCTGCCTGTCTTTGCATGGCTTGGAAGGCAGAATGATGTTCAGGGCTTTCTTCTGGGAGATACTTGAGCTGTTCTTCAAGTTGTCTGATTCTAATGTTCTTCTGTTGATTTTTCTGGTGACTGTAGATCTGCGTAAAGGATTTTATTCGTGATTTTAGGTGGGGCCACCATGTTTTCATTGGTTCTGTATCCACTTTCGAGTGAGTGAGGTTGGTTATTAAAGCCTGAGTGTTTATTATATAATCTGGATCTTTCAGGAGAGTATTGTTGAAGATCCAGTAGGCACTTCCTGATTTGGATGCTTCCAAGGATAATGAAAGTTGCAGCTTGACGAAACAATGATCTGAAATGTAGGAAGGGATGTGTGAGATGTTTCTGACTAGAGGCAAGGTATGTTTGGAAATGTAGTATCTGTCCAGTCGTGCTTGGTAGAGTGGCCTATTTGTCGCTGTGATTGCTGACCTCCATGTGTAGGATTTCTTTTCAGGATGTAGATATATTTTTTTTTTTTTTTTTTTTTGGGCGGGGAGTCTATATTTTGGGGAATCTTTTAAATGTTACTGAAAATATTTTGGGGGAAAATAATATTTTCGGGTTATAATATAATTATAGTAATTTAATTTCAGTATTTTATTTTTTTCCCGACAATTGACAACGTTTATTTAACCAGCCTGCCAAAATTTGGACTCAAAGATTGTGAGCATACGACCTTCATTATGATAGACGTCGGTTAGTCTTGATCTGTGGACTGTTTTGTTACCTTTCATGCATGAGAATAATTGTTCTCATAAATAGGTGCTTCCAAAATAACATGGAATATTTGCTGCAAACTTTTTTATTTCCGGATATTTTTGACCTAAATAACTGTATATTTTTGGTGCGCTAATTTCTTGGTATTTCGCTTTTAGAAAGAATCGTTTTGGAAATCAATAAGTTCCATTTGAAGACAAATAGGAGCTTTTTCGAAATTAAAGGAAAAAGGACCTGTAAAAAGTGAAAAAAAACTGCTTCTTGCTCCTTTAATCTTTAAATTGCCTGTGAAATTCTTCTTTAATCTTTTCTAGTTTGGGACAATATTGAGAAAAGGTAAAACTTTGATTCTTGTTGTTCAACTGTTCATACATACGAAAGTAACTGAGAATATTCTCTTTTAAATGATTTTGAAACAAAACTAACTTACATCTAAAACTTGCCAGTGCATCATAGATGTGTCATTAACTGATCTTTCCCCTGAAGCTTGACATTTAAATCATTCAAATGTCCTGTAATATCAACTAAGAATGCTAGATCTTGTACCCATGTCTGATCATTAAGAAATGCAACATCATGATTTTTCATTTCTAGGAACAATTTTATCTCCTCTAAAAGTAAAAAAAAAAGCTTTTTAGAACCTTATGACAAGATAACCAACGAATCTCTGTGTAATAAGGTAGCCCTTTAAATTCAGTCTCCAAGTCTTTTAGAAATTGTGCAAACTGGCGGTGATTGAGGTCTCTGGATCGGATGAAGTTCACAGTATTTGTCACAGGCTTGAGTACGCAGCTCAATTCCAACACTTAGGAGCACAGCACCTGCTAATGAATAATGCAGTGGAAAGATTGCAAATTTTTATTATTGCAATTACATTATAGCAGGTCGTTGCATCCATATTGTAACTATAAATGTCGTATGAAAACGAATAAATCGATATCGTATTTACTCGAATATAACTCGCACTTTTTTCCCCAAAAATTAAAGGCGAAAAAATCATGGTGCGAGATATATGTGGGTATTTTTAGAAACTAAAGTTTTCAGAAAAAAAAAATTAAAATGTGGATGACTTATCAAGACTCTCCTCTTCCTTATAGCTACTTCCAGCCTCGAGTGCGGTTTCCTTGTGTGCATTGTCATCTTCTTTCCCATTATTCCAAGTAAAAATTACAAGTAATTTACAAGATTTCAGACACGTTATGAACACCCTTCACGAATGTCTGAGAAGTGAAAGCAGAACGTACAATAGACAGCAATGGTAGGCCAATAGAGATAGAACAGCTATGAAGATGTGGATATGATTGGTGCGGTATTAACAAAAGATCGCGTTACCAAAACACAAAGTAAAGCCGACATTTTTGAGCTGAAACGCTGATTCTCTTCAACCAAATTCCATATTATCTGAAACTGTCATAACAACATTCACTCTATATGTCTTAGTTTTAACACGTTTACGAATTTTATTGGAGCTTTGTGTTTGAGTTAGTGGGTGCACTCACACACATCTAACTAAAAATCAATAGATTTTTAGTTAGATACTGGTTTTGCTTAAGTCTAAACAGCATAGTTAATGTGGAGGGGGGGTGGACATGTGACTCATTACTTAGTGCCGTTTTTATACCAGTTTTTTAATCTCACTAAAGAAATATATTACACAGACAGCAAATGTCTCTGTACTTTATTCAGTGGTGCAATAAAACTACTCGTTTTTCTTGCATCTGCAGTATAAGGGCAATTGGGGAAGGCGTTCTGTTTATTATCGCGAGGAGCGAGTTATCGTCCCAAAGTAAAAGTGGTTAACCTTTATTTTCCTGCGCGATGTACGTTACATGCAAAACTTTTTAATTTCTTTTTTCATTAAGTAAAATCAGGGTACAGGGGTGTGAGTCATATGCGAGGGCGAGTTATATTCGAGTAAATACGGTATTTCTGTATTATTATAAAAAACAATCATCCTTTTTTAAAAATCTTTCCTTGAGGCGTCGGGGGCCGCCAGTTTGACACCCCTGATTTAAGTCCTTATAAAAATTCTTCGTCTCGTTGTGTGTGTGTGGGTGGGTGGGTGGGTGGGGGAGACTCGAACAACTCCGGTCTTCCCAACCAAAGGGACTTCGTCTGTTCCGAAACAGAAACAAAGCGCTCTTTTATTTATTTATTTTATATATATATAAAAAACCCTCTCTTCCACGACTCTCAGGTTTGCATCAGTTTTTCGATACTGCTGATTGTTAGTGAGGTACTTTGCCCAAACATTCATTACATTGCATTTTCATTTATACATTTTATGTGCCAGCTTACAACCAGTAAAGTCATGCAGAACTTTGTGGGCTTCATGTCAGTCGATTGCTTTAAATAGCCCAAATAGCCCATAGTTTGAGGAAAATATTTTACATTATATTACTTATTTTTTTTAAAAAAATTCTTAAGATTCACTTTGCGTGCTGTTCAGTTATTGTTGAATTTCCATCAATTATAATGGGGAGAGAGAGAGTTAAATGAAAATATAACATCATTAACAAACATTGAATTAGTAACTGGCACGATTCTTTTTATCTACACACACACACACAGAGAGAGAGAACTATTTTTCCTTACCTCGAATATCTGCATTAAGAATCATGATAAATATTGAAAATAATAATGGAATATTCATAACATGTAGTTTTATATTTCTAGCTGAATATCCGCTATGATTGTGCAGTTAACTTCTATTTTGTTTTGCGTTTTCTCATATTATTACACACGTTCTTTTTTTTTTTTTTTTTTTTTTAAATCTTTCTGCAGCCTAGAGACGGATGATCTTTTGTTCCAATAATTTCTCACATAAGCGAAAAATCCATCTCTTGTGAACTTTTTTTTCCTTGACTCCAGTGTTGGTGATGATAGTATACATTACAATGAAGAGTATAATATGAGTTGACATTAATTTGACACGTATAACACGACAACAGAGGGTTGGACGTCTTTTTTTTTTTTTTTTCATTTTGAAAAATGCTAGCTTCTTCAGTCTTAATGGCGAAGTTTTTTTTTTTATTATTATTATATTGTTTTTCCAGTAATTTGGACTTTCCTTTTGAAAAATAGACAAGTCGGTCACCAGAGAATATATGCAATTGACATAAAGGTCAATCGAATGGATCGTATGACTATGACTTTCTCGTATGAACTTGCTACAGTATATCGCCATATTCTATCTAACGTTTGACGGGCTGCTGTACAAGTAAAACAATCAAGTATTGACTCAGCTCTGACGATCTGTACATTCTTCAATACGGGGAGGGGTCTAGAAAGTTCTGATAAACATCTAGAACAAAAATGATGTTAAAACAACTGACATAACCACAAGAAAGAACATACGAGGATATAAGAACATAAGTTACCTTCATAACTCTGATTCTAGTATGTAGTTTCTTGTGGTTATATCAGTTGCTTTAATATCATTTTTGCTCTAAGTGTTTACCAGAATTTTCCAGACCCTCCCTCGTATAATCCAGTTGAATTTGATGCTAGTAAAGTAGAATTGATAATGTTAAAGATACCAAGCAATTTTATAAGCTAGGCTTTTTAATCCTTTTTCCAAGTAAGTCAAGTTTGCGCCTGTACGTTGTGCTTACATCTTACTCTCATCCTGAGATTTATATTTAATGAGGTTAAAGCACCTTGTGGCAACTCGTTTAGGCAAAATTTATAAGCTCTGTATTAATTTAACCTTGGCATTTTTTAGGTCTGGCTCCCACTGAGGAGACCTCAATAAAGAGTGACCATTACCATTATTTAATGCAGAGCATCATATATCTCCGCAAGGGAATGTGCTTTGCATTAGGAGAAAATACCAAGAAAAGTGGTCGGATCTTACTCCACCTTTGCAACGAGTTGCCTCAGACTTGCACTACGTGCAGGCGCAAACTTGACTTACTTGTCTATTTGCTTACTTGGGAAAAAGGATTAAAAAATGACAATGCTACTTTATTTTTTTCCAAATTTTTTAAAGGATTTGTGATAATTTACATAACCTCCTTGAAATAACTTTTTTTTTTTGTGGCATAAACATCTCACATATCCATTTTCCTCAGCATCCAAAAGAATTACATTTTCTCTTTCGCTTTAAACCTTATTTATATTATTGATTTAATTTTCCCTCCTCCGAACAAGGATATGCATTTCTCCAAGTCTTGACGTAACTGTTACCATGACAGCAGCAAACAATATGGCACAGTTGAAGGTGTCTGTAAATAGTTTCTTCCAAGTACTCGAGCGTGCGTTCTAAACTCGGGAATGGTTGTGGGAATAGGGTGGGAGATAATTAGCTGAATGTTGCAGCATGCTTTCCTGTTTTAGAATAGTTACACCAATTGCCGCCTATTTACGCAAGGAGGTGGTCTGACTTGCATACTGTCAATTGACCCTGTCCCACATGTGGGTGGAACTCCCAACAAGCCATCACCGTCGAACTATTGCTTAACAGAGATCACTTGAACACGCACAAGTGGGTTCATTAACCCTGTTTCCACGGGTACGTTTCACACATGCTTGACCGAGGGGGTTACGGAACAGTGCCTTCCGGAACTCCGCAACTGAGAATGAGGAGAATATTGGAATTTTGATTTCTCTGAAAAAATAACTGTAGATAAGAAGATATTAATTTTTTTATGCATTTTATTGCTTCTTTCTTTCTTTTTTCCCCAATCTACATTCACTTGCACCATATATTCTAAATGCAATGTTTTGAGTAGATGATCTTATGTATAAAGCTACAAGCTAAATATAGTAGGAAAAAAAATAATGAAGAAACATAAAATTACTGTTCAACTTAGATAAAAATTAATCATTCAGTTGTTGTTTTAACTAAAAATAGTAATTTTTAATTCTGCAAAGAATATTTCCATTTACAAGAGTTATATCCCGAATGTTAATACCAGTGGGTCTACGAGGCTAAATTTGCCATGTAGACCCACTGATTTGCCACGCCACTGTTTGCTCCAGGTCACCTTTTTCGTACTATGTAAGAAATATTTGAGTTGCCGGATCCTTCTGTTACAGAGAAAGAATTTGAATTTTAGCATCTTTGCCAATCAAGCCTGATGATTTATTTATTCGTTTCCCCCTTTCTCCCCAGTCCCTTTTTTTTTGGGGGGGGGGGAGGCGGGTTGAGCCCTCTTACTGAGGGTTTAGGTGTGTGTGAATATATATATATATATATATATATATATATATATATATATATATATATATATATATATATATATATATATATAATGCCGGTCTGGTTGGCCGAGTGGTTAGCGTATCCGCTCTCCAGCCAAAAGGCTGCGGGTTCGAACGTTTGTGATTGTCTGTGGAAATACTAGATGGCGTTGGTGTACTTGGTAGAATGAGCTGTAGAGTAGACAGTTGTAGAGTAGATACCCTTCCTCGATGAGTCTTTGGACTCCTTGGATGTGTCATATAATAATAATATATTTTATGACTGTAAATCCGTGTGTGTTCACGGAGCCGGTTTGCCTGTCCTGAGGGACGAAAAACCCGAGTTCCGGGTGGGGGTAAAAAAAGCCTACCACCGTAGGAAACCGGCTAACTCGTCTTTAGTCGAAAGAGACCAGATAAAGGTTCCTCAAGTCATAGACGGAAATCGAACCCAGGTCTTTCTGAGCGAAAGACTTCGTCTATACCGGCTGAACCACGGAGGCTCTAGCCTCATATCACAGTGATACAGAAGTGTCAACTCTGTCCATAAAGAATACGTACATTCTGTGAGTATGACTAATCTTTTTCCAGAATCTTTTATTGTCTTGAAAATGTACAAAATTGGTCACATAATGTGATTTGATAACTGACTTTAACGAAAGGTGTAATCATATTCAATAGTAAAGTTATAATATATATTATGATTTTCAATATCTACAAAAAATGCAGATATTGAAAAGAACAGCGGAAAAAAACAAACACGTGAAACGGTGTAAACCCTTCACTAGAAACTCGGTCGTTGTTGTTAACAATTTCTGCACGCCTTTGTTGATAGATGAGCAGTGGAATAGAGCAAACCCAGTTCTAATTACTGTGAAGCTTTCTTCAGACTTTCAAAACAGCATATTCTGTAGTATTCTTAACCTGGAATCAATTCTATGGCTCTTACGGTTTATACACAGTCTAGTTAAGTGTGTGCTTTTGCTCACCATTGCTACTGGATTGTACTGCTGACGTCGCCTTTGAAACTGCGGCATTTGCAAATGAATCGACAATATCCATCCAGGAGCTATCACTGCAAAGATGCTGGATTTTCAAAGGCTTTCATGGCATACCTATAAATTTATTTATTTGTATATTTTGTATATCATCCCACCAACGAAAGGTTGTAACCTATCACATAACGTGGGTGAAATAAGATGAGATTATCGGAAATACTACTCTAGAGGCTAGACATTGAATTTTTCTAGCTACTTCAAAGCTTCCTGTAAGCAAAGTGATGTCATACAGGAAAGAAAGGAAAAAAAAAGACGTCTATCCGTGCCACAGTAAGATTCAAATTCGTGTCTACTTGACTGCAGAGTGCCGACGATTTCTGCTCGGGCAAGCAGGCCGATAATTGGATCGTGAATAACTTTGTATTATAAATGTCAACACGAATATAACTGGAAGAGATGTTGAAGTGCAATTTTGTAGCTGAGATAAATTCGCATCGGCAGTTATTTTTTGTTTGTTTATTTGAAGCAAATTTAAAAACGGGTAACAATCAATGGCGATTTTTTGAAATAAATCGAATTTTATTCACAAGAATTAGCCATTCGGAGTACATTAACTTGCATTGTTCATTGTATTACGAATAGTTGGAATTAGTGACGTAGCTATCCTCTACCAAATTCCACAACCCGTAAAGGGGGGGGGGGAAGAGCCAATGCCTCAATGAAAAGAAGCGATCAGAACCGTCAGAGGAGCTCAGTCGAAGAAGGCATATTGCAGGGATGCTTTACTACAAATCCTTGCCATTAAAAAACATAAAAAAAAAAAAGTTAAAATTTGCCACAACACGGCATTCATGTGCCATTATAGGTTTTGCAACATGTGTGCGTAAATGATAACTGTTTTAAGGCTTCAACAGTCATTTGAAAATATCCGACAAAATAGAAAAATTCTATTAAGAAGATCATTTCAGAATACATTTCGATTGACCGTAATCTTGAACCTTTTAAGAATGTTGAATGAAAACGATGATGGGAATTGCATTCCCGGTACGTGAACATCGTTGCTACCACTTAAACACAAACCGCATTGCTGGACATTTCAAGAATCTTGGCTTTCTACATATAACGTCATGGCTTAGAAAAACTGACGTGTAATGTTTCGTGCTCTATATGCGATTCAGATTTTACCAAGAAACATGACGGGAGAGATTGGACTTAGTTGTTTGTAAGTGATGGTGCATAATAAGTTGGTGTTCATTGCACGAATGGACCATGCAGTGTGAGGAGATACTCTTAGATATGTCTCCCATACAGAGAATCTCCATTCGCTATGTCATAACATGGCTTCGACAGTATCCTACCACGCAGCTTCCCTCTAGACACGAGCGGCAATGCGAATGGCAGCGGATTCATGCGCCAGTTCACCTAAACGTGTTACCATCCAGTTCAGTCTCTCAGCCAGCCTGCGGAACTGTTTTACTAATGTACTCGCAAAGAAGTGGAGGCTGAATCTTCACAATGTGTTTGTCATACCCATGAGGTGTATCACTCACACTGCATGTTAGGAGGCTGGTGTGAAAGAAGTCGAAATCCCTGCTGAGTACCAAGCATAAGCACCAGCCACTTCAGGACCCCAATAAACAAGGTGGCGTTGTTTCTCGGGAGATAAAGGTCGTGTATACCACCTAATGAGTAGTTAAATACGTGCATTAATCTGGAGAATTTAGAAAAAAAAAAAGTGGATGACTTAATAATTAAAATCACGATGGGTTATACAATGAAATAGAAATATATTGAATAAGATTATATAGCAAAGCCTATTTAACTGGAATGGAGCTCCCCTTTTTGAAAATGGTAGGCCACGTTTTAAACAGGTTAATGAACATAATTTACTAAAAAAAAAAAAACGGCAGGCATGAAAACAAATTTTATATATTAGACGGAGTATGAAGTTAAAGTATGCTTCAGTTGTTTGGAAATGAAAATAATCATGTTATATTCAACATGGAATTTGATAAATGTGAAATAATATAAAAATAAAGGACCAATAAATAAGATGAAATGGCTAGGATGAAGATGCAAATGATAAAAGCTTAAAAATTACGGATGTTAAATAGTAGAAAAATTAAAAACCTGTAATAATGGCTGTTTCGGACAGATCGTCATCAGATAATGGAAAATGCGAAAACTTATCGTGAGCGCGTCATTGTGGTTAACTGAATAAGGTGCTAAGTGTTATTCCATTTAATGTTTAAGTCACTCATTCTTACCATTTCATCATATTCAGTGGTCCAATATTTCTATGGAATTTCAAATCTAATACTGTTTTTCGGTCCTATTATCAAATTCCATACATCATATGGAACATATCATTTTTTTTTATATACAAAAATAAGCTTTGCTATATACATCTTATTCTAATTTCGGAGAGCATGAAATATTTTCAGAACTCCAAATGTCTATTGAATGACATTCCACCTGGTGAATGAAAATAAAATAACATATTTTATCAATATCGATTTTATTTATTCGTATGGAGTTCCCTCCCTTTTCTCCCCCGTCCCTATTGGGGAGAGTTGAGCCCCCTCATGGGGGGGTTAAGTATTTATGGCTGTAGATCCGTGTGTGTTCACGGGGCCGGCTTGCGGGATGAAAACCCCCAGCTAAATTGGGGGGGGGGGGGGAGGGAACCCTGCTGTCCACGCCCAAGACCGGCTAACTTGGCTATGGCTGAGGAAGATCCTCAAATTCCTCACGTCTTCAACGGGAATCGAACCTGGGACACTCCTTCCCCAGGCATATGGTTGCGAAGCGCATAGTCACTGGGCTAAACGCGAGGACCATCAATATCGATAAGGAATGGCAATGCAAATGATTCAGTGGCGGCTCGTGGTTTGAAATCGTGGGGGTGCTTTCGAAATATACATACACACTGTAAGTACAGTGTATACGTGTTTGGATAAAATATCAAAATTATGGTAAAAATTAAACATGAAAAAATATTGTTTATTATTGATAAAATTTTGGTATAATTCAAAATTACTTAAAAAAATGAAATCCATTTCTTTTAACTGTAATTAAAGGAATGGATTTACAATTTTTGGACATTACAATTAAATGTCCAAAAAACATTACTCTACTACTGACACAAACTGCATATAAACAACAGTGGAACTGCGCGACGGGCAGTGCCGCATTACGCTAATAGCGCGTATCTCACTATGACGTGCATATGCTCGAGCGCGTAGCAATATGACACTGTGGTAAACACAGTGCTGCTAGCGTCCTTCGCCCTCCTAAGTGCTACAAGATGGATTTTTATTATTTTTTATACAAAATAAGAGAATTGTATAGGATTGTTGATGATAAAATTAAATATTACAAGCAAATATAAATAAATTAATAAATATATTTATATATCGAGAAAAACTGGGGGTGCTGTAGTTCCGCATGAGCCTCCCCTGCGAAATGAAGAACGTGCATTTTCCTTGATGGACAGAAAAACCGACATAAAATGGATACAGATTACAATTATGCACTGACTGTTAAAATAATCTGCTTAGTTTTATGAATATGCAAAATCAAAGATCTACTTTTGCTGTAAGAAGAAGTATAACGGATATATTTATATAATATTAAAAGTATAATAGTATTATTACTACAGTACATTCATAACTTTATCATGTTCACATTATAGAAAAATACGCATTTGTTTAGAAAAATGTTTTTTAATACTATTGAAGTAATGAAGTGGATCACAAACAAAAGCACACATTTTTTTTTGCAGCATTTTTACGAGATGACGAAGTATCCATATGATGATCAAAGCACAAACTTAGGTTCCACCTGGCGGCTATTTGGTATACTAATCGAACTTTTTGAAATTTTCAAGCAGATAGGATTTGTTTTAAAAAAATATTAAATTGTTTATCTAAAGGAAAGGGAACACTGAGAACATACGATTTGTAACGCGCTAGTAAATAGCATCGAGAAAAAGAAAAATAATTCTCGGTTTTCTTCTAGAAATTACCATTACCAATTCGCATAAATGGGTTGGGGTGGAGTGAACTGTTTGTTCTGCAGTCATCAACTATGTAGACCAAGGTCTGTTACACTAAATAATACTGTGAAATTATCATTTCTTCTTGAGCGTTGCAATAAAACTGCAAACTCAGGGAAAGTCGGCAGACAAGCCTTGAAGAAACCAAGTCACGCTTTAGCGATGAATCGTCCATTTTTTTTTTAGTACACTATCGAGTTCGTACAGAGAACGAAATGACACTGTGTGTGTATGTTGTGTGTGAATTTTTCATTACTTTATTTACAAAGCATTCATTAGATCAGCATCATGATGTTGTGCAAGTGGAGCTACTGGTTCAACTTCCCACGATCTCTGCATAGTGACAATGCTCATTTAAACTAGCATTTCTAATTATTCTGATATTAATATGAACCCAAGTAAATAAATGCGACTATAAAGAATTACAGCCAAAGATGTAATGAGTCAGAGAATATAATCATATGTGTGACCCGTGTATTATGTCAGTTAATTGCTTTAATTCTTCTGGTCGGTTTGTCTGTTTTGAGAAGGGGAAAACGCACCCATCTCCGCATGAATTCGATCAACTTATCTTCAGTTGAAAGATTCGGGTTCCATTTCCCGTCTAGAATGCGAAGAACCTTTGCAAGGGTTTTTCCATCTGAAGGTGAGTCTGCCAGCTTCATACAGAAGTAAAAAGGATCACCTTCTTGAATTCTGGTCATTGGGAAAAACTAGTCCAAACACAACGCAATTAACAGACATAACGGAATGGCCTCGTAGTGTATTAGGTTCAACGACCACATAATTTAAAAAAAAAAAAACAAACTTCCCAACAGTTTTTACCAGTGGATGATTTTAAGAATTTCCTGAGAATACATTAATACATCACGGGACGCTCGAAGGATAGTAGGTAAACATCGACAATCCTATGTCGAAATGGTCTATCAGGAGTTCTAAGAGTCTACAGGAATTCAAGTTAGCCGGGAGACATTACGTAAAAAGTTGCACAGTTTCCATTTTCAAGGGAAGGATAGCCGTACTTTAAAGACATTAAGATGACAATCAAAAGTGCAGGCTAAACTGGTATTAAAGAACATTCTGACCAGTCCTTGACACCACAACGAATCGCGCTATATCCTTTACACTGATCGGATGGGTTGAATGTGGGTGTGACGATGTATGAGAATGCATTAAGTCAGACTTGGAGGATGAACCGACGGATATGCAACACCTGCTGAATAATGCTATGCTTACTACATTGTGACAGTTTTACAGAACAAACCCATTTCTCTTTCGACACGGCAATGCATCATATTACACTGCAGGTACTAATATGACCATGGTTTAAAGAAAATTATGCGGAAAAACTTGGTGGCTTACACAGAGTTATCTAGACTCAAAGGAACTGCCTTAGAACGACTGGAGCAGCGGGTGTAGGCCAGACCATTGCATTCCACAACTCACTGACATGGTCACCAGGTTGATGGAAAGGTGTGCAAAATATCCGAAGAATTGAAAATAATAAATTATATTCTGACTGAATTTAGAAAGTATAATCACAGTTAAAGATAGATTGCACGCTATTGACAGGTGTGCAATTTAAGTCTATTCACGATAAAGTGCTTCGCCATATTTCTACCGTCCTTTATCAGCAGTGATATAATCTACTAGGTGTTATTAATCTAATTCCTGATCTGTCTTTTCTAAAGATAGTAAGTCATACTGCCGAAACGTTTACGTATACATTATAATTAAATTGCTAAATAAATGAACTATAAATTCAAACAGAGTATTCGCCAGAAATATTTCAAGGGATGTTCCTCACAGTTTTAAAACAACTTGCTCTTTTACTGAAAGTTGAACTGTTAATTTATAAATTTCAAGCGCTGTGAATTGTTCGGTTATGGGGATGATATTTCATGCTTAAAAATAACACAACGGACTAAACACCACTTCTTTTTATTATCATTTACAAATAATAATAAATGTACATGAAATTAAGTAAAAAAAACTAATAAGCAACATTAAGTACAAAAATTAATAAATTCACATGATATATTAAGTAACAAAATCACAATTAGTAAAACAAAAAAATCCTTACATTAAAATAGTGCATAATACAAAGCAAAACACAATTCAATAATAAAAAGATATTATTTGAAATTTACACAGATTTTGTATTTAAGTTTTAAAAAATATATGAAATAGTAAATAAAACAAAGGAAAAAACTATAGAAAAAAAATTAATGACGAACCATTAGAAGCAGAATCTTTATCAGTGTCAGTTCAGACGTAAGGGGGCATCCCTAATACAATTTATTACACTTCTGACACAAAAGATCGATTTAAATATATCAATGGAATTCAGGGTGAATAGTCGTGGCTCTGATAAACACGAATTCTTTTCATCTTCATCCAGCGAGTATTCACTTCAGAAAGAAGAATACAAAACGTCCAATGGAATTACAAAAAAAAGCGAATGCTTACTTATTAATTCCATATCTTCTATTGGGCAATTTTCTTGAGAAAGCCATGCGATGGTATTGCCTGCTGTCACTATGAGGGGACCTACAACAACAAAAAAATATTTTGGATGTCATTTCTAAAGTTAACTGACCAGCCAGCAAGTAGTATTATGTAGCAAGAGGTTTTTGAGAAAGAAATTATTTAAAAGCAATCAGAATAATGTTAATTGGCCACGCACTGGTGACTACTTAATGTCGGCTAAACCAGTGCAGAATTCATTACCAGGAAAGGGGTTACGGTTGTTCTCTCCCTTTCCATTTTAAATGAAACTGCTCTAATTGTCACTATTTTATATTTCGCTTCTTGTAGTTTGTTGCTCGTTTTATATTAATCTTTACAGCTGCATCAAAGTATGCGACTTTAGGACTTAACAAAATATTTACTCCAAGTTGTGATTGACGAAGCTATATATTATTATTATTTTTTTTTTATATATATATACTGTATATATATATTGGGCTACACTCAACCCAGCTTTTACTTGGCCTCTGGACTCTCTTGACGGTTTTTGTAGGACCTCTTCAACATTCTCCTACGCATTCTACGATTAGCATGCCAAAACGCGTAGTATTAAATGTTTTAGTGCGACATTTGATACAAGGTGATTTTGAAGGAAAGGCATGTTCGACACCGCGTTATTATTTGTGCAAACAACCAATATTTCAGGATGGAAGTGTCCATAAGAAAAATTGGAAATTACAGGAAGTGGGCGAGTTCTTATACGAATTCTGATGATAATGCAATACAACGAAGAAAGCTTCATGAATAGGTCTGGATCTCCTGTAGCCGCATACTTCAGGGAAATAAAACATTCATATGAATAAATGAACGTTTCACATATTGGTTATACAATCAGGATGCTCAAGGCTAACGTTGAGCAATTTGAATGGTAGTGTTTCAAATCGCAATTCCTGCTCGCATACACTATTTGTGTAAAGAGCGCCAGTTATAAAAAACACCAAATAGCAATATCAACGGTATTATATTTTTGCATTTATTCCCGTTAAAGACTCTCCCCTCCCCGTAATTGTTTCCAGACTTCGCGTGATTCCTAAAAGTAAACATAATAAACTAATGTTTCACGAAGAGGACACTTTTCGACGCTTTTGTATCACATTCGCGTTAATAGCCCCGGTGTGCGTTCAAAATACATGCGCCCTTTGAAACGATGTACAGATGACGCAGTGGGTCAAATTCTAAGTGTTCTAGTAGTTTAAAACCGCTCAGAAGGCGAGACAGGGTGAGCTCTGAGACAATAGCACCTAGAGGCTGTGATTGGTTATTGTGTCAACCAATCCAATTGACCGTTGTCATATGTCAAGAGTTGCTGTTTTTGTTTTCTCAGTTTCATCTGTTTTGCGTGCGTGAAGTATGAACTGACGTGGTAGGAAAGTTTTTATATATAATATAGACAAGTTTTTAATATATAATTTTCGATAAATTTATAACTTTTTTTGCAAATATTTACAATGGGAAACAGTATATTGAAGTCGAAGGAGGTAAGCCTCGTCCTCCGCTTCTAAATTTTGCACCATTGAGTAATTCAAATATACCAAACAAATATAGCATTCTCCTTCATCATTGTTTTCTAATATACACTATCTTAAACCAAACTCGTTGTTCCCCACTATGCACAGATTAGGTTACAATTAATTGATAAAAAAGACCAATTAAAAGAGCACTGATGCGCTATGCACTCTTAAAACTTTAATACATAGATGAAAATGCAATCATACAGTCAAATTGACATGAATTTTGTAGCGCGAATTGCATAAACCACTATAACATACCCAACCGAAATGGGCACGCGATGCCACTATCATCATCATCATCAAATTCCTGCCATGTACCCTCAAGGGGTGTACAGGATATGATAGTACTACATGAAAAAAATTACATCATTACTAACTTCTTATCTACAATTTTCCTCCAAATTAGTCTGTTACTTGTCAAGACTCCAACATTATGAGATCTTATATTTCTATCGTCTAAGGCACTTTGTACCGTATCATCCACCTATATCTTGGTCTTCCTCTGGGTCGTTTTGCTGCCAACCTGGCAGAGAACACTTGTTTTGCTAATCTTTCCTCGCCCATTCTGTTTAAGACCATACCACCTGAGATTAGCTCTGGTAACGCATTCCTGGATGCTGACAATGTCAAGTTCTGTCCTAATATCCTCGTTTTTAATATGATATTGCCATTGATACCATCTGTTCACGCCTCTAATCTTTCTCAGGATTCTCATATCTGCAGTCTCTAGTCTTTGGTCAAGTGTTTTACTTCTGACCCAGCTCTCAGATCCATTAGTTAAAACTGGTTTGAACCCAGTCTTGTATACAGCTAATTTAGTGTTCCGACTAATTTCTCTCTTATTCCATATGAATTTATTCAATTGACTTCCCGCCATACCAGCTTTGCTGATTCTGTTGTCTATTTCTATATTTAATTTACCATCTTCAGTAAAAATCATGCCTAAGTAGCCGAAATGTTTTACTTGTTCCACAGGTTCTTCCTTCACAACACAGTTGACATTTTCAACAATTCTACCTAATTTCATTGTCTTTGTCTTTTTAATGCTCACCTTCATACTATATCTATTACAACAGTTATTCAATTTAGTCAGGGACTCTTGCAAACTTGTAGCGGATTTATGTAGAAGTATAACATCGTCCGCATAAAGCAAAGAGCATTAACATCTCCAATTTTGATATCATGTTCACTTTCCTTCATAATGTGATCCATATAGATAATGAATAACAGAGGGGATAATGTACATCCATGTCTGACACCAAATTTAACATTAAACCATCTTCCTGTACTTCTTTCAATTCTAACTGCAGACTTACAACTCAGATACAGACTAAGTATTGCTTGATTATAATGCCCCATTGACACCATATAACTGTAGCGTTTCGAATAGTTTCTCTCTCTTGGCACCTTGTCATATGCCTTTTCGAAATCGACAAAACTTAAATACAGATCTTTGTTATATTCCCATGCTTTCTCAAGTATTTGTCGTAAAGTTAGGATCTGCTCTTCACAGCCTCTATTTGGCCTGAATCCAGCTTGTTCTTCACCAAGCTTTTCTTCCACAATTCTTCTCAACCGTTTCTCAAGTATACTTGCATAGATCTTCCCTGGAACACTCAGTACGGAAATACCTCTGTAATTCTCACGTTCAGTTTTATTTCCCTTTTTATATATGGGTACTATGAGAGCTCTATTCCAATCATCGGGAATTCGTCCCTCTGTCCAGGCTTTCTGAACTATGCAGTGCAGCCACTGTAAGACTCTTATACCACCATACTTCAGCCTTTCTGGTCGAATATCATCTACTCCTGCAGCCTTTCCACATTTCAAGCCTTTGATGGCTTTTTCTACTTCAAGTATGGATATGTATTCCTGACTGCATGCCTGGTCAGTATTTTTTACCACTGTGCTGTCATCACTGCTTGTTTCATTTAGCAGTTTTTCAAAGTAATTACTCCATACTTCAAGGATATGTTTTTCTCCCGTTTTCATGTCACCTTTATCATCTCTAACTCCTTTTACAGCACTCTTTCCTCCATTCCTAAGCTTCAACAACCTCAAGAATATTTTGCCACCTTCTTGATATTTATTTTCTATGTTCTTGCCAAAGTCTCCCATGACTTTTGTTTAGCTAGTTCTTTCTTACATTTGCCTCTGTATTCTCTAAGAGCAAAAGCTGACTTATTTGCCAGGAACTTTTGATATGCTTTCTTCTTTTCCTTCACTGCCTCTTTAACTTCCTGTGTCCACCAGGGAGTTCTGATTTTTTTTATCCTTACAGACAACCTCAACACGTACCTCTCTGGCAGAATCAATCAATGTTTTTTTCAGAGTTTGCCACTGAATCTCCAAGGTTTGATTCCTGTTCTCAAACTCTTTCATTTTTTCTTCAATAATCTTTGTGTATTTTAGTCTACAGTTCACATCTGAGAGCTGCTCAACTTTTATTCGCTTTAAAACTTTTTTACATGTTATTCTTTTCAATATGAAATTCAATTTTATCCTGCTCAAGACTAAATAGTGATCACTTCCAATTTCAAATCCTCTGTACACTTTGGTGTCTGCACCAGGGAGAAAACATCACTATCAACAATAACATAGTCAATGAGACATTTCTTATTCCTTGCCTCTTCTCTCCATATGAATTTGTGCACATTTTTATGTTGAAACATGGTGTTAGTAATAACCAGTCCATGTCCTGAGCAGAAATCCAACAGATATTTGCCATTATTATTAGCTTTGCTTTTTTCTCTAAATTTTCCCAAAATATTTTGTATGTCTCACAATCATTTCCTACTCTGCTATTTAGATCCCCAACAAGGACCAACTTTTCCTTTTTCATTGTTTCAGTTGCTTTTTCTAAAGCCTCAAAAAATTCCTCCACTTCTACCTTAGTAGAACCTTCTGTGGGACCATAGGCACAAATAAGCCTCGCTGTCCAGTTCCCCATTCTCATATTTGCCCACATCACTCTACTTGAGACTGCCTGCCATTCAAGAAGATTAGCCTCGTATTTTGTGTTGAATACTATGGCTACTCTTTCTTTTCCTTGATTGTCATTGCCTGAATATAACATTTTGTATTTATTGCTCAGAAAGATCTCACCAGTTTTTGTCTTTTTTGTTTCAGTCACCCCTGTTTTGTCGATCTGGTACTTATCTAATTCCTCAGCTAGCTCCATTTCTTTGCCATTCAGACTTCTTATGTTGATAGTACCGATCTTTAACTCTGGTGATGTTGAGTTAGGGTTTGTTTTCAGATTTGTTCCAGTAGCTGACTTTTCGCTGTTCGCCCTGGTTCTCTGGCGAAAACAACGGGGGCCTTGTTTAACCGGGCGACGCCCCAGCCGGCATGAAATTTTGTCATGTTGTACCATCATTTTTTATTTTGGTTTAACCAATAAGAATACAATTTGGTCGGCTAAATCCCAAATTGCCAGCCCATCCTCGTTCGTTCAGTATCCAAGTAGATACCCAACAGGGTGCACCACGAGAAGGTGAGGATTGGACATTAGGTCAGAAGCCCTGGTCGGTTCTCCGCATTCCTTTAAAGGCTATGTGGAGGTCTCCTCTCAGTTATACAGCTTTGACCCTTAAGCACACCGATGTCACTATATATATATATATAAATTGGAAGTTTTCACGAAGCAAAAATCCCGCTGTCTCTGAGCCTGGTTAACAGTCTCAAATGAGAAACTTTACGCACCAAATACTCTCTCTCTCTCTTTGTGTGTGTGCACTGAGAAAAGATAAACTGATCGGATGTATTATCGAAAACTGCATGAAATAATATATTCAAAATTTTCAGCGTGATACACAAGATGGGGTCACCGAGAGTGCGTGTATAATCGTTTCAATGTCGAATGCGTCCAACTAAGCAGGCCTGGAATTTATTGTTGCGTTTATCACAAACTGTTTACTTGTGGAATTCATCCACAACAGATAAACTATATAATTAGAGGCAGTTATGGACCCATGGTGCAAGACGAAGACAAATAGTGAAAAAAAATGCCACGCGCTATTATAATAATACTCCAGCAATATAAACTGAAGGGGAGAGATTTAGTACACCTCGACACAATGACCCGAACCGAATATACGGAAAATATAAACACCTTAACGAATCATGCAGTGCTATTACGGTTGGCGAAGCGCGCGCCACACACACACGAGGACAACAAGCTAAAACCTGCAGAACTGGGTGAGTGAGTTGGCCAGTACTGGATGGAATGCGACCCGGCGAATAATACAGCGCAAATCTCTTCGTAGGAAAAACGGAAGGACCACAAACTAGGGATCAAAATGTTGCTTACTATAAGGAATTTTATGAGAATCGTGTCACTTTTTTTTCTCTTCCTACACTACCCATGCATTTTCGGTACATCAAAAAACGAGGAAGGTTTTAGTTTTCCCAGCAAATTAAAGTTGGGGAATGGCATACCAGACCAGAGCTATGGCATTATGTGTACTGTGTCAAACTTGACATTATTTTGTGCAATTACATGTGCAGCTCGACAGTATTTCTAAAAGCAATTATACAGTTGACGGTTGCTCACCTATGACACCACAAAAATCCCCAATGAAGGTGGGGAGTTGGTTTCAGATTAGTGGAAAGTCCGAAATCTCACAAAAAAAGCTTACTCTGGAATATAGGTGGGGGGAATCGAAAACTCGTGCATTTTCACCGTTGCTGTAGTAACGGTGTTTATGGAGAGTAACCCTTGGGAGCTCGCAGCTGATCTGAAGATACATGCAAAATGTTTAATATAAATATTCTTACACAATTCATTGTATAGCTTGGAGGTCATGAGTAGCTGTGCATTTCACATGTTACGAGTGATATTCCGCACTGTTTTTTGCTGTCATTTTGGTTTAACACATGTTATGTAAAAGTTTGTGATATTTGACAGTAAATTGTATCTGACAGATATACCGCGACCTCCGATATCAGTATAGTATGGTTTAGTTTTTTTTATTCTTTGTTCAATAATTTCTAGATTGTAACTGTAAATAAATAAACCATCATGTATTACTGAAATAGAGAGCCAAAGGCTTATTTATCATACATGTCCTCTAGGAGATGTGCTTTACATGATGGAAAATACTAAGGAAAGTGATCTGGAGCTTACTCCACCTTTACTACGAGACCGGCTAACTTGGCCATAGCCAAGTTAGCCGGTCTTGGGCGTGGACAGCAGGGTTTTTCTCCCCCAGTTTATCTGGAGTTTTTCATCCCGCAAGCAGGCAAACCGGCCCCGTGAACACACACGGATCTACAGCCATAAATACTTACCCCCCCTCCCCAATGAGGGGGACCAATTCGCTCCAATAGGGACGGGGAAGAAAAGGGAGGAAACTCCATATGAATAAATAAATCCCTCAAACTGGCCAGGACAGGACAACACACTCAATTAACAGACATTATACTCTAGCCTTACAGCCCTTAGTTTCTTTGGGCGTAATAATAACTGTTGTTCTGTTTTTCAGAGTTTCTGATAATCTGGGACTTCAATTCAAACAAAGATGAGCATAACTAGTTTAAACTCATTACTTGGAATTTCCTAAACTGAAACAGAAGAAAAGCATCGTATAAAAATGTATACAATCCACTGCTGTATTGATGATTAGTCTGTATTTTTCACTCACACGGAGTGAAGGCTTCCCCCCCATTGCGGGAGAATTGGGTTTACTTCTCCCATGGTGACCCCGTCCATCTTGGGAGAGCGTATACATATTTGTATGAAGATGAAAGACAATCACAAACAACCATTTATTAAAATATTTTATAAATCAAGTGGATATTTAATATCGCATTATTTCCAAGTCGAATGTAGAAACTATGAAAGTTTCGGACGAAATTTGACCAGAGAGCTTACGGGAATACACTCGCCGGTATTTACAAACATCCATTGCGAAATTCGAACCCGCAGCCTCTTAGCTGGAGAGCGGGCATGCTAAACCACTCGGCCCACCTAGCCGGCCTACTGTTGTATTACAGGGTGTTAATAACATGATGTTTGCACATGTATCTACTCGGTAGCTATTTTAATAAGATCATACTAATTTTAGTGTTTAGCACTTTTAGCGTTTAGTTAGATATGTTTAGTGGCTGATAGATTCGCTAAAATTGTCTAACGGCTGTGGCACAGTCGTAACGCGATGCGATATTTGCCTTTCAACTGGATAAATCTGGATTTGAATCTCGTCAATAACGTGACAAACCTTATTAAAGGTTTTTTCAACTCCCAAAATAGACAAACAGATCAGAGCACTTACGCACTTAGTAGATGCAATCTACTACCCTCATAGTCTTAGCTGGTTCATCTGTAATTTCAATAAACTAAATCTTTTGCTTTCGCAGAAGGCGAAAGAAGCGATCTGCTGAAAGGCCAGATCATGAAAACAAGACGCACGACATTTCTGAATTGTTGGATCAATACACTCGATTATTCATTCTACATCATTCTGTAAATGTTTAGTGAAGGTTAGATTGAAAGAGAGCAAAGCTATTCTCATTAAAATTGCAAAGTTACTCTCATTCAAATCGTTCGGAATCACTTCCGAACGATTGCAGCCAAAAATCATGCATACATGAAAAACGCAGGAATACGAAGCATAGTCAGTTTGATATATTGTTGATGAGCACTTTGTACACTATTTAGACAGGAACACCACCAACCAGCTTTGTATACTTTCTTCAATCTCCTTTAGTCTCGAACAGTACCGAATGCTATGCCTGTAATATATACGCAAGATGTCCCTAAGTCTTTTTTTAGGAAGATATAAGATTTTTTTAAACTTGATTTTTGTGCTAATTTTTATATTTTGTGTCATTTTCAATGGTTTTATCCGCCAATATGCTACTGACTGTAACAATTATCCAGGAAACACGCACACACACACCGATATACTGCAACTTAATTGTGTTTAGAGGTTTTGACCCGCTGCAATCTCTCCATTACTTGATGTCATTCAGGATAATTAAGTATAACTATGGGCTCTCTCTCATGTTTCTTTTTTGTATTTTAATGTACTTTAAATTGCCACAAGCAGGGTGAAATTCATCTTCTACCTAAAAATGTTCATAAAGTCAGTGGGATTCTAACGAACGTTGACTGGAAAGTGAGTACGCATATCCAATCGACCAACCAGGTCGGCAAACTAACTTACCTTTAATCACAACAAGATAATTTTATTCTTGTTTCAAATAAGTTACAAAATAAGTAAAAGCGAATCTATCAGCAGGAGATCATTTTGAAGAAGCAAACCAATTAATTTAGTATTGGTCATCCTATTTCGGATGTTTCTACAACTTGCATGTACATTCATAACAGTGATTCAATGCACGTGATAAGTGCCCAACCCCTCTACAGAAATACCATCCTTGTACTAAGGACGCGCAGTCTGCTACCATCAGCAGCCTGTTTGTGGAGTCTTTTTGTATTACCAGACGCATCTTTGTTAGCCCCTATGCTGTTTCTTGCATACCTTGACAAGCGACAGGTTTACGTGTGACCTTACTAGCTACCACCGGAAGTGCATCGTACATCTCTTAAAGAAAAGGGCCAACTACTGAATACTGATACAAGTATAGAGAAAAGGGAATTTCATATAACATAAATAATTTCCTTTGAACATATTGCGAGGGTTACAATGACACTATTTTACATATAAGTTTTCATCGCTCTCCCTTACCAAAGTACTATTCCGGATATCGTGCTTTGATATTATTGAATTATTAATCTGATACTTGGCAGAGAAGGGAAGGGAGAAAACCAACTCATTAGCTAAATTGTTCTGCTTGCTTTGTTCTGGATGACTTTCGTTATCACAATCGATTAAGTTTCAGAGCGCGCATTCAATTGAATCGTTATCTCGGACAAATTACATTCCAGAAATGCGTCGCAATCTCCGAGTGGATTTAAAGTTAGCGGACACGTTTCACGGACAGTCGGTAATTATCGTCTGTGCCTGCAGGTGGACATGTTTTTCGATAGAAATCGAGGTCAAGCAAAAACTCGGAAAACACCGAATAAAATATTGAAAGATAAAACATACTAATCTTGCCCAGCATTCAACTAATAGGACGTTTTGATGACATGCTTGATACGCGGAACTGAAACTGCGTTTCGCAATTAGAAGATCATTAATGGGACCAGTTAATCAAGATATTGAAGCCAACCGATGATATTTCACAGACATAATCTTTAAAGACAACGATAATGCCATTCTGTAGATTAACGTCATCTATTCGGCATCTGGTGTTTTTCCGCATTGTGTAATCTTTGGAGGTGTGGGAAGATTTTTTTCATATTTTTATCTAGGAAAAAAATTTAACATGAGAGATAAAAATGTTTTACAGACAAGTCTTTGAGTAAGAAAATAAGCCGAATTAAAATTCATTTAATGGATTAACGGTAATATTTTATGTAACAACATACCGATACCATCTTTTGTTATGTTATCACAGTAAGCGAAATGCCACTAAATGACTAGCGCTTGCATAGTGCGAATGTCCTATAATTGGGGCATTTCCACTGTTCGAATCGCGTCTAGGATGAGAGGAACTTCTATAAGGGATAAAGGTGAGTTAGCCAGTTTCATATAGAGAGAATAAAGTTCTTCTAAAAATTCGTGTTTTTCTTTGCAAAATACAAATAAAAAATTACATCGGTTATAATTCAAACCCAGCAGTAAATATTGGCTGCCATATAATAACATTAACAAATAAATTTTTGTATGACATCTCTATGATTGAATCATGCCAACTGTTTGAGATTGGAACCCGAGTTATATCTTGTGAAAGGAGGAAGTTTATTGGGCATCTTTTCGCACCATGAAACAAGCAAACCGACCAACGAATGCATCTTTATAGACCTAAACTAATTATGGGAATACTAGTGACCATCTAAACTCGGTAAGACAGGATTCAGTGTTGACTACAGGAGAGGCTGTCTAAATCTTCAACACTAAGAACTTCTAGCTACTGGGCAAGATGCGCTATTTAAGGTAAACGATTGATATCGCAGTAGTTACAAGTATCGTGACATTCAACACCTAACCTCACTTCATAATAAAATTAGGATCCCGAAGGGGATTTAGGGTAGCCTCTCATTTTATTTTAATAAATAAATACTGTAACACTCCTTTTTTATTCCTCAAAGGGAGAAGGCGGTACTCTTTTAGTCCTAACTTTTGGAAATCTATAGCAGTTGTCTTTTCTTTTCATCACTACAGGTGAGTGTATTTTTGCGGCGTGCTACGAGACAGATCACATTCCTAATTAGTATTTATTTTACATACTATTTTATACCATGATATGAGGGGTTAAAATCCCGAGTTTCTTCAGGAGGACATAAAAACAATTCTTCCTTTCTGCACCAAAGGCTGACTAAGTTTTGAATCCACTAAGGAACATAAAACGTCCGTAAATGGTGATTGTAGAACCGTTTATTTTTCTAAAAACAAAATGCAAGCAACATCAAAATACCGGTAATCGGGTTTTATTACAATAATAAAAAATAAAACTTTAATGGACATGAAATGCATGGGATACCAAAATGTCTTGAATTAGTATGCGTTCATCGGTAAACAGAAAATTGGCCAGAAAACATGAGATTCGCGAATAATATACTGGTCTCGCACGTAATTCCAACTGCAGTGTAAATCAAACTGAAAACGTAACCGTTGCTGGTCAGAAATTTGGATGAAATAATAACAAGTTTTGCCAAATTGTACAGCGATAACAAAATCATACGACTGGTAATCCGATGTGAAAGTAAGAAGATAAAACCAAATAACAATGATGGTAAATACCGATAACGGCAAACTTGTATTAATCATATACAAGGCACTAAAAGAAGAGAAAGTAATAATTATTGATTTTCAAGTATCGAAAAACGCCACTTTTTTGCCGTCGTAATTTTTACAGCCGTTTATTGTTCAAGGGTCAATGAAATCTGATATTTAGGATTTTATAAAAATATTGTCGAGGCAATTCACTTTTGGTTTGACACAGACTTTTTTTTTGGTACAAATTACTAGAATACATAAACGTTTCGATACTTCATAAACTGCTCTATAATATTAACGCACATTTTGAATTTTTAC
Source organism: Typopeltis vanoorti (assembly GCF_054136105.1). NCBI lineage: Eukaryota > Metazoa > Arthropoda > Arachnida > Uropygi > Thelyphonidae > Typopeltis > Typopeltis vanoorti. The sequence goes on along the minus strand of NC_143551.1, from coordinate 97,640,917 downwards.
CAAAGTATCACCAACTCGGTAGGCGCTTAAATTCATCACAAATATATAGTTCGCACGGAAATAAGCTGTCAACATTTATAAACTGTATATTGTATATAAGCAATTATTAGAAGCCGAATAAATAAATAAACACTGTAAACAGTTTTCAGTTTTGGGTTCAAGATTTGGTTGATGATTCTCCCGTCCTCCTGCACTAAACTGGACTGTTTTTATTGGCGAATATTCGAAATGACAATTCCTGTCTGGCGTGAAGGAAATTAAAATTTTTGTATTTAGAATTTTTATTAAAGTTTTTCAGTGAATTTTAATCTCGGTTTCAATCGGACTATTTTAGCGTCACAGCACAGAAGGATTCTTCATCCAATATACAAATGTAAGTCATTTACTGAAAAACGAAAGGGGATACCACATAGGACAGACAAATACAATAATTGATTTGTCAATTACACACATGATTTCTGCATGCACTGTTTCTTACCAAAACAGGTTCTGCTCTGGTAATATTCGAGAAGTACATAAAAATCTCCAATAATAATAAGAATTTCCTTATTCGTCGCGAACTTAGTTTAAGAAATATAGTCAGTAGAACGACTACTGTCAGTGGTCAGGAAATTTCGTTTAGTATTGTTTTAAACTGATGGACGATTATTAAAAAAAAAAAAAAATCAACGAAACTAGAATAGCGAATTGAATTTACTGTAACAGGCATCAGGAAGGGAATTCTGATGTATGGAGGATTACTTACAGGCTTGGATATCGAGCTAATTAATTGAACTGGAATTGTCCATATGAATAATAACCATAGCATTCGAGATTACTCGAATTATCTATAATTTAAATATAAATCAGACTGATGAATGAGACATTATTGCCCTTCAACTAACATATAATGCATAACATTGAAAAGGCTGAATGTAATTATGCTACGTTGTGGGGACTGAGCAGTGAACACGTGTGTACCGTTTTTGGGAACCGTAGTTCGACCAGACTCTTGAGTTAAATGCTATGCGCATTATATGTAATTATAAGTTAAGTGGTGGTTCTTAACAAATATAAACCTCTATACAGAAATCCTAAACTTCCATTTTAACGAAACCAAATTCCTCGTACAATCCTGCAACGAGTAGCGTAATGGAATGACATACAAAGAAATTGGCCAATTTTATAAGATTTCTTAAGATAAGAATGATTCAAGGAGCATGCAAGGTTGATATCAGAATGAGATAAAGCAAATTATCTTGAGTTTCGGGGTAGGTCGCAGTGATGGAATATATTATAGCTCTGGGACAAATAAATAAGCTGGATAATAACATAAACAGAAACAAAACCAGTCATGAATTCCTACAACAACATAAACCATCACACACAAAACAAGTCGCTATTCACCAGTTGTGGTAAGGTTTCTCCTTTCCCACCCCCACAAGCACTTCACAGCCTGGCAGAGAAAGCAGCCGCAAGCTAGTGAGTCCTAGAACTTAAAAGACGACTATTCACTTTCGCGTGAGGGAGAAAGTAGGCCACGTGCTTGGTGCAGGAGGAGGCTAAAAACGAACAAGCCCACAAAAGTAATCGCTGCCCTTTCTATTGTGTGAAAATTCTCCATGACCGGAACATGCAAACTAAATTACGCGTGCACTATGGGAATATTTTGTCCCACTTTTCATCAGCCGCTTCTGCTTTGTACCATCTTCCTACCTTTTGTATTGAGATGAGCGTGCGAAGGGCGGCTAATAAAGCGAGAAGCTACTATTGCCGCAACATGGCTTCAGATTATAGATCTTTCAATCAACTTGAAGGATCCTGCGATGTTAATGATTCTATCATCAACTACTCATTCTGTCATTTAACCATACACGTCAAACGTTACAAGAAAAGTACGGGTGACTGGAAGAACTGAAAACGAGTAGACTCGTCTTTCTCAGACTTTTGAATTATTGATTACATCATCAGAGGGATTTTTTTTTCTTAAAAAAAAAAAGAGAGAGAGAGAAAATGCACATTCTTGTCGAAGAATTGGACCTAAATATGTCTGCTATTTGTGATTATTCTTAAACAGCAACGGTTGATATTGAGATATTCGCACTATATGAGCTAAATGTCAAATATTGTTTAGTGGGTTATAGTTTATACTAAACGATCAGTTTTCATTCTACTCTTCTTCTTTCTGTTGGGTAATTCCACTTTGTTTTTGTTTTGAAGAGATGAATAATTGAATACTTGAATGATTATACTATCTGCTGGTGCTTCGGATCTGTTCGGATTGGCGACAGCGTTTCCCTTCTCCAGCTTACATATGGGCTGTGGACATTTGCAAATTTCTTTTGGTAGTAGATGATTTTTATTAGCCAGTGTATGATCAATACCTGCGTAATGGAGGTCTGAAAAAGTACGATGTAGAGCAATGTACAATCTGGAGCAGAGTTTCGCAATTATTCAGCATTTTACTTATCCATGCACTAATCTTTACTCCTAGTTTACACCCCCTTTGTGGGTCAGAATTGCGTCAAAATTATCATAATTTCTTTCTTTCTTTTTAACTTCAAGTACGAGATTACTTATTCTGTATACGCTGAATAGTCAGTTTATTAGGTACCACATTTATAAACCCTTTCACTTTCGTTACAGGGTTTATAAAATAATATGCGGCCTCAGCGATGCAAGTGGCACTGTTGGTTAAGCCAAACAGCAATCCAGTGACTCATCAACAGCTTGTTGACCGAAGGAAGATTACAAGAATCGCAGACTAAAGGCTTACCAAAATTGACCAAATAGCAGCGCACGACAACAGAAAGCGCATTCAGAATATGCCACAGTGAGGGTATATAGCAGATGTCTTTGAATTCTACTCCTACCAGCAGTGGCCCAGCTAGAGCTCTTGCCACCGGGGGCGGTCCATGAGTTTGCCGCCCCTCTCAATACACACCAAAAATACTACAAAAAGTCAAAACGACATCTAGGGAAAGAAATTAAAACACTTTATTTATTTTTGAAGTAAAACTTTAATTTTAACATTCTAAAATGTTATTTTTCTTGCTTTTCTGTTCGCAAAATCGTCGATGACATTGGCAAAGTCTATTTCATAGTAATGTAGGTAATTCTTTATCAATTTTATTTAGAAAAACTCCTCTAAACTAGCAACACTTACAGCAATCGTGAGGGAAAATTCGCAGCAGCATTACAATATTTGGAACTGAGTTCTCGAGAGTGTATTTTAGAATTAACTGCAAAAGTTCAAAAAGGTTCAAAGTGCTGCCAGGGACCGCCCCCCCCCCCTAGCTACGCCGCTGCCTATTAGCTTATTAAAAAAAAAAAAATTAAAAAAAATCTCTCTCTCAGCTTTAGATCAAGCCATGCATAATGATTATTATATAATGATTATTATTGTACTTAATTGACCTAGTGCGGTTTTCTTTTGTACATTTAAGACATCTCCCTGGAGTACGCATACATTTCAAAACGCACGACTCACTAAATTAGCATTAGGTTCTTAATATTTTTCTATTTAACTTTATAATAGCTTCTATTCTTAATTTTAATAATGCAAAACCACCACATATATATTATATTTTGAAGATGAACCAAATTGAAATTAAAATTAGTTTTAAGAAAAACGAATCTTTGCTGAAGTGTGTGATTTATGTTATAGCCAGGGCCAGCGAAAGCGGACATGTGGTGCATGCGGGCGCCGCCGCCAGGGAACGGTTCATAAGTTCATTTTTAAGAAACAAAATTTTTATCATAAAAGCAAAATAATTCTTAGAATGATCAATATTAAAATAAATGAGGCCGTATACACTGAATAAAAATTAAAAAAAAATGTATATTGCCGCCTCTTTGATCAGCCGGCTGTTTACAATTTTGCAGCTAGAGCAGGCTAAATGCTTGCCTGCAGAATGTTGTGTCTACTGCAGTCTATCTAAAGTGAAACGGTGAACAGTTTTTATGCGCAGAAACGAATTTTCGTACAAAACATTTGTTGCTAGTTAACCAGTCATATGGTACGCATCTCAGTAGGCTACTGACAGCAGCGCAGTGCGGACTATTATTTCGTCTCTTTGTCGTGTTATGTAATAATTTCTTGTGGGTATAAAATAGAAATGGAATCAAAAATTTAAAAAAAAGTTATCCGGTGCACAAAATCATAAGCGTCATGCTGCGAAAGAAGCAACTATTAAGAAACAAACTGGGGCTATTAATAAATTTGTTAAAATATTCTGATGCAGATTGTAACCAACTCGATACATCAGAAATCAGAGTTAAAGAACCGTGCACATCATCCAGTTTGCCTGAAGGTACTGTTGCAACTATTGAACAAGATAATTGAACATGATTTAAGTGAAAATAGTTAGGATTTAGTCAACTACAACAAGATTTAGATGAAAAGCCAAAAGGCTATTTTTTTCTGGCGAGGTTGATATAAGTTAAGGGGATAAAAATCCCTTATTGTTTTTCAAGTTGTAGTTGACCACGAAACTAACACATTGTTAGTCTCTGTGAATTTAGAAGATCCAGGTGAACGGGGAAATATTGATGAAAAATTACGAGTTGTTTTAATTGAAATGGGGCCTGTTCAAAATAAAAATATAATATATCCCAGAGATACATATGGTCGTAAATTTGGCGATACGTATTATAATAGAAAAATGGAAAACGGGAGCTCGTGCCAAGAACATGGCTCATTTATCCCGAAACTTTAAATTCTGTTTTTTGCTTTTGTTGCAAACTTGTCGCGCACCTACTGAATCAACTGAATCACCCACTGAGTCTTGTAGAAGGTTATAACGATCGGAGAAATGTAAGTACAACTTTACATAGAGACTAGTTTAACTCACATGAAAAATTTCTTAAAATGGAAGGAACTTGATAAAAATTTAAAAAAAAAAAAAAACTACTATTGATTTCCAGACTCAAAGCATGTATGAAATGGAAAAGAAACATTGGATGAGTGTTTTAGAACGCTTGATTGAAATGATAAAATTCCTTGGTAGCCGAAATTTAGCTTTTCGCGAATCATCTGATAAATTATATGAAAGAAATAACGGCAATTTTTTAAAATTAGTCGAACTGTTTGGGAAGTTTGATCCCGTTATGGAAAATCATGTTGAAAGGGCCCTACAACGAAACAATAGAGTACACTGTTTGAGTAAAGACAGTCAAAATGAAATATTGGAAACTTTAAGTAACGCAATCAGGGATACAATTTTATTATCAATTCGAAAATCTAAATATTATTCCATAATTTTAGACTGCACACCTGATGTAAGTAAAATAGAACAAATGACCATTATTATTCGCTTTGTTTCCTGTGACAATGGAATTGTCAAGATTGTCAAGATTAGGGAAAACGTTTTAGGTTTTGCAGATATATCAGATTCCACAGGACGTGGTTTATGTGCAACAATAATGGAACAACTGGAAAAATGGAACATTCCCATTGAAGACGTGCAAGATCAAGGGTATGACAATGGGGCAAATATGGGCTCCAAAATTTGCTTTTGAACAAAAATCCTCTAGCTTTTTACGTGCCATGTGCTGCTCATATTCTAAATTTAATCATTAACGATGCAGCCAAAGTGAATGCAGATGCAATTAGTTTCTTTGCAATTATTCAAGAAATATACAATTCTTTTCATTCTCTTACAAACGTTGGGCAATCCTTTTAAAGTTCGTAAAAAAAATTAACATTGAAACAGCCATCAGAAACGCGATGGGGAAGTAAAATTAATGCAATCCACCCTCTACGATATCAGTTAGGAGAAGTTTATGATGCACTTTTTGAAATTTTAAATAATGAAAATTTTAATAAAGAAACTCAGCATAAAGCACAAACATTATGTGCTAAAATAAAGGACTACAAATTTATTTGCTCTCTTATAACTTGGTATGACTTACTTAACAGAATAAACCCTGTGAGTAAAATGCTTCAAGACAAAAATATGAACATTACACTTGCTTTAGAATCTATCGAAAACTTAAAAATATTCTTACAAGAGTATCGATCAGATACAAATTTTAAAGAAGTTCTAAAAACGGCAAAATAACTGAGTGAAGAGGTGGATGGAGAAAAGAATTTAATACTGGTACGGAAGTTCCACGACGAAAGATGACACGACAATTTGACTACGAGCTTCATGACGAAACGCCACAATCGCCAGAAGATAAATTTAGAGTGAAAGTGTTTTATACACTTCTAGACGTTGCAATGTCCGTTAATATTAAGAACATTTTGAACAACTAAAAGATATAATTTCAATTTCTTGTATAGATTACTACAAATTAATAACGAAGATTTACGAAAAATTTGTGACGAATTAGAGATTCTTTTGAAGGACTGCGACAATAAAAAAAGTAAATGCAATAGAACTATATTATGTGCTTTCCGGGATATTTTTCGGACGGATAATTTAAATATTCAAAAGCCCTTTCATATAATTATAATTTTATTGTGTCCAATAATTTATCTTTCCCTAACTTTTCAATTGCTTTAAGAAACTATTAACCTTAATTAACTGTTAGTGTAGCGAGCGATGAACGTTCCTTTTCCAAGTTGAAATTGATTAAAACCTACTTAAGAACAAGTATGTCACAAAAAAGGCTTGTTAATTTGGCGTCAATAGCTATTGAAAATGATATATGTGCGGAATTAGACGTTAAGACCATTATTTCTAATTTTGTGAATATGAAATCAAAAACCTTAAAATTTTAATAAAAAAATTGCAAGTATATTTATGTAATTTAATTTATTTTCTGTTATTCTGTAAAGATATTATTTTTTGAATACTTATATTAAATGTTCTAATTATTTCTGAATTATTTTCTTATTTTCTCATCTATCTTGAGTTTCTTTTAATTTCCTAAAAGATAGTTCCACTTATAAAAATTATTACAAGTTACTAAGAATTTAGTAACTTGTAAAATGCAAGAATTTTTTAAACTTTAGTTCAAATAAATTTTAACTTTAATTAAAATTCATTTTAATTTTGTTAGCTATTCGGGTCGGTGAGAAGGCTATAATCCCTGTATCATTATATTCAACGATTAAAGTGAGGTGGCTTTATCAAAATTTGCTTTAACTTTTGAGAATTTTTTGAATATTCAGGTTTCTAACGATTATCCTGCCTAGTCAACACTCCCGGTTCGTTACATTTAGCGAACCAACGTGTGGCTGTTCTGTCAAAATTTATTTAAGAAATTTCAAATAATTTAAATTTTTATTATCGCAAAAGAACCACACACTCCCGGATCGTTACAGGGGCGCTTAGATAGAAATTGCATTCGGGTGGCAAAGACCCTAGCGCCGGCTCTGATAGCTTTCTATATTATTTTTTTCACAAGCAGTAGTATAACTCTTGTAATTGGGAATGTTTGTCTCTCTTTTATAATATATTTGTTTTCTCATACAAAAACTTTTCTACATAAAAGAGGGGAGGTAACAAAATTTGATATCCGCCTTGGTCGGCATAGACTAAAATCGGCACTGATTGTTTTTTCCCGTTTAGTTTCTCTTTTCTGGATTCTTCTGATTTCCTTAAATGGAGTCGCTTGAAAGTGATAGCAGGATTCTCCAGGACGTTGGTTTTGCTATTTTAGCCTGCGGACAATTATTACAAACAGCTTTTCCTCAGGAAAAGCTGTTGGAAATAATATGTTTTGAACACCTTATTTTAAACGTCTTGCATTTTTGGAAATGTATGAAGTTCTTTATAAGGCGTTACATATTTCTTATATTATTATTATCATTTTAGACAGTAAAGTATGATGTCTATTCCCCCCTCCCCCCCTTTCGCTTCTGGTATAACAGTGCTGTAGCACGGAAAGTATCAGTGTGCAATTTATTTAGCTACTGAGAGCAGGCTTCGAATATTTTTTTATTTTTATTTTTTTTTAATAAACATCATTCGAAGCAGTCGCTCTTTAGATAATGATTACCAAGTTAAGTAGCGCATCTGCAACTAATAAATTTTTATAAATGAATTTGTAATGATACGAATAAGAAGAGCTTAATAGATTTATTGGAATATAACAACACGCGTATGATTTTGTTAGACTATTTAGTAATATTTTATATTAGTTGTAGTTTTATGGAGAGTAAATTTCTCAGAAACTGAGGAATAGGTACACGTTTGACGTAATAAGTAAATTAAAAAATCTTTCTTGCCTCTCAAATTCACTCAAAAAATACCACACTTTACTTTCCATTACCTTCGATAAAACCCAACTCTCCCCACAAGATCATAATCTCTTTTTGGACTGATTTACACCTTTTGCATCTCCTGACATAAGCACACCATATATAGCTGCCTCTCCAACAAAAAAACACCTAGGTGCACTTTATTAAGTACATTATTATTTTACTTGTACAACTCTTAACACTCCATAAATCCCAAATCCACCCTGCAGTTCATTGTCCAGCTGTAAACACACCAAACCAGTTTGTTGTCCTCTTCTTGGATTCCGTCTTAGTCCTCACAGTTTTCCTGAAGACAGACATATCAACAGGTTTCTTCTTTCTTTACCACTTACTCATGCATTGGATGGATGTGCTGTTGGTTTTGCAATGCTGGATCTTCTTTTTCTAAAACCATTCTGTTCTTCTTTTATAATTTTTTCTAGTATAGGATTGATTCTGTTTTTCAGTATTTTTGCATATATCTTATAACCTGTGTTTTGGGTATTCTTGCAGTGTTATAAAATATGCGGGATAAACAAAATATATAAGTTCTATTATGATTTTATCTTCTTCTGGTTATTTCCCATGTTTCATTTCTTTTGTCATAATATCTGTTCTTTTTTTTTACTGATCATTCTTTTCTGAATATAACATCTTGTAGTTGTTATTTAGAAGAACCTCACTATTTTTTAGGCACCAATAATGTTTTATTTCTGGTTGTTCTGTTGATACTTTAAGTTGATGGTACCTATTTTGAATTCTGCTGATGTTGACTTTGTTACACTAGCAGACTTTTCACTGTTCACCTTGGTTCTCTGATGACAACAGTGAGATGGGGGCCTTGTTTACTGGGTGATGTCCCATTTATCATTGCATTATCTTACTATACCATCATAGTCTTTTGGTTTAAGTAAATACAGAAGACAATTTGTTAGCTAAATTCCATTCATTTTTAAAAATTATGGAGACAACTACTGTATTAAAGTAAAAAAAAAATTCAGTTTAATATAAAGCAAAATAATCACCCAATGTTTCACCCTTCATATCAAGGTCATCATCTGGAGTATACATATATGTACAAAGAAACAGTATTCTAAAGTCATGCTAATTTGGTCAACTGTTAACACTGCTGGCCTGACCTCTGGTGGAATAAACACTGACTATATCAAAGCTAGAGTCCTGTTATTTATTTGGTTAGAAATTGCTAACAGATAAATTAGAACAAAAACAGTAATGATGAAGACCAATACATGAAATATTACTTAGAGTTCTAAAGTGAGGGTCGCTGGAGAACTTTAAGTTACGTGTGCCATCCATATTTTTGGGATTTTTATGCCATCATTATTGTTTATATTAGGATTGCTGATCAAAATTTCATAGACATCCTAAAATTTGCATTCATACCAGGTTTTTGTATGATGGAAGGAATGGGTACCTTTCCAATCCATTTTGCATAGGGTGTTAACAGAATAATCTGAGAGCCTTGATTTACCACAATTGTTAAATTTTATGTTCTTTTTTATGGACTGGGATAGTGCATCCAGTTTCACCAATATAAAGTAAGTTACAGGTGCAATGAGTTTTGTATACTGCAGGGTGGGCCAAAGGGGGAGGGGATGTTTAGAGGAGTCAAAAATGTTTTTTATTTATATAGGTGATTTGAAAGCAGCATTAAGGTTGTAATGGTGCAGCATTCTATTTATTTTATCGGATAAACCTTTAATGTATGGAAAGCTATGGTTTTACTGTAATCTATTATTTCCATTTTTAGGTGTGGTTTGATGAAGAGTTTTATAGATGGTATTTTTGCTATAGCCATTGTCAAATCAAAACAAAAACATCTAATGCTTTTTATTCCTTTACAGGGAGTAGACAAGGCCCTTAAACCCTATTTAGCTTTTGGAGACTGAGTGGGCTGTTTATAAACATATTGCTAATAATTTGTAATTCCTGCTAAGAGTTTGCTCATTAGAGCACCAAACACCAAATCATTGGTTTTAAAGTAAAGAAATCTATTGCATGCTGCTCAAAAGCTTCCATATAAAAATTAGCAACAGGGTGATTATTTTGGTTATTTAAAGTATTAAGTAAAATCTTTTTTACTTTAACATGGTAGATGTCTCCATAATTTTTAAAAATGAATGCTGATCACTGTGTAATTATGAAAGAAAGGACAGCCAATGGAATGCCAGCCCATCCTCATTCATTCATTAGCAGGTATCTAGGTAGATATCTACTAAGGTGCACTATAGGAAGGTGAGGATTGAACTTTAGGTCAAGTCCCAGTCTATTCTCTGCATTCCTTAAAAGGCTGTGTGGAAATCTCTTCTCTGTTATACAGCTTTCACTTTAAGTGACATATGTTGAAGTTTATGAAATTTTCATCAAAGATTTTGTGATAAATTTCTACTAATTTTTTAATGGATGGCTGGCTGGCAATCTTAGCATTTGTATATATTCAACCCTTGATTAAAAACTCTGCCAGTTGCAAATGATATGAATGCACACTTCAGCATTTATACAGTGTAACAAAGTACTTATGCTAGTCACTTACAATTATAATTGCAATTTACATCAACTCAGGTTGAAACATCATCGTCATGGAGAGTGGATACGCTAACTACTCGGCCAGGCTGGCCGAGTGGTTAGCATATCTGCTCTCCAGCCAAAAGGCTGTGGATTCAAATCCTGCTGTGAACATGGATGTTTGTAATTGTGAAAATAGTAGTGGTGGTGATGAGCGGTAGATGGCATTGGTGTAGTTACGGTTCGTTGGTGGAGACAGAGTTGTAAAGTAGGTGCCCTCCCTCGATGAGTCTTGGACTCCCTGGAGGTGTCACATAATAATAATAATAATAATAATAATCAAATTCCTGACATGTACCATCAAGGGGTGTACAGGATATTATGATAGTACTACATGAAGAACTTACATCATTACTAACTTCCTATCAACAATTTTCCTCCAGATCAATCTGTTATATGTCAAGACTAACATTATCAGATCTTATATTTCTGTCTTCTACGGCACTTTTAACTGTATCAATCCACCTGTATCTTAGTCTTTTTCTTGTTAACCCGGCAGAGAACACTTGTTTTGATAATCTTTCCTCTCCCTTTCTGTTTAAGTGACCATACCACCTGACATTAGGTCTGCTAACACATTCCTGGATGCTAACAATGTCTTTCCTAATATCCTCGTTTTTAATATGATATTGCCATTGATGCCATCTGTTCATGCCCCTAATCTTTCTCAAGATTTTCATATCTGCAGTCTCCAGTTAAGTGTTTTACTTCTAACCCAGCCCTCAGATCCATAAGTTAAAATTGGTTTGAACACTGTCTTGTATACAGCTAATTTAAGTGGCACCTCAAGATTTAATCTTGGGAGGGGGGGGGGGACAAGTTGAGTAGATGATTTGAGAATACACATTTGCATATGACCTATGACTAAGCATCTGCAGTGATCGCCAATACATGATACCCGTGATCTCCTCTGGCCCGACTTAGGCAAACAGAATAGTGCTCAGTCTGCCCGAGCACTACTTCATTCGCCTTGCACTCACAGTGGCTGTGATTCCTGAGAGCTATAGGGTATTCTCACCTTATGTGACAGCTAATTCATAAGTAGTATAGAAATAGAAGACACGACACAACATAAATAAAAAAAATGAATTTTAATTATGAAATGATTTTTGGAAAATTTTCTAGTGTTTTTTTTTCCTTTTTCTTTTTTTTTTTGGGGGAGGGTAGGTCTGGGCCCCTTGCCCCCACACCCCTGGGTGCACCACTGGCTAATTTAGTGTTTTGACTAATATCTCTCTTATTCCATATAAATTTATTTAGTTGACTTCCTACCATACCAGCTTTGTTGATTCCGTTGTCTATTTTTATATTTAATTTATCATCTTCATTAAAAAAGTAGCTGCCTAAGTAGCTGAAATGTTTTACTTTTTCTATAGGTTCACCATTCATGATGCAGTTGAGCTTATTTTCGTTATCTTTATCTTGTTATTGCTGATTTTCATATCAAATTTATTATAACAGTTATTCAATTTAGTCAGGAAATCTTGTAGACTTGTACTGGATTTATTTAAAAGTATAGCATCATCTGCATAACTTGGGAGGTGGCTAAAGGAGTCGAATTTACAATTAAGACAGGGTATATGTGGAATTACCGGGCTGGTAAGTATGACAAGCTTAGGTGTGTGCTTGGCTCAATGCCATGGCATGTAAAACTGCAAGGGCTGGATGTTGATGGTGCATGGGAGGTGGTCAAGAACTGTTTGCAGGAGGCAATGGTTGACTGTATACCAAGAGTCCGAATAATAAATCAGGTAGGGGTTAAATGGATGAATAACACTATTAAGCTTGAGCTGCAAAAAAAGAAACAATTGTGGAGGGAATTTAAGGAGAAGGGTGACCATCAGGTGCATGAACAGTATAAAGCTCAGGCCAGGATGGTAACAAGGGTGGTAAGAAAAGCAAAAGCAGATTACGAAAGGAAATTGGCCATGCAGGCTAAAGAGAATCCCAAACAGTTTTTTCAATATGTTGCAAGTAAAAGGAAAAATGCTCATGGTAGAATGATCTTAAAAAATGCTGAGGGTAGGGAGGTAACTGAATCAGTCGATGTTGTGGAATTACTGAGCGAACACTTTGCAAGAGTATATCATCCAGGTGGTGGCTTTGCGGAAATGGAGGAACCAACAGCTTATACTGGAATTGTGATGAATGAGGTAGAGGTAACTAGTCTATTACAGAACCTCAATGTCAATACATCTGTGGGATTGGATGGTATACCAGCTCGTGTCGTACGTGAAGCGGCCAAAGAATTGTCAGTGCCCTTGACCATTATGTTTAATTTGAGCCTCAGGACTGGGTCAGTCCCAAGGGGGTGGAAAGAGGGGAAAATAGTTCCACTGCACAAAGGTGGTTCCAAGGCTGCTGTTGAAAATTACCGGCCAATCAGCATAACAGGAATCATTATCAAGGTCTTAGAGAAAATAGTCAAGAGGAAAATACAAGATTGGATAGAAGAAAATGGGATACTGTATCGGGGACAGCATGGTTTTGTGAAGGGTAGGTCATGCCTCAGTAACTTGCTCACGTATTATAACACAGTGACGGCTGAACTGGATAAGGGTAATGGGTTTACAGTGATTCTGCTGGACCTTGCTAAGGCCTTTGACAGGATACCACATGGAATTCTAATCAGTAAATTGCAGCATATGGGAATGGACATAGGGTTGGTGAGATGGATAGGAGGGTGGTTGACGGAGAGATATCAGAGAGTGGTTTACTCAGGAGTAGAGTCCACAAGACGGCCTGTGACTAGTGGTGTACCACAAGGATCTGTTCTTGGACCACTGCTGTTTAATTTGTTCATAAATGATATAGGAAAGGATCTGAGAGGAACAGTTCATTTGTTTGCTGATGATGCGAAGTTGGGTAGGGCAATAGTGAATGCAGATGACGTCAAAATTTTGCAGGATGATTTGGATAGATTGGAGGTCTGGGCTAGGGAGAATGGATGTCAATTTAATGTGGCAAAATGTAAGGTTATGCATTTTGGGGTGAAAAGATGGGAGGCAGTTTACTGCATTGGTGGAACCGTGCTCCAGGAAATTGATGAGGCACGAGATTTAGGAGTGTTGGTGGATAAGGAATTGAAATTTAGGGGACACATTGCAAAAGTGGCCAAATCAGCTCATCAAATCACTTGGTTGCTGAAGAATACGTTGACAAGCAGAGACAAGCAGGTTATTGTTCCTCTGTATCGAGCCTTGATAAGACCTCATCTCGACTACTGTGCTCAGATTTGGTCACCTAGGTTTCTTCTTGATGGGGAGGAGGTGGAGAGGATCCAGAGGCGAGTGACCAAGATGATAGCAGGTCTGTGGAATGAACCGTATGAGAACAGGTTGAGGATTTGTGGGTTGCAAAAATTGGTTGATAGGCGGAGGAGGGGAGATATGATTGAGACATTCAAATTACTGAAGGGTTTCTATAAAATTAATTCAGAAGATATTTTTGAGAACAGGGCTGGTTGTGGGAGGACTAGGGGACATCCATGGAAACTGGGCAAAAGTGTGGTTAGTAAAGGTGTTAGAGCTGGGTTCTTTACTTTTAGAGTAGTGAATGAGTGGAATGCGCTCCCTGAGTCTGTGGTGGATGCTGTGACAGTGAATGAGTTTAAGGCGAGGTATGATAGATACTGTATGAATGTCGAATAGTTGTGATGAATATGATTTGGGGCCTCCCTCGATGAGTCTAATGACTCCCTGGAGTTGCCCGTAATAATAATAATAATAATAATAATAATAATAAAGTAAAGAGCTGAGATTAACATCTCCAATTTTGATATCAGGTTTAATACCACTTTTCTGTATAAATGTGATTCATATAGATAACGAATAACAGAGGGGATAATGTACATCCTTGTCTGACATCAAATTTTATATCACACCATCTTCCTGTACTTCCTTCAATTCTAACTGCTGACTTACAACTCAAATAAACTCTAAGTATTGCTTGATACAATTCCCCATTGATACCATACAACTGTAGTGTTTTGAATAGCTTTTCTCTTGGCACTTTGTCATATGCCTTTTCCAGATCTACAAAACTTAAATATAGATCTTTGTTATACTCCTGATTTCTCGACTATTTTTCTTAGAGTGAAAATCTGATCCCGCAGCCTCTATTTGGCCTGAATCTAGCTTGTTCTTTACCGAGCTCCCCTTCCACAATCCTTCTCAACTGCTTCTCAAATATACTTGCATAAATCTTAACAGGAACACTCAGTAGAGAAATAACTCTTATTTCTCACATTCAGTTTTATTTCCGTTTTTGTATATGGGCACTATGAGAACTTCGCTCCAATCATCTGAAATGCATCCCTCTGTCCAGGCCTTATGAACTATGCAGTGCAGCCACTGCAAGACTTTTATACCTTATTACGTCAGCATTTCTTGTCGAATATCATCTACTCCTGCTGCCTTTCTGTATTTCAGGCTTTTGATGACTTTTTCTACTTCAAGTATGGATATGTATTCCTGATCGCATGCCTGGTCAGTGTTTTTTTACCACTGTGCTGTCACTGATTGTTTCATTTAGCAATTTTTCATAGTAATTACTCCATATATCAAGGGTATCTTTTTTTTTCTCCAGCACTCTTTCGTCCATTTCTGAGTTTTTTCAACAGCCTCCAGAATATTTTGTCACCTTCCTGATATTTATTTTCTATGATCTTGTCATGTTCTCCTTTTTAATATGAAATTCAATTTTATCCAGCTCAAGACTAAATGGTGATCACTTTGAATTTCAAATCCTCTGTACACTCTAGTGTCCTGCACCAGTGAGAAAACATCATTGTCAACAATAACATAGTTGATGAGACTTTTCTTATTCCTTGCCTCTTCTCTCTATGTGAATTTGTACACATTTTTATGTTGGAACATTGTGTTAGTAATAACTAGCCCAAGTCCTGAGCAATATTAATATTTAAATTAGTAGAACCAATTGCACTCAACTCTGGTAAAAATTACACATGCATGTTGATAGGTGTGTGAAATATGTAATTGCAAAATAAATGCACTTAAATTCTCACAATAATTGGATCTGTGGGGGAACAAAAATGATTGACCATTAGAGAAAAATGTAAGGAATAGAAATAACATTGCTGAATCGAGCCTTCCTAATAACTGACTTACACATGATTATTTTAAAACACTGAGAAAACAATATATATTTAATAATAACAGTAACCACTTACACAACTATTTCAACACTGTCTAATCCCCACTGATCATGACCAGGACCTTCATGAAAGGGCTGCCACCATCGAAATTGGACTCCATATATCTTTGCACCATCTGGGATATCATAAACTAATCGACGAGGCTAAACATTTCATGTACAGAATTACATTTTAGAAAAAAACGAACATAGGTTATGTATATTATTATTATTATTATTATTATTATTATTATTATATGAATGAACAAAATGGCTTTCAAAAAGGACAATTGTGCATTGGCCCAGCTTTTATATTAAAAATCTTAATGGATAAACATTACGAATACAACATAGAAACACACATAGTATTTGTAGACTACCAAAAAGCCTTTGACAGAGTCTTAAGGAACAAACTGTGAACCATACTCAAGAATCTAAACATTCCAAAGCAGCTGCTTGCTGCAATAACTAACATGTATCAGAACAACCAAATAGCTGTAAGAATCAATGAAAAAATTACAGAATGGAAATCAGTAAACAAAGGAGTCAAGGATGTCCAATGTTAACACTCTCATTTAATATCTATATAGAAGAATTAGTAAAGAAATGGAAGGAAAATATAAAACAGGCATTTAAACTGGATCGTGGAACTATACTTAATATCCTTTTGTTTCCAGATGACCAAATAATCTTAGCAAGAAGTGAAGATGAACTCCAAAAATCAATATATGCCTTAAACATAAATGCAAAATTATTTGGAATGCAAATATCAACAGAAAAAACAAAATCATGGCTTTTAAAGGGTTATTTCCAGTCAGAAGTAAAATCATGATTGAAAATAAAATTTTAGAACAAATTAACTGCTTCAAATATACATTGGATGTGCTGTATCATATATAAAAGAAACTGACATTGACGTCAAAATTACAAACTTTCTAAAGACAACAGGAATGATCAATAATATTTTCAAACCAAACCAAATTAAAAAACGTACAAGAATAAGAGTTTTTATAAGGTTTTGGCAAGACTTTCTCTACTGTATGGAAGTGAATTATGGACCATAAAAACCACAGAATAAAAAAGAATAGAAACTGGAGAAATGAAATTCCTGCGAAGGACTGCAGGCTATACTCTCTGGGACAAAAGAAGAAGCAGAGAAATATGTAAAGAACTAAAAATAGACTCAGTATTGGACAAAGTATATGAATACCAAAAGAAATGGATTGAACATATTGAAAGAATGGACAGTTCAAGAGTATAGCCAAAAAGATACTCTGATACCACCCATTTGGAGGATATGGAAGTCAGGGTTGACCAAGGAAAAGATGGAAAGAGACCAGAACAGGCCACTGATATATGGAATTATTGATGTTAATAGGTTTGTAAGTTACAAAATTTAGTTGATAAATGAAAAAAGGAAGGATATAATAGAATTTTTGCTTGAACACTGTGAATGAGCAGAATGAGTTGCCAAAGACAATTTTGAGTACTTTTTAGTGAATGAGTTAAAGCAGAAGTGTGATAGACATGATGTCAATAATAGTTAGTATAGGCTTCTTGCAATGAATCTTTGAACTCCATTAATGTGCCTATGTAATAATAATCATCTTTCAGGGATATATGCCCAGTGGCCTGTTCTGGTCTCTTTCCATCTTTTCCTTGGTCAACCCTGACTCCAAATGGGTGGTATCAGAGTATCTTTTTGGCTATACTCTTGAACTGTCCATTCTTTCAATATGTTCAATCCATTTCTTTTGGTATTCATATACTTTGTCCAATACTGAGTCTATTTTTAGTTCTTTACATATTTCTCTGCTTCTTCTTTTGTCCCAGAGAGTATAGCCTGCAGTCCTTCGCAGGAATTTCATTTTAATAATTATTGTTTAATAACATAATTTGTTTAATCTCATCTCATTTTCCTTTTACCCTCTTTTACCTTGCAGTGTCAAGGGTTTATTAATCATCAGACCTCAATCGTTCACAGGATAAGGTGGTCAGCCCTACACCCTGGTGTATCCTATGACTTCCATACTCCAAATGGGTGGTATCAGAGTATCTTTTTGGCTATACTCTTGAACTGTCCATTCTTTCAATATGTTCAATCCATTTCTTTTGGTATTCATATACTTTGTCCAATACTGAGTCTATTTTTAGTTCTTTACAACCCTGACTTCCATCTTTTTCTTGGTCAACCCTGACTTCCATATCCTCCAAATGGGTGGTATCAGAGTATCTTTTTGGCTATACTCTTGCACTGTCCATTCTTTCAATATGTTCAATCCATTTCTTTTGGTATTCATATACTTTGTCCAATACTGAGTCTATTTTTAGTTCTTTACATATTTCTCTGCTTCTTTTGTCCCAGAGAATATAGCCTGCAGTCCTTTGCAGGAATTTCATTTTAATAATTATTGTTTAATAACATAATTTGTTTAATCTCATCTCATTTTCCTTTTACCCTCTTTTACCTTGCAGTGTCGAGGGTTTATTAATCATCAGACCTCAATCGTTCACAGGATAAGGTGGTCAGCCCTATGCCCTGGTGTATCCTATGTCCTGTAGCGCTGAGTTCTCAAGGCCAGTTTGCCTGCTTTGCAGGATGAAAAACCCAAGGATAAACTGAGGGGAAAAACCCTACTGTCCATGCCCAAAACCAACTAACTTGGCTATGGCTGAAGAAGATCCTTCAGCTCCTCACATCACCAATGGGAATCGAACCTAGGACGAAGTGCACAGCCACTAGGCTAACTGCGCAGATTTATTTGTTTAATAACATTAATAATTGTTAATGTTTGTTTTGTGTAATAAAATTCGTTTAATAAAATTGTTGGTTGGTAAAATTAAAAACATATTAGGAGATAATTTGCAAGGGGGGTTCTGAGATTTCGCCTGCCTAGGTACCTCTCCACAGGGTTTAATCTGGCACTACTAATATATTTCCCCCTCATTCTCTCTCTCTCTCTTCCTTTCTCTATTCTCCTTGAAATTACAATACTTTATTTCTTGTACTGTATCTCCTCCTGCATCAATGAAGTCTTTCTACTATCATAGTAGTGACTGAGTTAGCCAACTAGTAGTGATCCTTTCATTAATACATAACAATATGCACTTCTGAAAGGATGCATGCTTTACATTATAGAATACTTCCCAAGCAAACTTTATATGCTTACTCTTGGTAAAGGATTAAACAATAATATAATTTCTTGGTAAGTATAATTTTAATTGTCATATGTACTTTTAGTTTAATGTAACGCTAGGCTGTTAAATTACTGAGCTTAAATTGAATTTCAGAGATATTCTTTTTTATGATTATATGAATAATTTTTGCAAAACATACTCTTAATTTGATTCTATTCATCTCATCTTTTCTCTTAATTGCTCAAATGCCTATTTTTATTAGTAATGTGACTTCATAGATACCTAATTAATGCAGAAAATGGTTAATTTATCTACACAGGCTATATGTCTAAAATTAAAAGGATTAAAAATTGGATATTCTGGGAGGGAAAAAAAAGACAAGTGTATGATCTCATATAGCTGGGCTTCAATTCCCTTTTCTGAAGAAAAATGAACCTAGGTCTTTCCAAACAGTGGATGCTGTAAGTGACTGAGCTATTATGTCTCTTTTTTTGACTCACTGAAATTATAAACAGTAACCTGTCAATTACTTTCTTGTATGTACACACACACACACACACACACACACACACATAGGGATCTTTCAATTTTCTTATCTTATATAACCAATAACCAAACATTCAGTTAACACCAGTTCTTGAATAGATTAGCCTGATGACTGACCCAGATAAACATACCCTCAATTAACTTACCAGCAAACCAATTTCCCAAAGTGACCAGATAACTTAGACATCACTGTGTATATATTATTATTATTAACCCTTTTATTACTAAATTTGAGCTGTCTTGAGCAACTTAAAAATGGCATACTTCCTAAGCTTGAGTATTCTTGAGCATGCTATTTCATTAAAAAAATCTCCACTGAAACAGCTTTTAAACATGTTTGCAGGCAGGTGGTGACATGTATTATGAATATAATTCAATTTCACTTAAGCACTTTTATGTTTGCATCTGCTATCTACAAGAAAATATTTGTACTATTGCACATAGTAGAAGAAACCTCCCAGTCGATGTGGCACATGTCCTATGGTTTTTCAGATAGTGGGAAATGTGCATGCTGACCACAATTGCAGAAAATTGCATAAAATCATAAGAAAGACACACAGGTAGACCAATCAGTTAATAATGAAGCTCCGTTGTGTAAGAGAATACGGTAAGTATAGGAGCAGTTGATAGTCAGACATTATTATTTATACCAGTCAAAAGGACTCATTGTGGGAAGTACACACTGTCAATGTATCTACTTTCGCCATAATGCCACGAAATGCATTCCACTCACCAACTACTCTCCATGCAAAGAACCTGCTCCTGCTCATACCCTCCTTTATACAGCTTCCAGGGATGTTCCCCTTCTCCCATTCTATAAAAAATTTCTTCTACATTAACTGGGAACAATCCTTTACCAACTTAAATGTGTTAATCATATCTTCTTTCTTACTTCTGTTCACAATGCTTTGCAAACTGCATTCCCACGATTTGTCTTCATGTCGCACATCACAGGACCAGTCATCACCAGTCTGATGCTTTCCAATATATCCTCATCGCAATTAAAATCAAGGGACCAAATCTGTGCACAATCCATATAAAGCCTGATCAAGGCCTTATAGAATGGAATCAGAATCTTTTTATTTTTGCACATTAAGTCCTCTGCATCATTGCCATTATCTGAAGTGATAACTTCACAACTTGTGCAATGTGACCTCTGAACTTTAGATTTTTGTCCACCACCACTCCAAGATTTCTTGTCTCCCCAACCTCCTTCAAAATTTCCCCAGCAAATGTATACTTTGTATTCCATTGTTGCCAACCAAATTTCAGAATCTTACACTTTGCAATATTGAACTGCTAGTTCGATACTGTTGCCCATCATACAATGTTCATGTCCTCCTGAAAGACCATAACATCCGCTTGCTTCCTCATCATTCTCCCCAGTTTTTCATTATCTGCAAACAGTTGTATAAACTCATTGCAATATCATTAATATACAAATGAAATAACAATGGTCCCAAAAGAGAAAAGCTAGTGTTCTCTTTTGGGATACTGTATCTCCCACATGCAACTTGCTGATAACTTATCTGAGAGCCAGGCACCTATCCAACTCAGTAATCTATCATCCAATCCCATCTGCTTCAGTTTAGTTACAAACTTGCGGTATGGAAATCTATCAAAATCTATGTGTATATCACTGTATATGCATCTCTCTTGCACAATACATTAGCCACCATGTTATAGTATATAAACAAGTTTTAACAAACCCATGCTGACAAGCACAGAGAATACTGCTGTTATCAATCAACTTTTGTATCCTTCTCTCACCAGTCTCTCCAATACCTTAACAACACCTGCAGATATACAGATTGGCCTATAATTTGTAACCTTTTCCTGATGTGATAACCTTCACAACTTGTGCAATGTGACCTCTGAACTTTAGATTCTTGTCCCCCCAACCTCCTTCAAAATTTTCTCAGCAAATGTATGCTTTGTATTCCATTGTTGCCAACCAAATTTCAGAATCTTACACTTTGCAATATTGAACTGCTAGTTCCATACTGCTTGATAGGAAGACACTTCCCAATCCTGGTCCACCTTTGTGAAGCAGAATTTTACCTTTCTTCCACTCTTCAGGGACTTATGCTGTTGCAAAACTCTTGTTAAACAGGTAGGCCAAAGCTGATGCTAGCTCCCTGGAACATTCCCTTAAGACACTAGGTGATGTATCATCAAGTCCTATTGTCTTAGTGACATCTAGCTCACTAACTTCTCAGTGCAAAATCGAAGAAGAAGCTTAAGTATTGAGAATGAAATAAGAGAAGACAAACCTGATGAATTGCTCATTGAATATCTTGACTATTCCTCTTCAGCAGTTATCACTGTACATTTTCATCCATTAATATCATTTTGCCATTATCATTCTTCTTTCTACTTGCCACATATCAAAAAAAGTTTCTAAAGTTTTTCTTGTTCTGATTTGTTAATTTCTGTTCTGTACTGTACTTTTGCTGACTATAAGACTGAGTTTTCCTCTGTTTTACATAACCCTCCTGGCCTGCTCTTTATACTCTTCATGCAATAGATTATTACCATGAGTAGCGCACTCAAGATTTAATCTGGGGGGGGGGGGTCTGAGTTGAGTAGACGATTTGAGAATGCACACTATGCATCGCACACAACCCATGACTGAGCATCTACAATGATTGCTAATTCATAAGTAGTATAGAAATAGAAGACACGACACAACAATAAAAAAAATGAATTTTAATTAGAAAAGATTTTTGGGAAAATTTTCTAGTGTTTTTTTCCTTTTTCTTTGGGGACAGGGCCCCTTGCCTCCCCTTCTCTGGGTGCACCACTGATTACCATTACTCATTTGTGTTGCCTCCAAAGTGCCTTCTTTTTCCAGATTTCGTGTTTTTTTTTTTTTGCTCCGACCCATGAAAGGTTTATTTGTAAATCATAGCATATTCGGTACTGTGGGTGGACTAAGGATTTTTTTTATTTTTTATTCAAATTTTATATTTTTATGCATTTTTAATTGATTAATCCCCTCATTCATCCATTTGACATATGCCTTATTTGACCTTTTGACCTTCAGAATATATTCACATATTAATGCTGTTAAATATCTCTCTGTCAGTTACCAAGCAGTATTTATTTCTTTTCTGCTCAACTCCTCATTCCATGCTATAGCTCCAAGCTCATCATCAATAATGGTTCTAACTCTCAGACACTTTATAAAGTAAAAACAACAAACAATCTTTCAACCAACTTTCATAAGAGAAAGTTTTCAAAACTTCCTTATAGTAAAAACAACCATTATGTGTATTGTGTATCAACCTCTGATGATGTTTCACACCAATTCTTCTGCTTGATAGGAAGACACTTCCCAACCTTGCTTCTTCTTGAACCAGGAAAGAAACATCCCACTAGGTATTGTTATGTGTATTCAAGTACACATGACAATACCTAGTTTGTTCAAACACTTCACTTGAGAAAAGAAAAGGGGAGAGAGAGAACAGATATATGTATGACAAATTCTCTATTGCTCTATGTGTGCACCCCTGTTTCAAAAAATTTCATAGGGTAGATAAATTTTGAAAGCATGTTGGAGGTGATGAAGTATTCAGTATTGTATGAAAATACTAGGAAAGATTTGCAATAAAACACAATTTAAGTGTCACAACTCTGGTTAACCTTACTTTGAAAACATACAGCCTAAAGTTTTGCATGTAAGTTTCATATCATGCTTATTGTATATATAGGAGCACCCCCTATATATACTAAGCATGCAATCTTATTGTATCAATCGTGTTAGCGAATCCTGTAGTTGTATGATCACGACATAGAAACTATGGAATATTTGTATTAAATTAAATAAGTATTAAATTAATAAATTAAATAATATTTAATTTAATTAAATATTAAATCAAAAAAGTAAGAAAGCAAAAAAACGACCACATTATATATTTAATTAACAGTAAAAACTTATCTTGGGATTATACTAAAGGTAAAAAAGATGTGATCAATTCTTCATTCTTCTACTGTCAGTTAAACTAATCCCATAATGGAATATGCTTTGCCTATCTGGATGCAACATCCCAAACTAGTTTAGACAATCTTATAAAAATTCAGAAAAATGCAGCTAAAATCATATGTGGACTAAGGAATACAACTCCTGGAAAAATAGCAGAATTCCAATCCAACCTTGTTCCTTTAAAAATTAGGTGGCAAGAAAATCTTACCAAATTTGCAGAAAAAAGAGCCAACCTTGCACATCATAGAACAAGTGAACTTTTTAAAAACTGGAAACCAACAAACAGAATAAAGAAAAAATCAACAATGCATGAAATCATAGAAAATAAAATTCCCTTGAATTGTCCAAATAAAATAGCCAACTACCCAGCATTTCCTCCAAATCAAGACAGGAAAAATATAGTTATCAACTCTGAAATAGGGAAACATGACAAAAAAAGCCTAGAAAACCCTGAAATCTTGAGATCACTAGCCCTTTCAAAAATAATGGAATATGGACCTGACTCAATAACGATCTACACAGATGGCTCCAAAAATCCAAATTGCAATTCTGGGAGTGGCATACTCATCTATGGCTCTTATAATATAGAACTAAAAACAACTAACAGTATTGGATGCAACTCATACCATGCAGAATTAATAGCTATTAACACAGCACTGCAATATTTGGATAAACAAAACTAGAAGGAGTTTATATTTTTCACAGATTCCTTAGCAACCCTGCAAGCTATTAAGAACTGCTACGCTAGCCATCAAGAATACTTAGAGACATAGCAAAAAACATAAACAAACTACATAAGGATTCCGAAATAATCTTCCAATGGATCCCATCCCATGTGGGATTAAAGGGAAATGAAACTGCAGATGAAGTAGCAAAAATGGCCGCAACATCAAGTGATGTTGTGGCCATTTCAATGCGGCCACTGAAATCTGATACCACAGATTTCAATCTTTTTAAAACCACCCAAAAAGAAAACATAAAAAGAACAATTCTTCAGGACATGACTCACCACTCGTACTCAGCAGAAAATTCAGGAGCTACCATCAACTCCAAGTTGAATCGCAGTGCCACTACCATGATCTCTCGCCTCAAGACTGGCCACACAAGACCAATCAAGTTTAGCAATGGCATAAAAGTCTTCCCGACCTGCAAAATCTGTAAAATCGAGGAAGTATCACCAATGCATTTGCTAAACTGTATGAATATTTCCAAGTGTGAACTCTATAACAACCAAGAAAAGGTGCTGTATAAAATACATGAACTTGACCTCTATGATCTGGTGTAATAATACCATGGGAAAATAAATAATAATAATAATAAAAAAAAAACTAACGGCACAGACTGTAAAATGGATAATGCAAGAAACAGTAGCCAAATATAAGATTTCAAAATCCAGAAAGAAACTCAAACAACCAATATAAAAGGAGAATTAGTAAAGTGTGCTTAAAACATAGAAATTTATAATATAAATAGCTAAAAAACATGAAATATTAGAATGAGCAGAAAGATGATAAAAATTTATGGTGTGTAAGCTGTTTCAAGCATGGCATTGTCATCAGAGAAAACATGAAGTGCACTCTCCCATAAGAAAAGTAAACGAATGACTTTTTTTTACCATTCATTCACCTTTCTTTTGGGAATGCATTCTTTATATTTTCTCTGAAGATGATGCCATGCTCGAAAGAACATGCACATCATAATCTTCTTAATTTCTCATTCCATCATTTATTCCATATAATAAGTTTTCCAGTCATTTTAATTATTATTATTATTGCGGGCAACTCCAAGGAGTCCTTAGACTCATCGAGGGAGGCCCTAAACATCTTGTGAAGAACAACTATTCAGCTTCCACACAGTATCTATCATACTTTGCCTTGAACTCATTTACAGTCATGGCACCCACAACAGACTCTAGCAACTTATTCCACTCATTCACCACTCTCCAAGTAAAAAACCTAGTTCTAACACCTTTATCAATCAATCATGTTTTTTTCCAGTCATTTTATCATTATATCATTAGCTATTTACATTATACAGTTATGTATTTTAAGAGCACTTTACTAATGCTCCTTTCATATTGATTGTTTGAGTTTCTTTCCTGGTATTTAAATCTTATATTTGGTTACTATTTTTACATTATTTGATCTAAAGTTTATACCATTCACTTAGCTAATGACAATAGAAGAATGAGGAATTAGATCACATCTTTTTACCTTCAGTATAGTCTCCCAAGATAGGTTTTTACTGTTAATTACATGTAATAATATGGCAATTTTTTACTTTCTTACTTATTTTGATTTATATTAGCACAAATATTACATAGTTTCCATGCCTTAATCATATAACTGCAGGATTCCAGCCAACAAGGTTGACTAAAGAGGGTATTCCTGTTTACAATAAGCATGCTATTAAACTTAATAGTAATACAATGAGGAGTTTAATGAATATAATTTCAGAATACGAAGTTTCTTATAACAAGGAATTACAACTAAGTTAACAAGGAGAGTTTTACTAGCATCTATTTTCTTAGAAGTGAAAGGTTAACAGATATTCATGAAGACAACAGACTCATAACATGAATACCACTAAATGAGTTTCCACTAATTGAGTTTCTTTCCCGGTATTTAAATCATATATTTAGTTACTATTTTTGCATTATTTGATCTAAAGATTGTACCATTCATTTAGCTAATGACAATAGAAGAATGAGGAATTAGATCACATCTTTTTACCTTCAGCAAGATATCTATTATACTCTACTTTAAATACATCCACACTTTTCATAATCACAGTATTCTCCAAGAAAATTCCTTCTGCTCACTTATCACTCTCTACCACATTCTTATCCACCTTGTGTACCCATATTCTTATCCAACTTCCAGAGATGGCTTCTTCTTGTTTTATCCACAGCTTATAATTCCTATGTATTAATCTGGTAAAACCATCTCACATCTTAAAAGTCATCATCATAGCATCTCTTCTTCCTATCCATTTAGTTCTGCAATAATTTCCTTTAACCCTTCCTCATAACCAATAATCCTAATATTGTCTCAATTACTTATCTATATATATTTTACTGAAATCTCATACATATTTTCTTGATTTCTAGTGTACATTATATAGTGGGTGGGCAGAGCCTCCATAGCCCTTTGGTCAGAAAGACCTTGGTTCGATTCCCGTCCAAGACGTGAGGAACCTTTATCTGGTCTCTTTCGACTAAAGGTGAGTTAGCCAGTCTCATACAGAGATAGAGAGTTTTTCACCCAGAAACTCAGGTTTTTCATCCCTCAGAACAGGCAAACTGGCTCCATAAATACACATGGATCTGCAGTCATAAAATACATACTGAAACCCTCATTAGGAGGGCTCAACCCATCCTAAGAGACAGGGGAGGAAAGGGGAAACCCCATACGAAATAAATAAGTGGACGGGCAAAAAGTTGAGGAGAAATAAGAAATTTGTTAAACAATGGTGCTGAAGACATGCATATTTATACTCTGTAGCAAATACATAAGAGAAGAGGCTATTCCAAAAGACTGCTCCAAAAACCTGAACAGTGAAGAAGTGTTGAATAGCTGCTGCTGCATGTATTTTAACAGATGTAGAGGAGAGTAAAAAAATTACTGACCAACTGTGATAAACAGTGACAAAGAAATATTTGTAGAAAATGAAAGCAGCAGAAACTGAATGGTGAGAGCATGGTAAATAATTAAACTAATTACTCTCTTCTGTACTGAGTCCAGTATATTTTGAGAGCTCATAAGGACATGATCCTAAATGAGAGATCACATTCAATAGCTGGATGGACTACTTGCATGCAGTTATAGCCGTTCAGAGGTAAAGTAATGTCGCATGTAAAAGAGAAAGCCTACTTCTTGGATGTTAAGGAGAAAATATTTATAATATATTTATGCAAGAAAGACTGCAGATTAGAGTAATCCCCAGAAGAGAAATTTCATCTTGTTCATACATTTGGGTATGTCAAAAGTGAGACCAGAATAAAAGAGTTACTTTTGTAAGACAACATTGACTTTTACTATCACTGAAATGAGATCAAAATTTAGGGTTATAGAAGTTGATATTCTGGAAGTCTGTTGGTTTCTGTAGTGCAAGCTTTGTCAAATGAAAAAGAAGAGCAAAGTGTAGTGTCTTTATTAAAGAAAGGAAATTAAGAGTTGGTGGTGGCATTAGGAGAGCAAGAGATGATAATAAATCTGACAGAGTTGAAGCAAAGGGATTTTTAGTCAAACAAAATCCAAAAAGAGGAGATTTCAGATTGGAAACCCAAAAGAACATGCATAAGTACAAATGTGATCTTTGAAATGAAAAGAACCAAAGGGTATGTGATTGGGGGAAACTGATATGAATAGCATTCAGACAAACTGAAATTTGCATTTCTGTTAAGTTTTTTTAAAAAGTGGTTGCAGACTGAGAATGAAGTGAACATTGTTGAGGTTGGAAACCGAGATCATGTATGTGGTCTTAGTTCCAACCTCACTGATGTAGTAATATTGAATGAATCTAAACGGTTCTAATAAGTTTTGCTTTTTTCTGCATATGATCTATTTTAATTTGCTTGACTTTTCACGATTATTGTTTGAAGTAAAATTGGAGGGACCTGGAATATCCATAGATTCATTGCTAAGTCATATGTACTGAAAAACTTCACTTATTCTTTTTGCTTGAAGTCATGACTTGGAAGTGTTCTTCTTATCTATACATAGGTTTCCTCCATGTGGCAGCAAGATTATTCACTAGGAGTCTCTTCTAATGTATTACCATTTGGTTTGGTACAGCATAATATCTGGTAACTGGTCTACAGATGGGTACCATTTTTGTACCCTTGAAAAAAAGAATTGTTGGGTTGCTGTATAATGTCTAATGTAACAGTGAAAACAGCATGTATCGTATTGTATACCGGAAGAAATGCAGTCATTATCTCTCTTACCTGTAAAAAGTCTTGTGCTGGATGAATAGCTATCAATTCCCAGCTACTTCCACCAGTTGTACTATACTGAAGTAAAACAGACTTATCACTGTTAACCGATGACTGGAGATTCACGTGACACTGTGGTGATCCATCTTCGCTACCAATTTTTAAAACGAACATTATTTTGCTGCAAACAGAAAAAAAAAATTATTCCTGTCATTTGTCAGTTATATTTTGACAATGAATTTCAATTCAATTACTTTTTCTTTTATTCAAGACATTTGTCTCCTAAGAACTATTTATATTGTATAAATCAACCAACAAAAATAGAAGTTAAGGAAGATTGTAGATCTGAGAGAATAGGACAAAATATTTATTTGAGGCTGCCTGATGTGAGATAGAAGTCAATAGGACAAAATATATTGTTGGTTGCAGCTATATATAATGAGTGCAGGCTGAGCAATTATCATGAGAGATTTCAAGGGGAAACAGCATATGGCAAAATGGAAATGGAATTTACAGTAACTAAGGGACAATTTGTGTGAAAGAGAACCAGATGATCTATGGGAAGAGGTTAAAAATATAATTAAAACAGAAGCAAAGAAGAATATTCCAACAGTTTGTAAGAAGAAGAAGTCCAAATGGCTGTCAGAAGATGCCATCAAAACTGCTCAGGAAAGGAGGAAAATGAAGGCCACAGGAAATTTGCAGGAAGTATGGCATTTGAATGCAGAGTTTCAATGACAAGCCAGAAGAGACAAGTAAAAATACTTTAATCAGGAATGCCAACAAATAGAAGACCAAAACAAGAAAGGAAAAACAAGAGATCTTTTCAAAAAGATCAGAGAACTAACAGGGAAGTTTAGTGCCAAGGTGACAGTATTGAAAAGTAAACACAAAGGATATTTTACAGAAGCTGCAGACATCAAAGAAAGATGGAAAGAGTATACAGAAGCCCTTTACAGAAAGGACTCCAAAATTACTGAGAAAGTTGAAGAGCAGGATTATACACAGGAGCCAGTACCACTGGAGAGTGAAGTGAGGTGAACACTGCAACAGCTATCCAGTAAGAAAGCACCAGGAGGAGATGGAATACCCATTGAGCTGCTCAAAGCCCTGGAAGAAGAGGCAGTTAAAATTTTAACAGCTCTATGTCAGTGAATTTGGATAGCAACTACATGGCCTAGGGAATGGAAAAAATCAGTTTATATACCTTTATTGAAGAAAGGCAATGCAAGAGAGTGCGAAAATTAACTATAGAACTATAGCACTGATTTCTCATGCAAGTAAAGCCTTACTTAAGATCATTCAGAAAAGACTGGGACCATTCATGAAGAGAGAAATTCCAGATGAACAGGCAGGATTTCGAAAAGGCAGAGGAACAAGAGATCAAATCGCCTATGTGAGATGGATAATAGAAAGAGCACAGGAATATCACAAGAATGTCTACATTTATTTCCTTGACTATAGCAAGGCTTTTGACTCTGTAGATCATGTGAAACTGTGGAATGTGTTAAGAACAATGGGAGTCCCAGAGCATTTCATTATCCTTCTGAGGAATCTTTATTATGAACAGGAAGCTACTGTCCGAACAGATCGTGGAGAAACTGAGTATTTCACAATAGATGAAGGGGTGCGACAAGGATATATTTTATTTCCGTACCTGTTTAACTTGTACAGAGAATACATTTTAAGAATGGCAGGGCTGGAGAAGTCTCCATTTGGAATTAAAATTGGTGGAAAAAATATTAATAATTTGAGGTATGCAAATGATACCACCTTGCTAGCAGAATGCAAAGAAGATTTGAAGGAACTTATTATGAAAGTTAAAGAAGAAAGTGCTAAATATGGTCTTAAACTTAACCTCAAAAAGACAAAAGTTATGGCAACATGTGAACTTAATGATTTTGAAGCAGATGGAGAGAAAATGGAAGCAGTTAACAATTTTGTGTTCCTAGGATCCCGAATTGATAAAGATGGTTATTGTACCAAAGAAGATTATTACTTGGAAAAAAAGCAATGACAAATTTAAGCAAGATCTTTAAAGATAAGATATTAGCCTCACAACAAAAATTAGAATTGTGAAAGCAATGGTATTCCCTGTAGTGCTGTATGGATGTGAAAGGTGGACCCTGAGAAAGAGTGAAAGAAGGAAGATAGATGCATTTGAATTATGAGTTTGGAGACGCTTACTAAGAATACCATGGACTGCAAAGCAAACCAATAAATCAGTGATACACAGAATAAAGCCAGATTGCTCCCTTGAAGCTATGATCATCAAACAAAAATTGTCATACTTTGGACATATTATGCGAGCAAATGTCAGTCTGGAGAAGATGATGATGCTTGCTAAAGTTGATGGAAGCAGGAGAAGAGGAAGACCAAGAATTAGATGGGTGGATGGAGTTAAAGAAGCAACTGGAGTGCGCTTGGAAAGACATGATCAGGGACAGATCGGAATGGAGAGTGTATGTTCGTGCAGTCGCCAGG
The DNA here is from genome assembly GCF_054136105.1 of Typopeltis vanoorti. Classification (NCBI taxonomy): domain Eukaryota; kingdom Metazoa; phylum Arthropoda; class Arachnida; order Uropygi; family Thelyphonidae; genus Typopeltis; species Typopeltis vanoorti. Next base: position 97,609,918 of record NC_143551.1, on the reverse strand, counting down.
ATTCGGAAATGACTCGATGGATCATAACAACAAACAACAACAAAGGGATAATTACCTAAAACAGCATGTGAAGAAGGGGACCAGTGGTTTGAGAGAGTGTTGGATCTGGTAATAGCATCAGAAGATCTATAACTACAGTAGCAACCCTATTTCTGATTGGGGAAAGTGATCATGCAGTCTTGTCTTGGGAGATGTGATTATCAGGTGGATTGTATTTAGCTTGCAAAGCTAGTTTCTTTTCATACTCAGACCTAGTTTTCCATACAACAGTTGTGATTCTTCTGGCATGCTGTTTATAGTTTTCACAATAGATATCATCCTTATGGACATGACATTCCTTCCATATGATTCGTTTTGCTTAATGAGATTACACATTCATTTCATTCCTACTGTATTTATTCTTTGAACTCTAGGGACATGTTCTGATGCTGCATCATTTAAGTATTTTTTAAACACTGCCCGTGCACTGTCAATATCCTTCCCCCTCTAACAACTGATACCATTGCAGAATCTAACATACTTCTCAGTTGTTCATAACCGAGGAGTGTGTGCTGATGAATTGGATGTAACCTTTTTCTGAATGGAATATTCATAAACTTGGCCACTTCTCAAGTGAGTAACACATGGTCACTGTCATCAGCCAGAGGCAGATAGTCACATCTTTAACTGAAATCCCTTCTGACACTATAATCAAATCTAACACTCTATGACTTCAAGTTCCTTCTGTCATATGCTGCTTGACTAAGTTGTCTCGCAACAGTTCAATAAATTCAGTTTCAAATAAATAATAATATTTTTTGGTTTACCGATCAAGTGTTGATCAATTTTATTAACTGAACCAACTAGTTTCGCCACACTTATCTATTGGCATCTTCAGGGCTTACATACAGGTTTAAACAATCTCACAATTATGCATAACTGCAAACTGACAAGAATAACTGTAAAAAACTGACTATAATAATTACAAATAAAATAGTATCGAATGTGAGTGAAACACGTATCGCGTGTACAAGATCAGTTAGCTGTTGCTGAGGAACTTTCTGTAGTTTGTATTAAAGTTCATTTCTTCCGTTTTTAAGGTTCTGATTAGGGTTTTCCATATCTCTGGGAGTATTAGGCCTTGATTTCTGTTGAGGTTGACAGTAGAACGGGCGACTGTGGCTGCCTCTTTGAAAATTCTTGAATGGTAATCTTCCTCTATGTAAGGGGAACAGCTTTTGTTCCACTCGATGACATTGTTAGTTGTAGAGAAATGAGACGATAGGCCAGAAATGTCCTGTCTGTTGTTTTTGACATAGCCAATGTGCTCCTTTTTTCTGATTTCGAGGCTTCTCGAAGTCTGTCCAATGTAACTAGAGCCACATGAGCATGGAATATTATAAACTCCAGCATATTTGTAGAAAGGATGGTTGTCTTTTGGAGATCTTAGTAGTTTACTAAGAGATTCTATTGGTGTGAATGTTACTCTTATTTTATGTTGTTTGAGGAGATTGGTGAGCTTGTTGGAGATGCCACTTACAAACGGAATTGCAATCGTTTTTATATATTGAATATCTTCTTGTTCTCTTTGTGGTGGTTCAGAGAAAAGGATTTTATTGACTAGTCTTCTTGGATATCCATTCAAGTACAAATTGTTGGAAATAAATTTTAACTCATCTTGAAGGGTCTTGTTGTCCGTTGTGATGCGAATCGCTCTTTTCTTTAACATGTGTACAATGCTGAGTTTATGTGAGATGTGGTGGGAGGAGTTGAAATGTAGGTAGCGACCTGTATTGGTCGGTTTTCTGTACACCGATAGATTTATACTGCCATCAATTTGTTTTTTGATTAAGATGTCTAAAAACGGTAGTTGTTTTTCTCTTTCAAGTTCCAGAGCGAATTTAATAGAATGATGGAAGGCATTGATCTTTTTGAGAAAATCATATATGTCATCTTTGTTATTGTTCCATACGATGAAGATATCATCCACATATCTAAACCAAATTTTAGGTTTAGGAAAAGTTTGCGATAAGATTTTGTTTTCTAAGTCTTCCATAAAGAGGTCAGCACATGAAGGTGAGAGTGGGCTCCCCATTGCCAAGCCTGTTAATTGTTGATAGATCTTATTTTTCCAGAAAAGTAGTTGGAGTTTAGGCAGTGAGCAAACAATGAGGTTATATCTTGTGGGAACAAAGTACTTAAGATGTCAATGACCTCTACTACAGGAACATTTGTAAAGAGAGAGGTGACATCTAAGCTGGCTAGAAGATCATTATCCGATATCTTGATGTTTTTTAACTTTTCCACAAAATGTCCAGAGTTTTTAATGTAACTCTCTGAGTTGTGGATGTGTTGCTGTAAGAGTTTCGAGAGATGTTTTGACAATAAGTAGGTAGGAGAGTTGATTGCATCAACGATTGGGCGTAAAGGGCGTAAATTCAGTTTCAATCTTCTCGTGAGATTTTACTGCTACCCAATGAATGCCGGATAATTAAAGTTCCCCATTATGATTACTCTTTTCATGCCCATCATCTTTATTTGGTGATGCATTTCTTCATCACTAGCAACCAATCCTCCAGGTCTGTAACAACACCCCACTATTTATTTGATCTTGTTAGATTCCACCTCACATCCAATGGCTTCAAACTCATTGGCATGTGAAAAACTGATATATGAACAAATGAAAAACAGTGCTCAAAAGAAAGTGTAAGCTGATAAGAAAAGAAAAATTAGTTCCTTTTTTTTTGAATGCTAAGGAGTTATAAATGTCATATTATTATCATCACAGGACTTTGATGGAGTCAATGACTCATCAGAAAGTATGTTCTATGTGCCACAAAGTTAATCATGCAGCAGTTTAACATCATTCACTATCCACATATTGCCATTTCAGGTAATGCATTCCATCACACCCTATGTTAAAAATTTACTTTTCATTTCCTTGCACAACTTCCAGGAATGGCCTTTCTTCTTGTTCTTCATCTTTGTTCCTGCTATGGAAAATCTTCTCAGTGTTTATTTTGTAAGCATCTCTCATCCATATAATCTATTTAATATCATCTACACATTTACTTAATTTGTTTATAGTCAGTATGCCAAAGTTCTGTTATTATCTTTGTTATCTCTTTTTTACACTTTTTAAAGTTTCTTCATCTCCTTGACATTCAAGTGATAAGATCTAGTCCAGATACGGTCTGATCAAGATGGTATATAATGGAAACAACTGCATCTTTTTCTTTCTGCTGACTTTCCCTCTCACTATTGTAGCAATCTATTATATAGTCTTTACTATTATTGTGATGTGTCCCCCTGAATTTCAACTGCCTTTCCACTATCATTCCAAGATCTCTCTCTCTTGCCACCATCACCTCCTCCAGTAGAGTTCCACCAACAGTCACTCCCATTTCATGCCAAGAAGAAAAATGTGATCTTGTCTAGGTATCTGAGTTCTCCTTGTTAAAAAAACAATCAATAAATATGTGAAATAATTATATTTTTATTTTAATAACATTATTTCATTTCATTGCTACCCAGTCAGCAGTCAAGGACAAGTACTGTGCAGAATAACAGAACAGTAATTGGAAGGGAAAGATTTTTGTTCCTTTTCAATTTCAGAGAATAGGTTCTAAGAAGAATTAATTTATTGCGAAGTTTATCACAAAGTTTATCATACCACTCCTTGAACCCATTGACTGTTCCTGCTCCAACCACTCTCTCAGGCAATGCATTCCAAGGTTCAACCACCCTCCACGCAAAGAAACCACTCCTCACCCTCTTGCGCTCAGCCTCCTTTCATAACTTCCAGGGATGGCCCCCTTGTCATCACTCCTTCCTGCCATTCCACCAAGTGAAAGAACTCTCCAATGTCTACCCTGTAACTGCCTCTCAACAGTTTAAAAGTCTCGATCATATCACCTCTCCTTCTTCTATCCACCAAACTCTGCAGTCCATATTCCTTCAGTCGATCCTCATAACTCATATTGTACGGTCCTGAAACCATCTTTGTTACCCGCCTCTGTACCCTTTCCACAGTCAATTTATCCCCTTCAAATCCTGGGGACCAAATCTGAGAACAATAGTCTAAGTCTGGTCTGATCAGAGTCTTATACAAAGAAATGATAACCCTTTTATCTCTGCAGGTCAGCATCCTTCTCAGTATTGCAGCAATCCTCTGAGTTACCCTCACCACCTTTGCAATATGCTCTCTGAATTTCAGTTTTCTATCAATCATCACCCCCAGATCTCTTGTCTCCCCTACCTCCTCCAGTACAGCTCCTCCAATCGAGTATGCATCCTCCCATCGATGGATCCCAAACCTCAAGACTTTACATTTTACTGCATTGAACCGAAACCCTCATTCATTTGCTCATCTGTTTAGTTTATTCAAATCCTCTTGCAGGGCTACATCTGCACTATTACTGATAACCCTTCCCAGCTTCACATCATCTGCAAACAAGCGCGTGTCCCCTTGCAATACATTGACAATATCATTGATATAAAGGTTGAACAATACAGGTCCCAGTACTGAGCCCTGTGGAACCCCACTTATAATCTTCTGCTTCCTTGATATTGCCCCACTATACACAACTCTCTGATACCTATCAGTCAGCCAATCCTGAATCCATTTGACTAACCCGACATTCAAACCCATGTGCTGCAACTTAAATATCAGCTTATCATGTGGCACCCTGTCAAACGCCTTTGCAAAATCCAAAAAAATGGCAGTATATGCTTTTCCCTCATCAACTGCTCTTGTCACTCTATTATAAAAGGCGATCATATTACTAAAGCAAGAGCATCCCCTTAACAAATCATGTTGACCTCACAGATAACATTACTCTCATCTGCCCAACGCTGTATATAGTCCCTCACTAATTTCTCCAAGACCTTAACAACTACTGATGACAAACAGGCCTATAATTAGACACTTCCAGTCTGCTACCGCCCTTATACAGGGGCACTATCTTACCTTCCTTCCATTCCCTGGGTACCTTTCCCACAGCCAGACTTTTATTGAAAAGCCAGGTCAATGGAGCTCTCAGTTCTTTAGCACATTCTCTCAAAACCCATGGTGAAATACCATCCAGTCCAACAGCTTTACTGGTATGCAGAGTACTCAGTATTTGGAACACACTCTCCTCTTGCACCTCTAAACACTGAACCTGCCCTATCCCTCTAGTATTAAAACCTTCTCTAGGATGAAATACTCCAATAAAGTGCTCATTGAACAACTCCACTATGTCCTCTGCATCAGTCACTCTATTCCTATTTTTATCCCGCAATGTCATTCTTCCACAATCGATTCTCCGCCTACTGGCCACATAGCTAAAAAATTCCCTAGGATTTTCTTTGGATCTTAGTGCCTATCTCTTCTCATATTCCAGTTTTGCCTTCCTCACCATTCTGGCCATTCTCCTGGCCTGGATTTTATATTCTTCGTGTATCTGTCCTCCACCCCTCTCCTTATATGTCTTCCATAATCTCTTTTTCAAATTTAAGATAATAGGTTTTTAAGAACAATGTTGAAACTAACCAAAGTTAGTAGCATATTAATACATACCAAGAGGGGGGGGGAATTATCATAATATAATACTTTTAAACATATTTCATTCAAAAATAATCATTTCCTTCTCCTGTATGTATACTATCAAGTATGTTTTATATTTACCTTGCTAGTGTGGCATCAATTTCTTTTGTGACAGCATGACGCAATCCACATCCTCCAAAATAAAGATGTTTACCATGTCCATGAGGAGCCAAAGGACTACATTCTGTTCCAATTCTACCTCCTAATACATTATACCATAAGTCATTATCAATAACAGTTTCAAATCCATCTAGGAATGTAGTTGGCAAAAGACTACCTCCAAAGCTAGTTTTAGAAGGCAGACAATCTACACCTATTAATAATAAAATATATTAATGAAAACAACTGAAATGAAACATTACTGACAAGAATATATGCCTTAGATTTTTATAAGCCTCAGTCAATATATATATATATATAAATGCTACGCACGCATACATAACCTTTATAGTTATGCAATCAGTCCATGAATATAAACCTTATAATGTTCCTTTGAGATAGATAGTAAAATCATAAAACAGATAGTAAAAAATAAAACTGTATTGGTACTATACTAGTTTTAGTTTATGCAAGGTCATCAATAAAATAATACTAGGTATCAGTTTGCATAAATTAGTAATATATATCATAAAATACATTATTTTTAATAATCAGATCTTTTTACTTAAGAACAGTAGAATGTGAGACCAACAGTTCTAACACATAAATAAATGTTAATTAAGAAAAAAAAAACATTCCAAAACCAAAAAAATTATATATAATAATATATCATTATTTATTTTTATATTTGGAAATATTTATTACAAACAAACCAAAAGACTACATCTCTTAGAAGAACAATTTCAATTTCAAGATTGTTATGTCAGTACAATGGTAATGTCAGCAGAAAAAGCATATTGCTTCATGAGTTGATATCTGTGAATAGTGTCGGAGATAGCTTTTGAAGATATTTAACACAAAGCCACCTTCTAGGGCTTCCATTTATTCATGATGGAGCATGGCTGCTTCACAAACAGCCTGAGATTGATTTCACTAAATGAATACATTTGGTATGCCAAGTAAATAGTATCCCTGCCAGCAGGCTAGGGATTTGAAAAACGCACAAAGCACACTCTGGCATGGAAGTTTGTGAGTATCTGTAAGTGGTAAACATTTCTTTTGCCCCTTGTGAGACTACCACTCTGCTTATCAGAGGCCCACAGATGGCTTGGAAAGTTCTGTGTTTGGTCTCTAGGACAGGGTTTCTGGATAATCTAACTCTTGACCTCCCTACAGTAATGTAACAAAAATTATATAGTATTTATTCAAAAACTCCAATATCATTATTATTTGGTAGCCTCCATGGAGTCAACAGACTCATCGTGAGCATCGTCAGGGAGATAGACTGTTAACTACATTAAAAAGATGAATCAAAATAATGAGTCATAAATGATGCATATATTAGCTGAGGTCTTGGTCACAGCTGAAATATATATTATTACACTATTGGAGTTTAAAGGAACAATTGTAGAAAGTTGCATTGATTAAAAAAAATTTAAATAATTATGAATTTTAAAAAAACAACAACTTAGGAACAATTAATAGTGATCACTCCCCAACACTTGGATATTGGCATGGAGTCTGATTTTTTTTTTTTTTTTTTTTTTTTTAATCTATGCAACTTGTTACAATTGTTCTTTTGAACTCTAATAATGCAATACCATATACTTCAGCTGCTACTGAGGCTTGAGCTAATATATGCATGATTTATGACTCATTATTCTGATTAATCTTTTTAATGTAGTTAACAGTGATTCAATTTTCTTCATATTCTTCAGGATCTTCCCACTGTGCATCTAAATTTAGCAGGTCGGAATCACTCTTTGGACTTGTGGGAGGACTAGGGGCCATGCATGGAAGCTGGGCAAGAGCGTGGTTGACAAGGGTGTTAGAGCTAGGTTCTTTACTTCGAGAGTGGTAAATGAGTGGAATAAGCTTCCAGAGTCTGTTGTGGGTGCTACGACCGTGAATGAGTTCAAGGCAAGGTATGATAGATACTGTGCGAATGTTGAATAGTTGTTCTTGACATGATGTTGGGGCCTCCCTCGATGAGTCTGTCGACTCCTTGGAGTTTCCCGGAACAATAATAATAATAATAATAATGATGATTTTGTCCAACATAACATTAGATGAAATATATTGGAGTTTTTGAATAAATTTTATATACTTTTTGTTACAGTGTAAGCCATGAAACTTACTTTAATATGTCTAGTATATATGTTCCATTAAAGCTGTTAATTACAGTAATATATGCGCTATAGGTTATCAACCTTTTGTGGGTGACATTGATATCAAAAATAAGATGCAGTTCATTTGAAGACTGACCAATAGATTAAAAGTGAACGTTTGCAAATAAAATTTTGAGAGGTGTTCTTAAAGATGTAGGTATTGCTTCTATAAGAGTATTAGTTATTTTATGATAAATATTTCAAAGTGTAAAAATTTTTAAAAATTACATATTTAAGTTTACATCATTACTAACTTCCTATCAACAGTGTTCTTACAAATGAGCATACTTCTTCGATGCTGATGATATATAGCAATCCCTCAATTAATGTGCCTAATGCATTCTTTAAAACAGGTGCATTAATTGAAAATGCACTAATCGAATATAATAACCTATGGGAAAAAGTATAATTCATTCCTCAAATTTCTTTTTAGACCCTTAATTTTTTTTATAAAAGAATTAGGGTATATCTCAGGGCCTAGTTAAAGGAAAACCATGAAGCTGAAAGACAATAAAACATATTCAGAATCTAAATTTATTATTCTACTTCTTAACAAAGAATTGAGCTAATGTAGTTTGGCAGGCATTCTGTTTTTTTTTTGTTTTTTTTCATACAACTGACAGTATAGCTCTATTGCCTCTTCTACTACTTCTGCAAATTTTACTGCTTCTCTCTTTCAGGGTCGATCTCTAAGCATTGATGCTTAAAAACTTCGATTGTATGAAAAATATTTTCAAATTGTTTCTGTGAAATCTCTTTGGGCTTGTCAGTGATTCAATTTTCTTCATATTCTTCAGGATCTTCCCACTGTGCATCTAAATTTAGCAGGTCGGAATCACTCAATTTCTCAGAATGAGATTTAATTAAGTTTGATTCATTTGAAAAGCCTCTAAAATCATTTGCACAATGTGGAAGAATGTGTTTCTAAACAGCTCGCATATTGCTAGCAGTAATTTTATTCAACTTTGTGATAAACATATATAAACAGGCTGAGATTTCTTTGATTTGGCCAGAAAAGTCGTGGAAGGCATTCACTTCCAAAAGAGGCTGGTTTCATTGACATTAAATATTTGTTGGTCACAATAGCCCCCTTCTTCCACAATTTTATTCAAAATCTCTGGATAATTTGCAGCCACCTCCTTATTTGCACTTGCAACTTCACCTGTGATTAGAACATTATGTAGGCTATTTCTCTTTTTGAAACACTCAAACCACCCAGCACTAGTGTGGAATTCTTGTTTTCCATTATTGATAGCCCTTTCTTTCAAGGTTGCAAAGAGACTTAATGCTTTTGATTTAATAAGGCCAGTCCTTAGTGGGATCCTTTTTTGGCTACAATCTTCAATCCACGTAGAAAGAAGTCTCTCTAATTCAATCATTATAATACTTTGATTTCGAGTGCATGCATGATGAACTTGAAGCAGCATTACCTTTCTCTTTGTATTTGGCAGGTTTGCTTAAAATTGCTCTTATAGTTGATTCACCCATTTTTGTGTTTGTGTCCTATCTTTGCTCTGGACTCACCTTATTCAATTTTCTTTATTATTTCAAGTTTTCCTTCCAGTGAGATTACTTTTCAAATCTTTTTGACACTTCCACTTTTTTGCTCATTAATTCTTTTATTCATGATGAAAGAGGGGGAAAATACTTGAAAAAAAAAAGAGTAAGGAAAACATTGCAAGGGAGACACGAGATATGATCATCAAAATGCTATGTAATTAGCAGACAACATAAATTTTAGTGGTAAATTTGGAACATAGTGTACATAGAAATAGTGTAGTATGACATTAACAAATAACTTTGTAAAATGTTTTAAATTGGTAACTAAATTATTTCATCCTGGTGAGTGATTTTTTAAAATAGTTAGCCATAAAATTGTATAGATAGAAAAATTTTAAAATCTGTAACATTTCTTTTTAAGATGTATATAGGCACACTAATCGAATTTGGGTATAGAAAAAAAATGTTGCGCTAATCGAAAATGCACTAATCAGAGATGCATCAATCAAGGGATTGCTGTGTGTGTGTGTGTGTGTGTATAATATATATATATATATATATATATATATATATATATATATATATATTTCTTTTGATATTTATCCCACACACGAGAGGTATGAGAATCTATAACACTAAAGAGACAATGCTTTTGATTTAATAAGGTCAGTGCTTAGTGGGATCCTTTTTTTGGCTACAATCTTCAATCCATGTAGAAAGAAGTCTCTCTAATTCAATCATTATAATACTTTGATTTCGAGTGCATGCATGCATCAGTGTTGTCCATGAGGTATGATGATGATACTATGGTTCCTTTCTAATATTTTCATTTTTAATGATTCTGCTATCTATGCTTTCTGTTCATTGCCCTAATTTTTCTCAGCAGTATCTAGTCTTTCATCAACTGCTTTAGTTTTAACCAGATTTATAAGTTGATATGCAGAAAAAAGTTTTCGTCTAAATGATATACAAAAAAAATGTGCATATGAAGATGGAGGATATTGCAATATGGGTGAGGAAATTAAGACTGAGCAGATATATGTTGTAGGTGGTGATAAAGCACAGATGTGGTGGAGGAAACATGACCAACAAGTAGTTCAGATAGGACTGGTTATAGACCTAAAAATGAATTAATGTGTTTGTTTACAAATGCCAGAAGTATCAGAAATAAGGGAGTTGTGGTTTTGCTGATTGAGTTTATTTACCCCAAAATCATTGGTATGAGTAAAACATGGATGAACGAAGATGATATTCTAGCAGGAATAGAAATGGAAGGATACAGTATTTTTTAAGAGGATAAAAAGGAAAGGACAAAAAAGGAGGGAGAGTGTGGGTAATGATAGCAGGGGAATTATGCCAACATAAGGTAGACACAGAAGAGGGAAATAGTGGCAATGGTTATAAAGCAGTGTGGTGTAACATGTAGGTTGACAGGAAGACATATTTAGTTGGATGTCACTATAGGTCCAGAAATGTATAAACAACTTGGATTAGTGAACACTAATCCAAGAAGGAAGAAGAGTAAGAGTAATTATTATGAAATTTTAGTTATGGCAGTATAGATTGGAATGAAGAGATAGCACTTCAGAATAAGGAAAATGAATTTCTCGAGTTCTTGACAGATAACTATCTCAGGCAGCACGTAAAGGAGAGCACGCAAGGATTGAGAGTTTTAGATCTGATCATTTCATCAGAGAATGTAATTGTGAGTGGGAGTTTTCACACTTTCCTCCAGTTGGTGACAGTGATTACCTGGGTTGTGTTTAGTCATATGCAGACTTCTGTGAGGAAAGGATATATGTGGAATTATAAGGCTGGTGATAATGACAAGCTTAGGAGACAGCTTGGAACTATAGCATGTAATAAGGAGTTGAGTGGTAAGGAAATAAATGCTGCTTGGGAACTGACAAAGAAATACATAACAACATCAATGTGTAAATGTATTTCAAAGGCTAAAAGGCTGAATAAAGTAGGTATAAAATGGATGAATGAGGAACTTAAGCATGAAATTCAGAAGAAGAAGGTAGTTTGGAGGCAGTACAATGACTTTTTCTATTGAAATAATCAGTAACATGAAGAGTAAAAAGAACAAGCCAGGAGAGTGACTCAGTTAGTAAGGAAAACAAAAGTGCAGTATGAGCAGAAATTGGCAAATCAGGTGAAGAAAAACCCCAGAGTTTTTTTTAGATATGTGGCAAATAGAAGGAAGAATGATCATATTGTAAGATGATGGTAATGGATGAAAATGGTAGAATGGTAACTGCTGCAGAAGACATGTTTGAGGTATTCAGTGATCAATTTATAAGGGTGTTTCATCCTGATTGGGTTGGCGCCGGGGGGGGGGGGACCCCTATCCAGTTTTCAAATTTCGAGTAATCAGAATTCAAGGAGAACCGGCCTACCAGTCTGGAACTTGGGGGGGGGGGCACCATAGGCATCAGGGGGGCAGAGCCCTCTAGTATATATATACATTTTTTATTTTTGATATTTATCCCACACACGAGAGGTACAAGAACCTATAGCACATCAGTGTCATGCATGAGGTATGATCTTCCTTTCTTCAGATATTTTCATTTTTAGTGATTCTGCTCTTGATGCCTTCTGTTCATTGCCCTAATTTTTCTCAGGAGTATCCAGTCTTTCATCAACTGATTTATTTTTAACCAGATTAATAAGTGAGTTGATATGTAGAAAAGAGGAGATATAATAAAATCATATCAGTTTCCAAAGGAATTTAATAGAACAGATGGTGAAGAAATTGAATATATGACATGACAGGACAGGATAGGACAAAGGAATGTAATTAGCAAGGGTGTGAGGACTAGATTTTTTTTTTGTTTGTAGGGTGACAAATGTCTGGAATGGGCTGTTAGAGGCAGTTGCGAGTACTCTCTCAGTGAATGAGTTCATGGAGATTTATGGCTGGCATTGTGTGAATAATGGTTAATATGGGCACCTGAAATAAGTCTTTGCAATGGAGGCTTCACATAATAATAGTGTTCACTTTGTGAGCACTATTATTATGTAATGTAGATGAAGATGATGTTATCATCAAAGAAAATACAACAGTATGAAAGTGGCTGAGCTGAAGGTGTTCGAATCTTGAGTACTCTGGATATTAATAACGCATTGGAACAGGATGATATTTCACCATAAATTTCAGGAATGTACTGGAGAATTAATTGTGCTCTTGACTTAGTTATTTAATGAAAATTTTGCAATTGGAATACTTAAGGATAGAAGAGTGGGCTGGATGATGACTAGATTCTCAATAATGACCAGCATGGCTTTATGAAAAAGGGATATTGTTGTAGTAATCTAGTTATATTTTATAAGGTAACAGTAAAGGATAAAGAAAAAGGCACTCCTAGACTTTGCAAAGGCTTTTGACAGAATAACAAAATCGGTTTTTAAATTAAGCCCCATAAGCACAATTCTAAAGAAAATTCACTATAGGAATTCACTATAAGAAACTATTCTTGTTTCTTATAGGTTTGTTATATTGGGAGTCAACTATAGTTTTGGCCAAAGCAAATATGGTTTGAGATACATGAAGTGTATATTAGGCAATTAACACAATTAAGTTTGTAAACTGTAAATTAGCTTGCTTGTTCTGTAGGATGAAAAAACTAAGTTTTAAAGGATAGGATGAAATAATGTAATCTACAGAGCATAACGAATCAAAGAAAAGTGATGACTTGATTGAGATATAAATTATTGAGGAGAACTTAGTAGATAGATACTGCTGTGATCTTCCAAAGGTGGAAGAACAAGCTGAAATAAAAATCACAGAACATCCCTGAAAGTTGTATAAGCATGCAGCCAGAAAATGGAGTGATGAGAAGAATTATTTTCATAGGGTGAAACAGGTAAGTGCAGTGATAATGAATGAATTTAAGATGTGTGATGGATAGTGTGGCAGTTAGATGTGGACCTCCCTTGATGACTCCATGTGGGTCCAATTGTAATAATAATACTATAAACATAAAAATATACATAAATATATATAGTTTGCAAGAGGATAAAAATCAATAATATACTACTTTATATAGCAAATGAAAAGGCAGCAAACTTCTTCCTAGTAAAGTTAGGAGAGGACTAGAAATAGATACAGATTATTATTTAGTACAGGCAAAATTAAGGTTCCCACCAAACTGTTTACAAAAAAATAAACTAGAGAAACAAAATTCTAATTACAAAGTAAGACTATTAAATGATTTAAGTATAAGAAATTTATACCAATGGGATGAGAAGGCTGAGTAGACCAGAAACGAGGCTATTAGATTAAAAATGAGACCGGAACCGATTATAAGGGCTATATCCATATTTAGCATTATGATGAGGAGGATGATAATAATAATAATAATAATAATAAATAAATAAATAAAATATTTACCAGAAAACCCATCATCACAATGACAGGCACCCTTTATACAGATTCCTCTTCCCCTACAAAGATGAGGACATGCTTCTCCAATGTATACATCATCGAGAGCCCATGATGGAGTAGAAAGAGTCTGATGGAATGGATCAGGTGTTGTCTGTATCCATCTAAATTGCGTATTACTAAAAGAAAAAGTGTAAAGTATAAGCAAATAAAAAAAAAGGAAGGTAATCTTTAGAAATGTCATAAAATGGTAAAAATAGTAGAAAAACAAAATTTTTGGTCTCAGGACTGGGTTGGATTATTATTTATTAGTGTTATCAGTATTTTATGCTGATTATATTTTATACTGATTGGCCATGGACTGATTCATTAGTATACAGAATAACTGCATTTCTGGAGCAAAACTATTATTATTTGATTATTAAATAATAATATAACTCATCAAATATTATTATTTGCTGAGTCTTTAAATCCATCTTCATGGAGATAAAGCTTCATCACAGGAGATCCACACTAACCACTATTCATACAATGCTTATCATACTTCTCCTTGAACTTATTCCCTGACAATGCTTTTAACAACCACTTCAGATAAACATTCTACCTAGTCCTCTAGTCAACCACACCCTTATATAACTTCCAGGTTATGACCCCTTGTTTTCTCTCTCTTTCTCTCTCTCTCTCCCTCCCTTCCTGACAAGTGTATTGAAAATAAGTCTTTGGTATCAGTCGTATAAAATACCTTTAATAATTATATGTTTGTATCATTTCCCCTGTTTCTTGCCTATCAACTAGTCTTTGAAGTTCAGAGACTTTCAATTATCCTCATTCCAAAGCCATTCTAAAATTTGGTCACTTGCCTCTGGATCCTCTCCATCTACCATATCTTCATCGCTATGAATCCATGAGACAAGATCTGCATGCAGTAGTCCAGATGTGGTCTTATTAAGCTTTTTAAAGGAGAATAATAACCTCCTTAGCCTTGCATGTCAATGTGCTCCTCAATAAGCTGTTTTAAACAGCTTTTCTCTTCACCTTGTCAAATGCTTTTCCAGATCAACAAAACAATCTGATCCTGAAAATCTGACAAACAAAACAAAGAAAATCTGATCCTGAAAACCTCAAATCCAGCTTATCTCCACGTTTCCCTTCCACAGTTTTTATCAGCTATTTCTCAAGTATACTTGCATAAATCTTATAGGAATACTCCCCACCCCCTTAAGGAAATTCCTCTGCAATTCCCACATTCAGTTTTATTTCCCATTTTATAGATGGGTACTATGAGAGCTCTACTCCAATCATTTGGAATTAAACTTCTGACCAGGCCTTCTGAATTATGCAGTGTAGCCACTTTAAAACTTTTATACCTCTGTATTTTCTGGTTGAATATTATCAACTCCAGCTACCTTCCCACATTTCAAGTTCTTAATGACTTTTTTTACTTCAAGTATTGATATGCATTATTAATATGTTTTCTACTACTATTCTGTCACTGCTTTTTTCCTTTAGCAATTTTTCAAAGTAATTACTCCAGATATTTAGAATATCTTTATCTCAGTTTTCATGTCACCATTGTCATCTTTGATTCCTTTTTCACTACTCTTTCCTCCATTTATAAGCTTTTACAATCACCTCCAAAATATTCTGTCATCTTCCTGATGTTTATTTCTATATTTTTACCAGTCTTCCCACCACTTTTGCTTGGTTAGTTTTACACAGTGCTTCACTTTCTTACATTTCTCTCTGTTATTCTCTAAAAGCACAAGCTGATTTCTTCTTCTTTGAGTGCCATCTCCTATCGGAGGTCGGCGACCACCTTGGCAAATTTTAAGCGATTCTCAGCTATTCTGAGCAGTCTCTCAGAGTTCATACCAGTCCACTGTCTGATATCTGCCAGCCAAGATTTTCTTCGTCTTCCTTGTCCTCTTCTTCCATTTATCTTCCCTTTTATAATCAATTGAAGTATCTCATATTTTTCATTACGAAGTAGGTGACCAAGATATGCAGTTTTCCTTCTTTTTATGGTATCTAAAAGTTCACGTGATTTCCCCATTTGTTTCAGTATTTCCTGATTGGACATTTTTGCTGTCCATGGGATTTTTAACATTCGTCTGTATAACCACATCTCAAAGGCTTCAAGTCTTTTTATTGATGTTGTCTTCAAGGTCCAAGTTTCTGCACTGTACAGCAGTACAGACCATACATAGCATTTAACCATGCGTGCTCTAAGTTTAAACTGTGGTTACACAGTGTTGATTTCATCAAGAGAAAATTTTTTCTTGCCATTTCAATTCTAACTTTTATTTCCATTTCTGGATTGCAATCTTCATTTAACCAGCATCCGAGATATTTAAACTTCGCCACTCTTTCTATTTGTTTCCTATTTAAAGAAAGTGCTAAATTAAGAATTGGTTTCTTACTTATGACCATGAATTTAGTTTTGGTGATATTTATTTTTAATCCCATTTTTTCACTCTCTGCATTTATTAGCTCCAAAAGATTTTGAAGATCCTGAATATTGTCAGCCAGAAGAGCTGTATCATCGGCATATCGGATGTTACTGATGATTTCATCATCAGTAACACTAATCCCTTCCTTTCTTCCTTCCAAGACTTTTTGAAATATGGCTTCTGAGTAGATGTTAAAAAGAAGAGGTGACAGCACACATCCTTGCCTTACTCCTCGTTTGATGTTAATGGAGTCTGTAATAATGTCATCAACTTGAACAGATGCCTTTTGGTTCCAATATAAGTTTTCAATGATCCTGATGTCTTTACCATCTAATCCAATTCTTTTTAATAGTACAATCATTTTAGCATGTTAGACTTTGTCAAATGCTTTCTTGAAGTCGATGAAGCAAAAGAATATTACCTTGTTTTGGTCAATACATTTTTGAAATAAGATCTGAGAACAGAAAAGGGCCTCTCTTGTTCCCAAGCCGTTTCTAAAGCCGAATTGGGTATCACTGATGGTGTCTTCACATTTTCTGTATATTCTTTTTTGAATTATTTTCAGAAACATTTTGAGAACGTGACTCATTAGGCTGATCATTCTATAGTCATTGCAAGTTTTCGCATTTACTTTTTTAGGTAGCATGATGAAGGTCGACTGTAACCAGTCTTGAGGGATTATGCCTGTATCGTAGATCTTATTAAATAGCTTTACTAATATGTTAATGTTGTCACCTTCTAATAACTTTACTATTTCTGCCAGTATTCTATCTGGTCCTAGGGCTTTACCATTTTTAGCTGAGTTCAATGCACATTCTACCTCTGATTTTAGAATGCATGGACCTTCCATATGTTCATAAGTATTTTCTGGGTTCTGTCTGTCATCAGTAAAGAGTTCTTCTATATATTTCACCCATTCTTGTATTTTGTCATCCTTTTTGGATATAATTTCTCCCTTTTTGTTTCGAAGGATACAGAATTGTTTTTTCTTATATATACCTGAGGTCTCTTTCATCTTTTTGTGTAGATTAAAATTGTCATGTTTTTCCTGTAGAATTTCTATTTCTTTACATTTTTCATTCATCCAGATTTCTTTTGCTTTTTTGATCTTGTGTTTAATAATTTTCTGAACCTCTGTATATTTTGTTGGATTATGATTTTTATGTGATCTGCGTTGATCCATGAGAGAAAGAATTTCATCAGTCATCCAATCTTTCTTTTTTACTGCTTTATTAGGACATAAGGTATTGGTACATTTCTCTATGAAGACAGATTTCAATTTGTCCCACGATTCATCAACCCTCATGATGTCATCATTCTTGATAGTGCTAGCTCTTGATTCAGATCATCTTGACTCACTTTGCTTCTTATCTCTGTGTTTTTTAATTTTCCCAAATCAAACCTTTTTTGCTGATGTTTCTTAAGCATAGCTTTCACTCTGACTTGTAACTCTGCCACCAGTAGGTTATGATCAGAAGCAATATCTGCACTAGGATAGGTTTTTGTACTCTTTATAAAAAATCGTTGATTAATTAGTAAGTAATCAATTTGGTTTCTGACTATATTCCCATTATTATCTTGTGGTGATCGCCAAGTGTACAATCTTCGAGGTGGTAGCTTAAACCATGTGTTTGTGATTATTAGCTCCTCTTCCTGGCAGAATTGAAAAAGACGGTCATCTCTCTCATTTCTTGTGCCCAGTCCATGTTTGCCAACTACATCTCCACTTCTAACTTTCCCAACTTTAGCATTGAAATCACCCATGATTATGTTAATATCATGCTTTTTTGTATTTTTCATTAGTTCTTTTAATTGATCATAAAATTCTTCAATCTCGGTATCACTCTTGTCAGCAGTAGGGGCATAGACTTGTATAAGATTAACATCTAGTGGTTGTCCTTTCAGTTTTAATAAAATCATCCTATCTGAGTAAGGGATGAAGCTCAACAGTGACTTATTGATCTCTTTGTTTATTATTATTCCAACTCCGTTTTGATGGTTGTTTTCACAATTTCCAGAGTGATACATTGTCATGTCATTGACTTGAGTTTTGCCTGATCCTGGCCACCTAACTTCACTCATTCCTAAAATTCCAATTTCAAGTCTATAAGAACTAGGAACCTGGAATGTCAGAACCTTGTATGAAGCATTTCTTAGCTTAACTGTTTCATACAAGGTTCTGACATTCCAGGTTCCTAGTTTTACTGAGCGCACCATGTTGAGCCCGGAGATTCTTCGCACCCCTGTCCCATTTAAGGGACGCTGATAACTCGGGGCCATTTGTGTAGATTTGCTCGCCATGGTGGTTAGTCTGGAGAGAGAATAGAGCAGTAGTTTCTTCATTTGCTTTCTGCTCTGCAGTATTACAGACGTACACAATAAACTGTATTGCCATCTGCAATTTTCTAATCACAAGCTTTACCGTCATCACGAGACTTCAACCTTGTGTCAGTACTGACAAAGCTGCTTCCCTTTGCCAGAGGATTGAATCCTTTATTTTTCCTTGTAACCCTAGGTAGGGGCCCTAACCGGGTACTGACAGCCGGAGCCAGCTGAGCCCGGGTTGTTTATAGAGGTCTGCTCCTCTGAAGATTCTTCCGCACATTTCACTGTTGGGATACAAATCCTCTTCCACTGATTTGTCCATTGTTCTTCACAGTGGTCCGTTAGCATCCTTGTAGGGAGTGTACCCTACGGACGGTCCCATGTAGTAATTTAGCCAACATAAATGAGTCACCGCTCATAAAACATGTTCGGCGAATGATTAGGACGTGATCACATCAATCGCACTGTAATTGGTTCTTTTGTCATGTGCCGTGACTTTCTGCGGCAGTTTTATTACACACATTTTCGTAATTTTAGGGATTTAATTATATAAAAATAGCAGAATTAAAAAGTTCAAAAAAAACTTGACGGTTTTTCAAAGCAGGATTACCTAAACCAAGCACCTCAACATCGAACATTAACTTCACATTAACTTATTCTCGGTTTTTTCCTCCTCGTTGATCGTCGAGTTTGGTCATCGCATATATTAGTTCCAGCTGAGCCACTTTGTTTTTCGTGTTCACCGGCACAGGTAGTCAATTCACTCTCATGTGGGCTTGAACGTTTACGTTCTTCGGAACTGCCAGATACAGAACTCATGGTATCACACCTAAATAATACGAACCAATCCTTGGAAAAATACCCATGCCGTATAGAGTTTTAAAAATTGCACCACCAATTGTCAAAACATCCACAACAATAAAATACCCACCACAAGCTGATTTACTTGCCATAAACTTTCAGTATGCTTTCATCTTTTCCTTTTTAACTTCCTGAGTCCATCATGGAGGTCTGATTTTTCTATCCTTACAGACAACTCTGCTACTTGCCTCTCTGGCTGAATCAATCAATGTTTTCTTCAAGTGTTTGCCATTTAATCTCTAAGTTTTTTTTTTTTTTCAAACTCATTTTTTCTTGAATAATGTATGTATATTTGAGTCTACAGTTTATCTCTGAAAGCTGCTCAACTTTGATTTGTCTTATACACTCTTCTTTTCAATATGAAATTCAATTTTATTCTGCTCAACACTAAATGGTGATCACTTCTAATTTCAAATTCTCTGTATATTCTTGTGTCCTGAACCAGTTGGAAAACATTGCTATCAACTCTCGGTGGAACCTATGTTTTGAGGAGTGGTTTCTTTGCGTGGAGGGTGGTTGAACTGTGGAATGTATTGCCTGAGAGAGTGGTGAGAGCAAGAATGGTCAATGAGTTCAAGGAGTGGTATGATAGACTTTGTGTTTCTGAAGAAGGCCCTCCCATGATGAGGCTCTTGATTCCATGGAGGCCTGAATAATAATAATAATAACACAAGCAAGAGCCTATTTTTTTCAGTGACGTAAATTAAATTAAGGGGATAATAAATCCCTCATTATTTCAAAGCGGAATAAGAAACTCGAAGATTGAAATCTAAGGGTTTCATGCCGAAAAACGTTCAGCGAGTCCAAATGTAAGTCAACACCTGATAGTACAACACTAGAGCAACTCGGAGCAAAGTTGGAGTAAGTTTCGATCACTGTCCTTAATATTTTCTCACAATGTAAAATGCAGCTCCTAGGAGATGTATTACTGTTTTACATTATGAGTGAAGGTCACTACCCAGACCGGTTTCGACCTTTATTAAGGTCTCATCAGTGAGTAGGTAGACCTGGATAATACCAAGGTTTAAGTGAACAGAACTTACATACTTTACTATATGAATTGCCAGAAAGGTGTACCCATATATGAGGGATTTATTATCCACTTAATTTAATTTACATCGCCGAAAAAAATAGCCTCTCGGCTCTTGATTGTAGTAATAATATATGGGTATACCTTTCTAGCAATTCGTATAGTAAAGTATGTAAGTTCTGTTCATTTAAACCTTGGTATTATCCAGGTCTACCTACTCACTGATGAGACCTCAATAAAGGTCGAAACCGGTCTGGGTAGTGACCTTCACTCATAATGTAAAACAGCAATACATCTCCTGGGAGCTGCATTTTACATTGTGAGAAAATATTAAGGACAGTGATCGAAACTTACTCCACCTTTGCTCTGAGTTGCGCTAGTGTTGTATTACCAGGTGTGTTGACTTACGCTTGGACTCGCCTAAGTTTTTCTTCGGCATGAAACTCTTAGATTTCGATCTTTGAGTTTCTTATTCGGCTTTGAAATAATGAGGGATTTATTATCCCCTTAATTTAATTTATGTCGCCATAAAAAATAGCCTCTTGGCTCTTGATTGTAGTAATAATATATGGGTACACCTTTCTAGCAAGTTCTGGTCACTTAAACCTTGGTATTATCCAGGTCTACCTACTCATTGATGAGACCTCAATAAAGGTCGAAACCGGTTGGAAGCTTGGGTGATGAATGGCAATGCTATAGCCCGTGAAGTTTTAACTGAGGCTTGGCTGTTGCTGTCACCCAGGGCGCCTGTGTGGTGGGGAATGAATGGCAATGCTCATTTGCTCATCTGGAAGTCTTCCAGATGAGAAAATGAGCAGTTCTGCTTGGTGGTGGAGGAGCCTGCCATGGTGTAGAGCCAACTGAGTTTCTGACTTTCTGATCCTGCGGGTCGCTCATTATTAGGTGATCTGGGGGATTTTACGAGTTTTTGGAAAGGTATCCCCACACTTAAACAAAGGGAAACCGGTCTGGGTAAACCTTCACTCATAATGTAAAACAGTAATACATCTCCTAGGATCTGCTTTTATATTGTGAGAAAATATTAAGGACAGTGATCAAAACTTACTCCACCTTTGCTCCGAGTTGCCCTAGTGTTGTACTACCAGGTGATGACTTACGCCTGGACTCGCCAAACGTTCTTTGGCATGAAACTCTTAAATTTCGATCTTCGAGTTTCTTATTTGACTTTGAAATAATGAGGGATTTATTATCCCCTTAATTTAATAATAATAATAATAACAATAACAACTATAACATAGTCAATGAGACTTTGTGCTTATTTCTTGCATCTTCTCTCCATCTGAATTAGTGCACATTTTTATGTTGGAACATTGTGTTAGTAATAACCAGTCCATGTCCTGAACATAAATCTAGCAGGTACTTACATTATTATTAGTTCTGCAATTTTCTCCAAACATTTCTATATGTCTGGTAATCATTTCCTACTGTATTGTTCAGATCTCCAACAAGGACCAACTTTTTCTTTTTTGTTGTTCAAGTTCTTAATGACTTTTTTTACTTCAAGTATTGATATGCATTATTAATATGTTTTCACTACTATTCTGTGTTAGCTACTTTATTTAAGGCTTTGAAAAATTCCTCCACTTCTTCCTTAGCAGATCCTTGTGCAGGACCATAGGCACAAAAAATTCTTATTTCCAGTTTCCCATTCTGATATCTGCCCACATCATTCTACTTGATATTGCTGCAACATCTTTTCCTACAAATTCTTATGTTATGCTGCTTTAAACTTGCTCCTCAGTTTGTTATAATCATCTATTTTGTAATTTTACAATTTTTTTTTTACATTTGACATTGGTAGATGCCGTACCTCGCATGGTTTTGGCAATGATGTCTTCTGCTAGAATAAATGGTAGGGTCGCAGATTCCCTTTCCTCACAAAGTTTGTAGGACAATCACAAACATCCATGCTCATGGTGGGATTCGAACCTACGGCCTCTTGGCTAGAGAAAGGACACACTAACCATCTACTTTTTAACTGAAAATTCTGCATGTCTGGCAGTCTTCCAGATCAAGACCTTGTGCCATCACCAGATCCAGCCCATTTGAAGCTTGAGTCCTCTCTTTTATAAGTTGTCTCAGATAATTATCTCTTTCCAGCTATATAGATTCCATCTCTTTCTCTCCTTGTGATTGTTCTTCTTTCCAATCTATGTCCATATAGTTGAAGTCCCCACAATAATTACATTGTGTTAATTTCCCAATGCATGTCATCCTCATTCTCACTTATACCCGCTAGCAGCAGCAATGAACTATGCAGTCTATTTCATCCTGTTGATCTCTATCTCATATCAGATAGCCTTAAATGAACTGACCTCTGTGTCCCTGTCCTCATGATATACCTCTATTCTTTTTAGTTTCAATTAGTTTGTTGTCTACCCCAACTCTCACAGTTATAGCATTAGTTATAACTTTTGGTCAAGTTGAACTAATGAATGACAAAAACTCCTCTCCCATATTTCAGATACTTCTGGTATTAGATATATAAACTGCAATACCCTTCATTTTAAAAATTTATGGCATTTACAACCATGTTAAAAAAACCTTTTTTATTATCATGTTTTGATCTTCACATCAAGATCATTATCTGGAGCATACATCAATATACAAGACAAGCTGAGTTAGATTATTAACTGTAAGCTAAAGAAACAACGATTTGATCACATGTTATTCTACTGGCATGACCTCTAGTGAAAAAAAAAAAATTTACATCAAGCTAAATTCTATTTACGACGACAGGAATGACATTCTTTCAGATGGTTTTCTTTCAGAAACAATGATGTCCTATTTTTAGTATTACAATTCTTATTTTTGCTTTTAAGATACTGGATTTTCTACAGTCCTGTTTACAGTTGTTCTTAGTGAGGAATATTCTGTGGGTTTGAATATATACCTTCCATATGTTTGGGATTTTTAGACCACCATTATTGTTCAGATTGGGGTGGTTGATAATAATCTCACATGCTTCCTTAAATTTCCGTTCATACCATGTTTTAGTGCTATGCAGACAGCTAGTACTTTTCCAGTCAACTCTGTGTAAGGAATTCAGGGCATGATCAGAAAGGCCAGCTTCACCATAATTATTATATTTAATGTGTCGTTTATGTTCTTTTTGTCTGATAGGAATTGTGCATCCTGTTTCTCCTTATATATGGTATACTCCAGAGTTGGCTAGTGGACGGAGTGGGTCTTTGGATGAGTTGAGTAAGCTTTTTAATTTTGCAGGTTGTTTAAAGGTGGCTTTGAGGTTGTATTTTCGTAGTACTCTTTTGTCTGATGTTCCTTCTTGTAGGGAATGGTTATAGTTTTACTGTAGTCTGGTTTGTCTTTGTTTTTTATTGAGGTTTTGTAGAGAATTTTGTTAATAGTGTTTTGGCTGTATCCGTTTTCTTGGAAAGTATTAAAGATAATTTTAAATTCGTCTTTTAGTGCCTGTTTGTTGGAACAGATCATCTGCGCTCTGTTTTTTAACGTGTTGATGACACCTAGTTTTTGTGTTGGGTGGTGGTAGGAGTTTATGTGTATATATTGTCCCGTATGTGTAGGTTTCCAGTAAACAGGGAAGGAAAGATTGCTAGAGGGAATATGTGTGACAAGTGTATCCAGAAACGGAAGTATGTTGTGTTTTTCAATTTCAATTGTATGTGTTTGTGTTGTTTGTTTAGGTGGCTAAGGAATGTGTCTAATGTCTGGCGGCCATGGGATCAGATCACAAAAACATTGTCAACGTATCTAAGTCAGACTTTGGGTTTTAAAGGGGAAGAACCTAAGGCAAGTTGCTCAAAATGTTCCATGTAAAAGTTAGCAATGGGGGAGGGTAATGGCGAGCCCATGGCTGTGCCTTCTTTTTGTAAGTAGAAGGTGTTTTGCCATACAAAATGACCCGACCGTAATACATGCGCAAAGAGCGCCGTGATATCTGGAGGGAATTAGTTCTGTAGGAAAAGGATTGTGTCATTGATTGGGACATTCGTGAAGAGGGCAGAGACATCAAAACTGACTAATAAATCATCTTTTTCTAATGTAATGTCTTTGATGGTGTTTATGAAGTGTTGTGTGTTTTTGATATAGGAGGGGGAATGACCTACCAACTCCTTGAGTGTTGCCACTAATTTTTTAGCTAAGTGATATGTCAGGCTATCAATTCCTTTAACTATAGGTGTTAACGGTGTGTATTTTCTTTGTGAATTTTTGGTAGCCCGTAAATTCTTGGGGAGCACACACGTAGTGAAGAAATAGTTTTTTTACCGTATCTTCGGGCCAAGTGGTAATTGACTTAAGTAGTTTCTCTGTCCTGTGTTTTATTCTGTTGGGTGGGTTGTAGTTAACTAATTTGTATGTGTTATTGTCAGAGACCAGCAGATTCATTTTTTCTACGTAAGTGGTACAGTTTAAAATAACGGTGGCATTTCCTTTATCGGCTCTGGTTATTACTATGTTCGGATTTGTTTTAAGTGATTTTATTGCTGTTAATTCGTGTTGCTTGTTATTGTTTTGTTATGATTTAAAGTGTTGGCAATTTCTAAACGTATTTTGTCTGCTATGTTATTAGGGATGAATCTTAGGCCTCTTTCAATATTACACATAAATTCAAGTTTGTTTATTGATTTCGGTGCTATAGCAAAATTTAAACCTTTGTCAAGTATAGAGATTTCATCTTTGTTTAGAGCGTGGTTAGATAAGTTGACCATGTTATCGATACCTGTGAGTGATTGGCGGCTCCTGTTGTTTCTTGCTTCTGGTTGGTTGTTGTTGTTATTGTTGTTCACTGTGGCAAACTTTGACTATGGCGGCTGGTTTTGTCGTTCTTTTCGTCTTTCGAATTTGGAAATTAGGTTTCCTTTTTTCATTTACGTAGCTTGAAAGTTCAGTTTTTTCTTTTAGTAGCTGGTTTTGTGTAGCGGCTAGGTTCTTTCTGATAGCTTGGATCTGCTCACTGAGAAGTGCTTTCTCCATACGGTGGTATATTCATTGCGCTTTTGTTGAGGTGAATTTTCTCTTTAGCCTGATGCAATTAGGAGTGATATTGCTGTCCCTACACTGTTTTAAAAAAGCCAGTCAATTGATCAAATTTGAAACTTAAATCTTCAGCTTACCGTATTAATTGCATCGCTTGTGGGTCGAATCTCCATGAATTATTGCAATCCTTTCTTTTAGAGTTACACAGTGATCAGCATTCATTTAAAAAATTTATGGAATTTACAACCGTGTTAAAAAAACCTTTTTTTATTATCCCGATGTTTCGATCTTCACATCAAGATCATCATCTGGAGCATACCTCAATATATAAGACAAGCTGAGTTACATTATTAACTTTAAAACCCAAAGTCTGGCTTAGATACGTTAATGATGTTTTCGTGATCCCATGGCCGCCAGACATTAGACACATTCCTTAGCCACCTAAACAAACAACACAAACGCATACAATTCACAATTGAAATTGAAAAACACAACATACTTCCGTTTCTGGATACACTTGTCAACGTCTTTCCTCTGGCAATCTTTCCTTCACTGTTTATTTACCGGAAACCGACACATATGGGACAACATATACACATAAACTCCTACCACCACCCAACACAAAAACTAGGTGTCATCAACACGCTAAAAAACAGGGCGTAGATGATCTGTTCCAATGAACAGACACTAAAAGACAAATTTAAAATTATCTTTAATACTTTTCAAAAAAACAGATACAGCCAAAACACTATTAACAAAATTCTCTACAAAACCTCAATAAAAAACAAAGACAAACCAGACTACAGTAAAACTATAACCATTCCCTACAAGTTCCCTAAAGGAACATTAGACAAAAGAGTACTACGAAAATACAACCTCAAAGCCACCCTTTAAACCACCTGCAAAATTAAAAAGCTTATTCAACTCATCCAAAGACCCACTCCCTCCACTAGTCCATCCTGGAGTATACCGGATTTATTGTACTTGCAACATACCATATATAGGAGAAACAGGACGCACAATTCCTATCAGACAAAAAGAACATAAACGACACATTAAATATAATAATTATGGTGAAGCTGGCCTTTCTGATCATGCCCTGAATTCCTTACACAGAGTTGACTGGAAAAGCCCTAGCTGTCTACATAGCACTAAAACATGGTATGAACAGAAATTTAAGGAAGCATGTGAGATTATTGTCAACCACCCCAATCTGAACAATAATGGTGGTCTAAAAATCCCAAACCTATGGAAGGCATATATTCGAACCCACAGAACGTTCCTCACTAAGAACAACTGTAAACAGGACTGTAGAAAATCAAGTATCTTAAAAGCAAAAATAAGAATTGTAATACTAAAAATAGGACATCATTGTTTCTGAAGGAAAACCATCTGAAAGAATGTTTATTCCTGTCGTCGTAAATAGAATTTAGCTTGATGTAAATTTTTTTTTTTCACTAGAGGTCATGCCAGTAGAATAACATGTGATCAAATCATTGTTTCTTTAGCTTACAGTTAATAATCTAACTCAGCTTGTCTTGTATATTGATGTATGCTCCAGATGATGATCTTGATGTGAAGATCAAAACGTCGGGATAATAAAAAAGTTTTTTTTTAACACGGTTGTAAATTCCATAAATTTTTAAAATGAATGCTGATCACTGTGCAACTCTAAAAGAAAGGAAAACTGCAATACCCTTTCACTCCATAACTTTCTTCACATCTTGTGTTGATTAGTCCACTAAAGTCAAGAATCTGGGAAGCTACATTCAGCATCATGTGATCATCTTTCCACTCACTTCTAAGATGCCTGTGTCAGCACCCCCAACCTCTAGTTTCCTGAGTCTGCACTTCTGAACTCTCACAGGACACTGCTTTCTTAAGATGCCTAACTCCAAGATGCCTAACTCTTGTCCATTGAACTCATCCACACCATTCCTCCTATACAACCTGGCCATTGAATCATTCACATTCATGGGAATGAGTCATTCAATGCCCTTTTCAGCTCACCTCTATCATAATGGCAGCAGACACTTCTTTACTTTCTGAATCTTCTTATTTGCTTGCACTAGCAGAACTTTCATATCTTTCTGCATTCTACACTTGTCACATGCCAGATCATTTGTACCCACCAATATAATCATCTCTTTCACCTTCCTTCTCAGCATTCCTCAAAGTATCACTAACATCTTTAATCTTTGTCTCAGAGAAACACCATTTTGTCCTGCTCTCTCAAGAACTCATCTTATCAAGGAGTCTCCATACAAAACTATCCTTATCCTCCCTTTTTTGTTCCTTCATACTCTGTTGTTTCTTTCCTTGCATCTCTTCCTTCTTTCATTCCTGATATAGCACTCACTAGGCATTTTTCCAAATATTCTTTCTCATTTTTATCCTATAAAGAACTCTATATAAGTGCACTATCTCTCTCTCTCTCTCTCTCTCATTACCATCAAGTCATTCTTCCCTTTTCACCATTTGATCCTTGCTAACACTTATACTGCATGCATTCTTTCTTGCTTGCTTCAAAGGGTGCAATTTTACTTACAACCTTACCAACATTTGTACTCACATTTTCTTATCTTTTGTTATTTAACTCTCTGCTGTTATTCTTCTTACTCTCCACACACTTCTGGCACTTGCTCTCAAAACACTTCTGACACATGTATTCGATTTCATTCTCTTTTCACAAATCTTTCATCTTACAAAGCAAATACACTTCACATCTGCATCAGCAAATAAAAATCACATATTGAAATTTCTCACCACTGTTCTTTGCATTGGGACCGTAACATACAATACAGTATATGCACAATAAAAATGACAGCTCTCAGAAGCAAACAAACAAGCACTCATAAATATAGTAATCCAGTAAGAATGAATCAAATATTGCCAATTATTTTCAACGACAACTTATCTTTCAGATCCTAAAATCACCACTTCTAACTCAATAGATCTGTGACTTTCATGACTTCCACCTGAGAGAGATTACATTAACAGGGAAAGAAAGAAAGAAAGAAAATTGCTTTGGTTAGTGATGGAAAGTTCTGAACTCTCATTTACTAGATATATTTTCATCTGGCAGAAGTCATATGATCAAGGGTAAAGCTGATTATTCAGGTGCAAGTGTTTGCAAATGAATGTGTACACTAATACCTCATCTATAACAATATGGCAAGCTTAATACATTTTTGAATATTTATATAAGATACTTCACTGTTTATTTGAGTTGAGTTTTTTTGCATGAAAATGGATAAACATTAATTTATCCTACCTGGAGAACGTGTTGTCCGGAAGTAAGAATGTAATTCGAGTCCATCTGAAATGATTATTAGCTGAATATTCTGAAGCAGGATAAAACTGGTAAGGAGAGCAGTCAGGATCCAAAGCATTGCTAGGAAGACAAGCTTTATGTACCAATTCCCAAATTCCTGAGAAAGGAAAAGCAATATATAAAAAATTATTAGTCTGGTCTTAAGTCACATGAATTTCAAACAAGTTTATTTCAAAGTGAAAAAAGAAAAACATTGAGGAAAAAAAAAGTAAGTTTACTAATGATCACATGTATGTAAAAGAAACAAAACCAATGGTTTCTTTTTTATATCAAGAGCTGGATGAAAGCATCCCCAGTGATTTCTTTGCTGTTTATAATCATTGTTTCATTTTTTGGGTGCTCCTTTCTTTACTTCTTGTTGGGAACTTTTTCTGTTTCCATATGTGATCTATTTCTCATTACTTGACTCTTTATGATTATTGAAATGAAAATTAATGTATTCTTTACTATGTAATGAATTCTTTACTCAGTTGTTAATATTATTAACATCAGACTCGCAAGGTGTCAAATGATTCATTGTAGGAAGTCTACACACTAACAAAAAGAGATCTCATTGAATCATGCCATAAATCCATTCACAGTTTCCACACTCTCAAACAATGCATTTTACTCACCATACAAAAAGCCTATTCAATCCCTTGCCCTTGCTTACACCCTCTTTATACAGTTTCTGGAGGACTCTTGTTTGTTCCACATGTGCCTCCCTCTATGCTATGAAAAAATCTCCTCCACATTAATAATAACTTATGTCTCAATCACATCCCCCCCCTCTCTTTCTCTCTCTTATTCAAAAGGCTCAGCAAATTTCTTTCCCACATTCCACCATAGTGAATCTTCTCTAGATCCTTTCTAAGACATCTTCATCCCTATTACAAGATTTCCAGATGTGCACCCATAGACTATATGTAGCCTGATCAAGATCTTATATGAGTACAATGGAACCATAACCTCTTTGTTTCTGCATGTTGTGATGTCCTCAACAATTTTATTAGTGTGACACCCCTAAACTTGAAGTTTTTGGTCAGCCACCACAACTTCAAGATTTCTGATCTCCACCTGCTTCAATTTTTCCCATTAAATTCTCTGCATCCTATCCTTGCCTACCAAATTTCAAGATCTTAATTAAACTGGTAACAACATTAGTTTGTAACATTAAACAGGTAGTCCACTCACACAATCTATTCAGATCCTCTTATAAGGCTACAACATCTGTTCTACTCCTCAAAGTACTTCCCAACTTTACATCATCTGCAACCAGCTGCATATCTCCAGTTAATCCTGTCCCAATATGCCATCAGAGGTTGGTTGATTGGTAGAGCCTCTGCTACTAATGGCTCACGCAAAAAAGTTAAGCAAGTTTGAGCGCGGTTAGTAGGTGGAAGGGATCAATCATTCAATGCTGTTGGCAGACTCTCCCTTGATGAGTCTTTGGACTCCCTGGAGGTGTCAAATAATAATAATAATAATATCATTAGTATACAAAGTTAAACAATAATGGTCCCAAAACAGATCCCTGTGACATACCACTATGTTCTTCCTCTTTTGGGATAACACTCCCCAGTATACAACCTGCTGACACATCTAACAGTCAATCACCTATCCAATCCCATCCATTCCAATTTATTACTAGCTTGTGTGGCAAACAGACTGTTTTGGACTGCCTACCAAGGAGAAACATACTTTACATCTTAGGGGACTTCAATGCAATTCTTTTCATTTCATTCCACATCTGCCTCATCTCTTCACCAACTCAGCTTTCAAATCTTGCATCCTTTTTTTTCCACTATCATTCACTCTCACTATTTTATCGCCAGTCACACACAGTGTGCTTAAGCAGAGTCCTTCACAGCAGATAACATGAGCTCAAGTGACTCGAGAAATGATTGGTGTGTAAGACAGTAGGAGGGAGAATGAAAGAAAAGTGAATAGGAAAAAAAAGCAAAAAAGCTGGAGTAATGGAAATTAATGATAAAAAGGTGTACTTAATGAGAATGATGAAATCATGTTTATGAGGTGTATGAAGATCAAGGATGTTAATTATGCTTAGCTATCTTGAGAAGAATGTTTTTATGTCTTCAATGTTTCAGCACTTTTTAAATCTAGAGTATGCAAGACTGAGGAAACGTATTTTGAATTGGAAGTCACTGCCTTCATATATGTATATGTACACCTGCAATGACAAATAGCCTGGCTATGAAAATATTTCACATGAAAACTTTTGTTTGCTTACATTTGGTTAATTAAGGAAGAAAACAAGAATATAATTTCTTGTTATGTATAATTTCACTATTCTACTGCTTTTGACATCATATTTCTTGCATTTTGCACATAAGTGCAAAAAAGAAACAAGTAACTAATAATTAATGATGTAAGGCAGAATAGTGAAAGTGTTATCGAGAATATAGTGAAAGGAGTGAGTGATAGTGGATGAAATATGAATGAGAGTATGAAAGAAGTGGATTTTTGAGGAGGTGAAAGTAAGGAGAGAAATAGCATGCTTATGCAGAGTCCATCACAGCAAATTAAATGAGTTTGAGAAATGATTATTGTGTGTGTAATACAGTAGGAGAGAGAATGAAACAAAAAAGTGAATAGGAAAAAAGATCACGAAACTGAGTAAGGAGAATTAATGATAAAAGGTGTACTTAATGAGAGTGATGAAAACATGTTTCAGAGGTGTGAAGATCAAGGATGTTAGTTTGTGAAGAAGAGAAGTGTAGAAGTGAAGATCACAAAGAGTTGACTGTGTGCTGGTGGCCATGTAGTTTGAATAGTGACAAATTAGAGATTGTGCTTGCTCCCTCATTATGACAGGAATGAGCTGAGAAAAGTCATGATTGCTAATGAGTTTGTGCAGGAGGAATGGTGTGTAGTTTATATATGTATGGAGTGAATTTGCCTGATGGGTTGCATTTGAATGGTTTCAGAAGAGGTTTGGAGAGAGAGAGAGAGAGTGTGTTGTTCAGTGAGAAGTTGGAAGCACAAAACCAAGGAACCTATAACTAATGGGGGGGTAACAATCCAGTGTGGGTTCAGCCACCACTAGAACAAATGAGTGTTAATTATGCAATGCAAAATGCAGTTTCTTCTTTTTTGCCTTTCATTCTTCAAGATTATTATTATCATCATTACATGACACCTCCAAGGAGTCCAAAGACTCATTGAGGGAGGGCATCTACTCTACAACTCTCTGTCTCCACCAACTACAGCCAACTGCCACTACCATCATCACCTACAACAACAACACCATCTGCTACCCGCCACCACCACCACTATTATTTTTTGTCTGTAAATTGCATGTGTTTGCAAGGCCAATTTGTCTGTATGCAGAAGGAAAAACCCAAGTTTCCAGGAGAAAAAACCCTGCTACTTCCATACAAGATTGGCTAACTGACCTTCAATTGAAAAAAAAAAAAAACATACAAAGATTCCTCTCACCATGACGATAATCGAACTTAGGCCTTTTCCAGTCGAAGGGTGGAACATATCGTTCTTTCAAATGCACTATGGAGGTGCTTATTTGAATGGTTGGTAATAACATGATAATAATAATAATGCATG
Organism: Typopeltis vanoorti; assembly: GCF_054136105.1. NCBI lineage: Eukaryota > Metazoa > Arthropoda > Arachnida > Uropygi > Thelyphonidae > Typopeltis > Typopeltis vanoorti. The sequence goes on along the minus strand of NC_143551.1, from coordinate 97,577,657 downwards.
GGCAACTATGGATCCAAAGGGATGATGAAATGCATGCACAGGAATGCCAGAAGTTTAAGAAATAAAGAACAGAAGTTTTGGGTATTGGTCTGCTCCACTTGGCCAAAAGTTATCAGCATCAGTGAGACCTGGTTGACAGAAAATGATATAATGACAGGGATAGAATATAAAGAGTACTGCACTTTAAGAAAGGATAGAGGGAATATGATAGGAGGAGGGATATTGCTGATGAATAGCTGAAGAACTTCAACAACACAAACAGAAGTTAACAAGGATTTTAGGCCTGCAAGAGATGATTCATTTGAGGCTATCTGATGCAAAATAGAAGCCAATAGGATAAATATATTGTTGGTTGCTGCTATAGATCAGAGCATCCACAGAAAGATGCGGGTACGTTCATCGGCAGATTAGCAAAATGAGTGCAAGCAAAGCAATTATTATGGGGGAAATTTAAACTATGGAGGACATAGATTAGAGCAGCATTTCCCAAACTTTTCCTATGACGGAACACTTCACAAATCCTGAAATTTTCACAGAACACCTTGATTATTTTGTAATGTATTAATTAATAATTAATTGTTAATTTAGCTGATTTGTTATTATTAATTGATTATTAATTAATAATTAATTAAACATTAATTAAACATAAACATCATTAAATTAATTTGTGCTGATTTTCATTGATGTATCCCATTCTGATCACCAAAAGTTTATAATATTATTATAAGTACTTACGAGTGAATGCACACTATTTCTCCTGTGTGCTGGTAGTTTTCCCCTCCTTTTGTACATCCTGGAGATCGCTTTGTAGGTTGGTGGTGGATGACTCACTATCTGTTGCATCACAAACACCTTCAATAAGAGATTTCTTAATACCAAAATTAAACAAAGTCCCTTGTCTCTTATTCATATTAAAATTTAAATCTGCAGCCTATTACTTTTAAAAAATCACGGCACTATGGTTTCGAAACTTTCACCCTACAATACGAACTTGCGAAGAAAGTATTCGGTATTTGAGAACCGGATACAGACTACCTTGATCTTCAATTTTAGTGGAAAAATTTTCTTTATACTTCCTTGATGATTGGTCATTAGCATTTGCAACACAGATGTTATTTCTTTCAGTTTTGAGAACAAAGGACATGCAGCCCATTGTTGTAATTGGCTTACAAGCAATTTTTATGATCAATCATAAACAGCAGTATTCCCTTTCCCAAATGTTGAAAGGTTTCAATGTGTGAAAATTAACGATAATTCGTGAATACTTCCAGTTTAAAAATACATGGCTTGGTCACTAACATTTGCTACACAGATGTTATTAAACATTCTAGGTCTGAGCTTTTCAACATATTCGCAAATATTGTTCTCCTCAGAATATTTCCACTATAAAATATTTATTCATGAAAAATGCTTAGCAAACTAAAATGACAAATTCCAGGAGAACTTCTCACGGAACACAGTTGGGGAAATCTTGGATTAGAGGGTGGAAAAGGCACATAGTGAGATGGAAATGGAATTGATACAATAGCACATGCCATGGAGGGGATTATTGGTTTGAGAGTACCGAATCTGGTAGTAGAATTAGAAAATGTAACCATTACCAAGGTAATGGTTACATTTACTCAGCCGCCACTTGTGGAAAGTGATCAAGCAGTTTTATTCTGGGAGGTTGCTAAACGTGGAATTCTCTGTCAAGAAAGGATTTATGGTGAAGTATAAAGTATAAAGCTGGGTAATTATGACAGACTTAAAAGGCAGCATGGAGCAGCGCTATGGATTAAGAAGCTACAAGGAAAGAATGTCAGTTGTATGGGAAGTGGGGGTTAAGTGGATGAGTACAGATATAAGGCAAGAACTGAAAAAAAATATAAATAAATAAAATTTCAAAGAGATATAAAGGAAACAGTGGTCAGCATACTCATTGAGCAGTACAAAGTGCAGGCAAGAGGGATGACTAGTATTGCAAGAAGGGCCAAATCAGATTATTGACAGAAAATTATCTAAGGCAAAAGTAAATCCAAAAGAGTTTTTCTGTTGAGTAGTGAGTAAGAGGAAGAATGATTATGGATAGATGATGTTAATCAATGCTGATGGTAGTAAAGGTGACAGAAGCAGAAAAGATAGCTGAGGTGTTGTGTGATCACTTTGCAAGGATGTATCATTCAGGTGGAGATTTTGCAATTGCTGATGTGACAAATGTCAAAGAGAACTGTCAAAGCCTCTAATGTAATGTAATGTAGTAGTTTTAGTAGTTTGATCTAAGTCTCAGTTCAGGTAAGGTTCAAAGGGAGTGAAAAGAAGTTTAAATAGTTCTGTTATGTAAAGATGGTTCCAAGACAGAAGCAGCAAATTACACACCAATATATATTTCCGGAGTTATGGTTAAGATATTGGAAAAGTTGGTTAAAGATAAAATTCGAAAATGGGTGGATAGAAATATTATTATTAACATCTGATCACCATGGAGTCAGAGACTTGTGGGAGGTATGTACTATTGAACACAATGTTCATCCAACTGTGCTTTAAACTGATTCAATGTGTCTACATTCACAACACACACACACACACACACACACACACACACACACACACACACACACACACACACACACACACAGGCAATGCATTCCACTCACCAACCATTCTCCATGCAAAGAACCTACTCCTCACTCCTCTTCACACCCTCCTTATACAGTTTCCACGATGACCTCTTGTTCTACCCTCTCCTCTCTCATTCTATGAAAATTTTCTTTCATGTCAATCTGATAACAATCCCTGACTAGCTTATATGTCTCAATCATATCCCCCATCTTATGATATTTTATTGTGGGCAGCACACTTTTGTAAAAGGTAGCTCATGCCTCAGCAATTTAGTCACATTTTATAGTAGAGTGATAGCAAAATTGGATAAGGGAA